>NC_140992.1:158068230-158162093 GCF_052327205.1 Somniosus microcephalus | reverse complement strand
CTCTCCCCCGTCCTCTCCCTCTCTCTCCCCCGCCCCTGTCCTCTCCCTCTCTCGCCCCCGTCCCCTCTCCCTCTCTCGCCCCCGTCCCCTCTCCCTCTCTCGCCCCCGCCCCCCCTCCCTCTCTCGCCCCCGTCCCCTCTCCCTCTCTCGCCCCCGTCCCCTCTCCCTCTCTCGCCCCCGTCCCTCTCCCTCTCTCGCCCCCGTCCCCTCTCCCTCTCTCGCCCCCCGTCCCCTCTCCCTCTCTCGCCCCCGTCCCCTCTCCCTCTCTCGCCCCCGTCCCCTCTCCCTCTCTCGCCCCCGTCCCCTCTCCCTCTCTCGCCCCCGTCCCCTCTCCCTCTCTCGCCCCCGTCCCCCCTCTCCCTCTCTCGCCCCCGTCCCCCTCTCCCTCTCTCGCCCCCGCCCCCCCCTCCCTCTCTCGCCCCCGCCCCCCCTCCCTCTCTCGCCCCCGCCCCCCTCCCTCTCTCGCCCCCGCCCCCCCTCCCTCTCTCGCCCCCGCCCCCCCTCCCTCTCTCGCCCCCGCCCCCCCTCCCTCTCTCGCCCCCCGCCCCCCCTCCCTCTCTCGCCCCCGCCCCCCCTCCCTCTCTCGCCCCCGCCCCCCCTCCCTCTCTCGCCCCCGCCCCCCCTCCCTCTCTCGCCCCCGCCCCCCCTCCTCTCTCGCCCCCGCCCCCCCTCCCTCTCTCGCCCCCGCCCCCCCTCCCTCTCTCGCCCCCGCCCCCCCTCCCTCTCTCGCCCCCGCCCCCCCTCCTCTCTCGCCCCCGCCCCCCCTCCCTCTCTCGCCCCCGCCCCCCTCCCTCTCTCGCCCCCGCCCCCCTCCTCTCTCGCCCCCGCCCCCCCTCCCTCTCTCGCCCCCGCCCCCCCTCCCTCTCTCGCCCCCGCCCCCCTCCCTCTCTCGCCCCCCGCCCCCCTCCCTCTCTCGCCCCCGCCCCCCTCCCTCTCTCGCCCCCGCCCCCCCTCCCTCTCTCGCCCCCGCCCCCCTCCCTCTCTCGCCCCCGCCCCCCTCCCTCTCTCGCCCCCGCCCCCCTCCCTCTCTCGCCCCCGCCCCCCTCCCTCTCTCGCCCCCGCCCCCTCCCTCTCTCGCCCCGCCCCCTCCCTCTCTCGCCCCCGCCCCCCTCCCTCTCTCGCCCCCGCCCCCCCTCCCTCTCTCGCCCCCGCCCCCTCCCTCTCTCGCCCCCGCCCCCCTCCCTCTCTCGCCCCCGCCCCCCTCCCTCTCTCGCCCCCGCCCCCTCCTCTCGCGCCCCCTCCCTCTCTCGCCCCGCCCCCCTCCCTCTCTCGCCCCCGCCCCCCTCCCTCTCTCGCCCCCGCCCCCTCCCTCTCTCGCCCCCGCCCCCTCCCTCTCTCGCCCCCGCCCCCCTCCCTCTCTCGCCCCCGCCCCCCCTCCCTCTCTCGCCCCCGCCCCCCCTCCCTCTCTCGCCCCCGCCCCCTCCCTCTCTCGCCCCGCCCCCTCCCTCTCTCGCCCCCGCCCCCCCTCCCTCTCTCGCCCCCGCCCCCCCTCCCTCTCTCGCCCCCGCCCCCCCTCCCTCTCTCGCCCCCGCCCCCCCTCCCTCTCTCGCCCCCGCCCCCCCTCCCTCTCTCGCCCCCGCCCCCCCTCCCTCTCTCGCCCCGCCCCCCCTCCCTCTCTCGCCCCCGCCCCCCCTCCCTCTCTCGCCCCCGCCCCCCCTCCCTCTCTCGCCCCCGCCCCCCCCTCCCTCTCTCGCCCCCGCCCCCCCTCCCTCTCTCGCCCCGCCCCCCTCCCTCTCTCGCCCGCCCCCCTCCCTCTCTCGCCCCCGCCCCCCCTCCCTCTCTCGCCCCCGCCCCCCCTCCCTCTCTCGCCCCCGCCCCCCCTCCCTCTCTCGCCCCCGCCCCCCCTCCCTCTCTCGCCCCCGCCCCCCCTCCCTCTCTCGCCCCCGCCCCCCCTCCCTCTCTCGCCCCCGCCCCCCCTCCCTCTCTCGCCCCCGCCCCCCCTCCCTCTCTCGCCCCCGCCCCCCTCCCTCTCCGCCCCCGCCCCCCCTCCCTCTCTCGCCCCCGCCCCCCCTCCCTCTCTCGCCCCCGCCCCCCCTCCCTCTCTCGCCCCCGCCCCCCCTCCCTCTCTCGCCCCCCGCCCCCCCTCCCTCTCTCGCCCCCGCCCCCCCTCCCTCTCTCGCCCCCGCCCCCCCTCCCTCTCTCGCCCCGCCCCCCCTCCCTCTCTCGCCCCCGCCCCCCCTCCCTCTCTCGCCCCCGCCCCCCCTCCCTCTCTCGCCCCCGCCCCCCCTCCCTCTCTCGCCCCCGCCCCCCCTCCCTCTCTCGCCCCGCCCCCCTCCCTCTCTCGCCCCCTCCCTCGCCCGCCCCCCTCCCTCTCTCGCCCCCGCCCCCCCTCCCTCTCTCGCCCCCCGCCCCCCCTCCCTCTCGCCCCCGCCCCCCCTCCCTCTCTCGCCCCCGCCCCCCCTCCCTCTCTCGCCCCCGCCCCCCCTCCCTCTCTCGCCCCCGCCCCCCCTCCCTCTCTCGCCCCCGCCCCCCCTCCCTCTCTCGCCCCCGCCCCCCCTCCCTCTCTCGCCCCCGCCCCCCCTCCCTCTCTCGCCCCCGCCCCCCCTCCCTCTCTCGCCCCCGCCCCCCCTCCCTCTCTCGCCCCCGCCCCCCCTCCCTCTCTCGCCCCCGCCCCCCCTCCCTCTCTCGCCCCCGCCCCCCCTCCCTCTCTCGCCCCCCGCCCCCCCCTCCCTCTCTCGCCCCCGCCCCCCCTCCCTCTCTCGCCCCCGCCCCCCCTCCCTCTCTCGCCCCCGCCCCCCCTCCCTCTCTCGCCCCCGCCCCCCCTCCCTCTCTCGCCCCCGCCCCCCCCTCCCTCTCTCGCCCCCGCCCCCCCTCCCTCTCTCGCCCCCGCCCCCCCTCCCTCTCTCGCCCCCGCCCCCCCTCCCTCTCTCGCCCCCGCCCCCCCTCCCTCTCTCGCCCCCGCCCCCCTCCCTCTCTCGCCCCCGCCCCCCCTCCCTCTCTCGCCCCCGCCCCCCCTCCCTCTCTCGCCCCCGCCCCCCCTCCCTCTCTCGCCCCCGCCCCCCCTCCCTCTCTCGCCCCCGCCCCCCCTCCCTCTCTCGCCCCCGCCCCCCTCCCTCTCTCGCCCCCGCCCCCCTCCCTCTCTCGCCCCCGCCCCCCTCCCTCTCTCGCCCCCGCCCCCCTCCTTCTCTCGCCCCCGCCCCCCCTCCCTCTCTCGCCCCCGCCCCCCCTCCCTCTCTCGCCCCCGCCCCCCCTCCCTCTCTCGCCCCCGCCCCCCCTCCCTCTCTCGCCCCCGCCCCCCCTCCCCCTCTCGCCCCCGCCCCCCTCCCCCTCTCGCCCCCGCCCCCCCTCCCTCTCTCGCCCCCGCCCCCCCTCCCTCTCTCGCCCCCTCCCTCTCTCGCCCCCGCCCCCCCCTCCCTCTCTCGCCCCCGCCCCCCCCTCCCTCTCTCGCCCCCGCCTCTCTCGCCCCCGCCCCCCTCTCCTTCTCTCGCCCCCGCCCCCCTCTCCCTCTCTCGCCGCCCCCGTCCCCCCTTGCTCTCTCAATTCAAGTCAATTCAATTCAAATCGCTTTATTGGCATGACAAGGTACATCTTATGTTGCCAAAGCATCGAAAAACATTCATGGTTGTACAAAAAAATACAGATCTATCCATACAGTGTATAAACAGATATATCCCTGAGTGTATAAATATACATTCATTTAATTTGTATATACTCTTTTCTTATATTTAGTGGTTGTCCCTCTGTTTATGGCAAGCTGTAACATAGTGTGCCGCTAAGGTTACACAATTTCTCTCTTCCCCTAGGAGGTATGGGAGTTTTTGGTCGTCATTCAAATTTCTGAATTCCGGGCATATTTTTGTGAATTTTGGGTAGAAATTCTCCCTTATGCCCTGATATTTTCTACAAGCTGTGAGGAAGTGCATCTCTGTCTCCACCACTCCCTGACTGCAGTGAGAGCATATCCTATCCTCTCTTGGTAGCATATCCTGTCCTCTCTCTCTCTCCGCCTCCGTCCTCTCTCTCCCTCTCTCTCTCTCTCTCTCTCTCTCTCCTTCCTTCCCTCCCTCACCCCGTTCTCTCTCTCTCTCTCTCTCTCTCTCTCTCTCTCTCTCTCTCTCTCTCATTCCAATTCCAATTCCAATTCAAATGCTTTATTGGCATGAAAGTTTACAGAGAACCATATTGCCAAAGCTTACATAGCAAAAAGGTACAGTTTTCCAACATTCTGTAGGTGTCAATCGATTTGACATTTGTTGGGTACATACAATATTACTTTTAAACAATATTAATTTTAAACAGTCTTTGTACTTCATTTGGTACGTTCAATATTAATTTTAAGCAGTCTTAATTTTAAACAGTCCTCAGGTTGTGACATGTTGTTACACATTTGGCCCCAAGGTATGGTCTGTCTCCTTCTCCTAGGACTAATCTCAATTTTGACAGGTCATCCAATTCCTTGAAATCTGGGGTTGTTTGGCTTAGCTTGTTGAATAATATGTTTCTTGATGTGTTGAATTTTTCGCATTTTAGGAGGAAATGCATCTCTGTTTCAACCTCGCCGGCCAGACATTGATCGCATATTCTATTCTCTCTAGGCTGCCAGGATTTCTTGTATCTGCCTTTTTCAATTTCCAGTTGGTGGTCGCTTAGTCTGTACCTGGTGAGGGTCTGTCTCTGTTTTGTGTCTCTGATGGTCGTGAGGTAGTCTGCCAGTTTATATTCTCTTTTTAGGGCCCGGTAACATTCTAATCTGCTTTGGCTTTCGGTTATTTTGTTCCAATGTTCCAGGTAGGTTTCTTTGCATTGTTTAATGATTTGGTTCACTCGGATTGGTGTTTGGGCGGCTGTGTTGGTCTGGGGCTGGTCAGGGTCCGGCTGAGTACTTAGTTTCAGTAGCAGCTGACTCAGGGGACTCTCTTCTGGGTTTAGCTCTTGGGTCTGAAAGGCTTTGAAATGAAGGGTGTCTGGGGAGCTAGATTTGAGGTGATTTAGGAAGTTTAGTGCTCGTTTTTGGATGTTTATTATCAGTGGGTATCTGCCTAGTTCGGCTCTGCATGCATTTGTTGGCGTTTTTCTTTGGGTGCGAAGGGTGCTTCGGCAGAATTCTGCATGTAGGGCTTCTATTGTGTGTTTTTCCCCTTTAGTGTAGCTTTGGTGATTTAGCGGGCCCCATACTTCACTACCGTACAGTGCAATGGGCAGGATTATGCTGTCAAATATTTTGAGCCAGATTTTGATTGGGATTTGGATGTTGTAGAATTTTCTTTTTATTGCATATAGGGCTCTTCGGGCTTTTTCTTTTATTGCATTCACTGCTATGCTGAAGCTCCCTGATGCTGTAATAGTTAGACCAAGGTAGGTGTAGCTCATAGTGTGTCCTATAGTGGTATCACTGAGGGTAAACTGGTATTTGTTTTCCTGACATCTGGGCCTTTTTTGAAAAATCATGATGTTGGTTTTCTTTAGATTTACTGTTAGAGCCCAATTTTGGCAGTATTTGTCGAGTAGGTCTAGTTGTTGCTGTAATCCCTGTTCTGTGGGAGACAGCAGAACCAGGTCGTCCGCATAGAACAGGGATTTCACTTCTCCATCCAGGAGACGGAGACCTGGTGACTCGCTTTGCTCCAGCATGTCTGCTAATTCATTTATGTATATGTTGAACAGGGTCGGGCTCAAATTGCAGCCCTGCCGGACGCCTCTTCTCTGGGTGAAGAAATCGGTGCGTTTGTCTCCAATTTTGACCCCGCATTTGTTTTTCAGATACATTGATTTAATAAGGTCATAGACTTTGCCCCCTATTCCACACTGAAGAAGTTTATAATAGAGCCCTTCGTGCCATATAGAGTCAAAGGCTTTCTTGAAGTCGATGAAACCGGCGAATATTTTCCCATTTTTTGTTTGGTGTATATGTTTTTCAATGAGGGTGTGAAGGGTATAGATATGGTCGGCGGTGCGGTGTTTTGGAAGAAAGCCTATTTGGTTTTTTCTGAGGATATTATGTTTGTTAAGAAAATCAAGTAATCTACTATTTAGAATACTGCAGAATAACTTCCCTAGACAACTGTTGACACAGATGCCGCGGTAGTTATTTGGGTCTGATTTGTTTCCGCTTTTATATATGGGGGAGATTAGTCCTTGGCACCAGATATCGGGAAAACAGCCTGAACGTAATATGATGTTGAATAATTTGAGTACCGCACCCTGCATCTCCATATTGCTGAACTTGAGCATTTCATTTTTGATGTTGTCTGGGCCACAGGCTTTCTTTAGGTGGAGAGATTTTGTTTTTGTGGCCAGTTCTTTCCATGTGATTGGGGAGTCTAGAGGGTTTTGGTTGTCTTTGATTGTTGCTTCTAATGTGTGGAGTTTTTCTGTGACCTGATGTTGACTTGGGTTTGTTTCGTTTATTGGGATGTCTTTGTAGAGGTTTTCAAAATGTGTTCTCCAGATGTCGCCATCTTGGATTGGTAATGCTTGCAATTGTGCTGTACTCAGGTTATTCCACATTTCCCAGAATTGTTTTGGATTGGTGGAGTTTTCAATTTCTTCGAGTATTTTGTGGGTATAGTTTTGTGTTTTGTTCCTAATGGTGTGTTTATATCTTTTGAGGGTTTCATTGTATCTAGTACGTAGGTCCGGATTGTTTGGTTGCCGATGCTATTGGTTTGATATTTTTCTCAGGTCTTTTCTGGCATTTTTGCATTCGTGGTCAAACCATTTCTCATTTTTATTTTGTCTTTTGTGACGCTTCCTCTTCTGTTTCACGAGGTCGGCTTTTACAGCTGCCTCATGGAAGATCATATTTATATCCTCTATGGCCATGTTTACACCATCTCTGGTGATCTCATATAGATTTTCTTTAAATTTTGAAATTTTACTCGTGAGATCAGGTGAATTTAGTGCTGTGATGAATTTATCTCCACTGTCTGGGGCCCATCTGTATGTCTGGTTTATTTTATGTAGCTTACTGGGTTCCTTTTTTGTGTCTGTAGTTTGGGCAGAAAGTTTAAGGTACACATTTATTTGGTTATGGTCTGAGAGGGGGGATTGCTGCCTGACAGTGAATGCGTTGATATCGCAGGGGTCCAGGTCAGTGATTGTATAATCCACCACACTAGACCCAAGAGTTGAGGAATATGTGAGTCTCCCGAAGGAGTCCCCTCTGAACCTACCGTTAACTATGTACAGGCCTAAGGCTCGGCAGAGTTGCACTACCTCCCTACCGCTTTTATTTATTTCACAATCGAGGTTGTTCCGGTTTGCGATGGCTGGTGTGACATATAGAGGGGTCTGGCCAAACACATGGTTGTTGCCCTGTGGGTCTATGAAGTCAGGTTCACATCCGGTCCTTGCATTTAGGTCCCCACATAGTAGCACCTTTCCTTGGGCCTGGAAATGGCTGATTTCCATGTGGAGAGTGTCAAATATCTCCTCTTCAAAATATGGCGATTCTATTGGAGGTATGTAGATCGCACATAAGTAAACATCGTTTTTTGCTATTCCTATATTTTTATCTAATTTTAGCCATACGTGTGATTTTCCCTGTTTTATCGGTGAGATGTGTTTGTTCAGTTCTCCTTTATACCACACCAGGATTCCCCCGGAGGTTCTGCCCTTGCGTGTCTTAGTGTTCTTTACTGAGGGCACAATGATTTCATGGTACATTGGAGGACAGTGGGTTGGCATGTCCTTTTGGCACCATGTTTCTGTTAACACAATTATATCAATGTCTTTTATAGCTTTTAGGAATTCAGGGTCTGTACTCTTCATCCCAAAAGTTGAGGAGCGGAGACCCTGGATATTCCAGCACTTTTTGTGGAAAGAATGCATTTATATAGTTCAAAAAAAACGAAATAAAATGGACCTATTTTGTGGGATGAGTGTGGAAACACTATTTTCTATAATGCTAAATGATGATTTAGTATAAATTTCATGAGGCATGCACATATAGCTATCTAATAATAGTAATAATAATGATAAGATAACAATAATGATAATGATAAATAACAATATTAATAATTTAGTGCATTCCTCTCCGGCTTTCTATCAGGCTGTTCATCATCGTCATGATCTTTCTCAGTTCTTGGTCTACAGTCTGTGGTCTAGAGGGGGGTCTTGGGTCAGGTATAAAAGCACGGTTCTGTTGGTTTTGTATAGGGGGGTGGGGGACATTGGTGGTCCTGTTTGGGATACGGCTCCCAATGGTACCTTTTTGCTATGTAAGCTTTGGCAATATGGTTCTCTGTAAACTTTCATGCCAATAAAGCATTTGAATTGGAATTGGAATTGGAATTGGTAGAGGGGGTGGGAGGGCTGCGTCTTTTGGCAGTGTTTGAGGTTTCTTGCGAAGACCCACATCCGCTGTTTGAGTAGATGTATTTCGTCATAGAGGTCCCTTGTGTTGATGTTTGGATGATGGGCCAGGTAGACGTTGGGGAAGACAGAACATCTCGTGTCGATCTCCCTGTTGGTGTTGTGGATTATATAGGCTGGGGTGTCCTTTCTGGGCAGTAGTGTGGAGATCACAATCCGCGCCTCGGGGAATTCCTTGCTGGCCTTTTCCGCCATCCTGCTCACCGCCCTAGCAGTGCCTTCCTGTAGGGTGCGTAGGTCGTTTGTGCCTGTGTGGATCACAAGCCATTTGGGGCTTCCAAGGGATTCTTTGTTCAGGATCTTCATTGCATGGTCTGTGTTGCTGCACCATTTTTTCAGGACTTGATGACCTGGGAACAGCCTCTGGGGGTCCAGAAACTTTCCGTTGGAGTCGGTCAGCAGGACTGCCTGAGGGGCTGGTTTTTCAGACTGGGTAGCAGTAGTCTGGGCAGGACTCGACTGATGGCTGGTTGTTGGCTGGGTTTCTGGGATATGTTGTGTGGCAGGAGCAGGGTTTGAGGCTTTCGGTGTGTCCTCGTGTGGGGGGGCATCTGACGGGTTCTGTGTCCCTGTGTGTGAGGACTGGGTAGCGGTAGTCTGGGCAGGACTCGACTGAGGGCTGGTTGTTGGCTGGGTTTCTGGGATAAGCTGTGTGGCAGGAGCGGGGTTTGTGGCTTTCGGTGTGTCCTCGTGTGGGGTGGCATCCGACGGGTTCTGTGTCCTTGTGTGTGTTGTTTTTTGGACCTTAAGAGGTTTGTGTTGCCTGCTGAGCCTTTCTACGGCCTCCATCGTTTTGTTTAGCTGGGTATGGAGTTCTTTGATCTTATTTCTTTGTTCCTCTACGGTCTTTCTCAGCTTGTGGATGGTGGACTCGTTTTCCGTTTTCAGCTGTTTGAGTTCCTCCGTCCAGTTCTTGGCCTGTGTTTCTCTGTATTCGTTGAATTCGAGTTCTAGTTTGGACAGACTCTCTTTCAGCAGTTTGTTTGCGTTGAGAGGTGTGGGAGGGGTGGAGATGGTCAGGGAGGTGTGTGTCTCTGCTGGACTCTCTTCTTCTTCCTCCGCTTGGCTCTCATCATCCTCTGTTCGACTCTCTTTTGCCTCCTGTTCATTGGTCCTATTTGTGTCTGCCTTAGTTTTCAGCTGGGGGAATTCCTTTTCGAAGGAGTCCAGATTTTCTACATTCCCCTGTATCATGATCTTTCCTTTTTTGTTGCAGTAGCTTATGGTTAGCAGGGGGTCATCTTTATCTAGATTTCCATCTTTACATATTTTCAGTCTGCCTCCACTGCCAATACCTTCGCTGGAGACGTATGCGTAGTATTTTTGTAAAGTCTCCTTCCATGAGGGAACGGAGTCGGTGTAGAATATGAGGTTGTTCTTCGTCTTAATCCCTTTGTGTGTGGTATAGTCAACGTAGAGGACCTCTGGGTTACTTTTTAGTGTTATGTCCTTGTGTTTTTCCTTTGCTTTATTTTTTGTGCATTGCTCAGGATATTTCATTTCCCTGCTCATTGTAGTCGTTTGTTTTGTCTCAGGTAGATAACTTTTTTTCTCTTTTTTGTGTCGTGTTCCACCTTATCCCACTTTTAGGTCCAAAATTGAGAGTTTTTCAGGGGTTCATCTTTGATATAGCTGCTCTTAAAAGTTTCTCTCTCTCTCTCTCTCTCACAGGTTCCTGGTTCGGGTTGTTTATCGTTTCTCTCGGGTTTCTATTCCTTTTTTCTCGCGGGTTTGTTGTTCTTTTTCTAGGTTAATTAAATTTAGGTAGATCTAGGTAAAGCTTTTTTCCTCCGGACCCGGAGTTTTCCTCTCTCTCCTCGCGTCGGTCTCAGGCTGTTTCTGCCCTGGTCCCAGCCCCTCGGCTCGGCTGTGCAGTCCCGGCCCGGTGTTTGTCCGAGTTTCTCCGACCCCGGAGTTTCTCGGGTTTCAGGCCCCGGGCTTGCTCGCTCTCCGGGCTTCTGCCCTGGTCCCAGCCTCTCGGATCGGCTGTGCAGTCCCGGCCCGGTGTTTGTCCGAGTTTCTCTGACCCTGGAGTTTCTCGGGTTTCAGGCCCCGGGCTTGCTCTCTCTCCGGGCTTCTGCCCTGGTCCCAGCCCCTCGGCTCGGCTGTGCAGTCCCGGCCCGGCCCGGTGTTTGTCCGAGTTTCTCCGACCCCGGAGTTTCTCGGGTTTCAGGCCCCGGGCTTGCTCGCTCTCCAGGCCCGACAGTCCCGACCCGATCCGGCACCCCTACCTCTCCACTCGCCTCTTTGACTGGCTCGGGCCGCTCCTCCCGGTCTGGGTCTACTCCTGTTGCTGCTCGCTCTCCTTCTCTCCGGTGCCCGGTTCCTCGGGCCTTTCTCCGGCTTCAGGCTCCGTGCTCCGGTTGCTGCTCGGGCTCTGCTGTGGTGCTTCAGGCTCCGTGTTCCTGCTGCTGCTCGGGCTCAGCTTTGCTGCATCGTTGACCAGGTTTTTTCCCGGATTTATTTTTCTCTTTCTCGCTATCTTATCTTTTTTCGGGTTTTTTTTTTTTTTTTTTTCCTCTTTGACGCTCTTTTGGCGCTCTTTTTTTCCTCGGTTTTCTTTGATGTTTAAACTAAACTAAACTTAAACTTAAAACTACACTAAACTTAGCTAACTTAGACTAAAGTTAAATTTAACTTTTAGAACTTTTTAAAACTTTTTTTTCCCACTTAGATGGCTAAATTCGGCAGCCCATCTTCAGCGTGGCTCTCTGTCTCTCTCTCTCTGTCTCTCTCTCTTTCTCTGTCTCTGTCTCTCTCTCTCTCTCTCTCTCCAATTCCAATTCAAATGCTTTATTGACATGAAAGTTTACAGAGAACCATATTGCCAAAGCTTACATAGCAAAAAGGTACAGTTTTCCAACATTCTGTAGGTGTCAATCGATTTGACATTTGTTGGGTACATACAATATTACTTTTAAACAATATTAATTTCTCTGTCTCTCTCTCTGCCTCTCAATTTCAATTCAATTCAATTCAAATCGCTTTATTGGCATGATAAGGTACATCTTATGTTGCCAAAGCATCAAAATACATTTATGGTTGAACACATAAACGCAGATCTATTCATACAGTGTATAAACAGATATATCCCTGAGTGTATAAATATACATTCGCATAATTTATATATACTCTTTTCTTAGTTTTACTGGTTGTCCCTCTGTTTATGGCAAGCTGTAATGTGCCGCTGGTGTTACACAGTTTCTCTCTTCCCCTAGTAAGTATGGGAGTTTTTGGTCGTCATTCAAATTTCTGAATTCAGGGCATATTTGTGAGAATTTTTGGTAGAAATTCTCCCTGATGCCCTGATATTTTCCACAGGCTGTGAGGAAGTGCATCTCTGTCTCCACCACTCCCTGACTGCAGTGAGAGCATGTCCTGTCCTCTCTCTCTGCCTCTCTCTCTCTCTCTCTCTCTCTCTCTCTCCCCCTCCCCCTCCCCCGCCCTCTTCTCTGTCTCTCTCACTCTGTCTCTCTCACTCTGTCTCTCTCACTCTGTCTCTCTCACTCTGTCTCTCTCACTCTGTCTCTCTCACTCTGTCTCTCTCACTCTGTCTCTCTCACTCTGTCTCTCTCACTCTGTCTCTCTCACTCTGTCTCTCTCACTCTGTCTCTCTCACTCTGTCTCTCTCTCCCCCGTCCTCCTCTCGGGCTCCTGGTGTTTACCCGGGCTCGTTTCCTATCCATCCCCATGTGGGATCTGTTCCTTAAAGGCTACCTACCGCCCATTTTAATCATCATTCCATTCTCTCAGGTGTGGGTCAGTATTGGCAATCCTGATTGAAAGCTGCTGTAGTAGCTGGGATTCTGACATCGTCCCAGGGTGTCGGACTTGGGCCCCATCTGAAGTCCTGGATGGAATGGACAGACCTTAATCATCCCTCTTCCCAATTGGCTTTCCAATCATCCCAATTGGCTTAAAACCGGATCGGTTGTGAAATGATGAATTATCTGTAACCAGCAATGGAAATAGCATTGTATGAGCACTGGGTGGCTTTGCAGCTCTTAACAGACCTGTCTGCACAGACGGGACTGTCCACATACAAAGCATGGCAGACAAGTCTGATCACTGGGTAGGGGAGCAGAGTGATGTTAATGGTCTCGTATTCCAGAGAATGAGAGTTCCAATCCCACCATGGTACTTTAAATTTGAAAAGTCGTAAAAACCCATTTGGTTCACTAATGTCTTTTTAGGGAAGGGAGCCTGCCGTCCTTACCCAGCCTGGCCTATAGGTGACTCCAGTCCCACACCTACTTGGGTGACGATTACTGCCCTCTGAAGTGGCCTAGCAAGACCCTCCGTATCAAACCGCTTTGGACAACTGGCGATGGCCAAGAAATGCCGGCCTTGCCAGCGCCACCCACATCTCGAGAATGAAGAAAACAATCACGTGGTCACTTTAGCTCCCAGTCACACAGTGGGTGCGTGCCGAGGCTTGGGAGACCTGGGGCTGCCGGTGAAGGCAGGTATTGTCTGGGTAGTCCAGGCCCCCCACACTGTCGCACACTGCTTAAGGCATCTGTCACTACCAAACCGCTCAATATGTAGCTACTAGAGATGCCATTCTAAATAATGATGGGTTTGATTGCAGAAGTTGGGGTGACTGTGAGGTGATTGTCCCCAGTGTATCATCACAGGAGCTACAGTTAGATAACTCGACCCCAGGGACTGCAGGCAGACCAGACATGCACAATAGGAAGTGTAGGAGATGTGCTGAGTGATATCCCACCCACGTGTCTCTGCCTTTTCCCAGGATCTCATTGATTCTGATGAGCTGCTAGACGAAGATGATTTGAAGAAGCCCGATCCGGCATCGCTTCGATCCATGGACTGTGGAGACGGCAAGAAAAAGAAACGGGCCTGCAAAAACTGGTCAGTGTTACACACTCCTGCAACAATACGCTAGTGTCAGGATCACAGGCCTCATCTCCCCGAACACCCGTCCCCTCTTTCCCCCACCCTCCCCTCGCGCCCCCACCCCGAACACCCCCACCCTCCCTGTCCTTCGCTCCCCCTCCCTCGCTCCTCTTCTTCCCACCACCACCCCCCCCCCCCCCAAATCTCCCGTGCTGGCCAGGCCTCTCTGATAGTTAAGTCTTGTTCTGCTGTGTGTTGTTAGGTTAATTGCATGTTATGTGAGGCCACGGTAGCAATGCTGCTGGTTTGGCTGAAAAATAACTCCCAGTCTCCCTGTTTCAGCACCTGTGGACTAGCGGAAGAGCTGGGGGGGGAAGGACCCAATGATACGAAGAAGCTGCAGGTTAAATCATCCTGTGGAAGTGTGAGTATCATCAAACCGCCCAATGCAGCGCAGTGGGCAGGAGCCGGAGCTGGGCACCAATGCAGCGCAGTGGGCAGGAGCCGGAGCCGGGCACCAATGCAGCACAGCTGGCAGGAGCCTGAGCCAGGCACCAATGCAGCGCAGTGGGCAGCAGCCTGAGCCGGGCACCAATGCAGCGCGGTGGGCAGGAGCCTGAACCGGGCACCCATGCAGCGCGGTGGGCAGGAGCCTGAGCCGGGCACCAATGCAGCGCGGTGGGCAGGAGCCTGAGCCGGGCACCCATGCAGCGCGGTGGCAGGAGCCTGAGCCGGGCACCAATGCAGCGCGGTGGGCAGGAGCCTGAGCCGGGCACCAATGCAGCGCGGTGGGCAGGAGCCTGAACCGGGCACCCATGCAGCACAGCGGGCCTTAGCCGAGCACCAATGCAGCACAGCTGGCAGGAGCCTGAGCCGGGCACCAATGCAGCACCGGGCTGGATCCTGAGCCAGGCACCCAACCATTTTCCAACATAGAGTCATAGAGTCATAGAGTAATACAGCACGGATAGAGGCCCTTCGGCCCATCGTGTCCGCGCCGGCCATCAAGCCCTGTCTAATCTAATCCCATATTCCAGCATTTGGCCCGTAGCCTTGTATGCTATGGCATTTCAAGTGCACATCCAAATGCTTCTTAAATGTTGTGAGGGTTTCTGCCTCCACAACCCTTTCAGGCAGTGAGTTCCAGACTCCAACCACCCTCTGGGTGAAAAAGTTCTTTCTCAAATCCCCTCTAAACCTCCCGCCCTTTACCTTGAATCTATGCCCCCTAGTTATCGACCCCTCTACTAAGGGAAAAAGCTCCTCAGCATCCATCCTATCTATGCCCCTCATAATTTTGTACACCTCAATCATGTCCCCCCTCAGCCTCCTCAGCTCCAAGGAAAACAAACCCAACCTGCCCAGTCTCTCTTCATAGCTGAAGCGCTCCAGCCCTGGTAACATCCTGGTGAACCTCCTCTGCACCCTCTCTAACGCGATCACATCCTTCCTGTAGTGTGGCGACCAGAACTGCACACAATATTCCAGCTGTGGCCTAACCAGTGTTTTATACAGCTCCATCATAACCTCCTTGCTCTTATATTCAATGCCTCGGCTAATGAAGGCAAGTATCCCATATGCCTTTTTTACCACCTTATCCACCTGTTCCGCCGCCTTCAGGGATCTGTGTACTTGCACACCCAGATCCCTCTGACCCTCCGTCTTGCCTAGGGTCTTTCCATTCATTGTGTATTCCTTTGCCTTGTTAGTCCCCCCAAAGTGCATCACCTCGCACTTTTCCGGGTTAAATTCCATTTGCCACTGTTCCGCCCATCTGACCAACCCATCTATATCGTCCTGCAGACTGAGGCTACCCTCCTCGCTATTTACCACCCTACCAATTTTTGTATCATCCGCGAACTTACTGATCATACCCTTTACATTCATATCCAAGTCATTAATGTAGACCACAAACAGCAAGGGACCCAGCACCGATCCCTGTGGTACCCCACTGGCCACAGGCTTCCAGTCACAAAAACAACCTTCGACCATCACCCTCTGCCTTCTGCCACTAAGCCAGTTTTGTATCCAATGTGCCAAGGCACCCTGGATTCCATGGGCTCTTACCTTCTTGACCAGTCTCCTGTGCGGGACTTTATCGAAGGCCTTACTGAAATCCATGTATACCACATCCACTGCGTTACCCTCATCCACACACCTAGTCACCCCCTCAAAAAATTCAATCAAATTAGTCAGACATGATCTTCCCTTGACAAAGCCATGTTGACTATCCCTGATTAATCCTTGCCTCTCCAAGTGGAGACAAATTTTGTCCCTCAGGATTTTTTCCAATAATTTTCCTACCACTGATGTTAGGCTCACTGGCCTGTAGTTCCCTGGTTTTTCCCTACTACCCTTCTTGAATAATGGTACTACATTAGCTGTTCTCCAGTCCTCTGGCACATCCCCTGTGGCCAGAGAGGTCCTGAATATATGTGTTAGAGCCCCCGCAATCTCCTCCTTTGCCTCCCACAGCAGCCTGGGATACATTTCATCCGGGCCTGGGGATTTATCCATTTTTAGGCCAGCTAAAACCGCCAATACCTCCCCCCGCTCGATGTTAATATGTTCGAGCATATCACAGTCCCCCCGCCCTATTTCTATGTCTACATCGTCCTCCTCCATAGTGAAAACAGACGCAAAAAATTCATTCAGAACCCCTCCTACATCTTCCGGCTCCACACACAGATTGCCACTTTTGTCCCGAATGGGCCCTATTTTTTCCCTAGTTATCCTCTTACCCTTAATATACTTATAAAACATCTTCGGATTTTCCTTTATTTTGCTTGCCAGTGTTATTTCATGGCCCCTCCTTGATCTCCTAATTTCTTTTTTAAGTATCCCCCTGCACTTTTTGTACTCCTCTGGGGCTTCCTCCATCTTTAGCCTTTTCTATCTACCAAAAGCCCTCCTTTTTTTCCTAATCCATTCTCGTATATCCCCTGACATCCAAGGTTCCCTGTGGTTTTTGGACCCACCCTTGACCTTTACGGGAACATGTTGCCATTGTATGATCTCAATCTCCCTTCTGAAAGCCTCCCATTGCTCCGATGCGGATTTTCCTACAAGTAGCTGATCCCAGTCCATTTTGGCCAGATCCTGCCTTATCCTATTAAAATCGGCCTTCCCCCAATTTAGAACCTTTATTTCCGGCCCATCCCTGTCCTTTTCCATGACCACCTTAAATCTTACCATATTATGGTCACTATCACCAAAGTGCTCACCTAATAGCACTTTTTCCACTTGGCCGGCCACATTCCCTAGAATTAGGTCCAGTACCGCCCCCTCTCTTGTAGGACTTTCTACATGCTGGCTCAAAAAGCTCTCCTGGATGCACTTTAAGAATTCTACACCCTCTGAGCCTTTCACACTCTGACTATCCCAGTTAATATTGGGGAAGTTGAAATCCCCCATTATTATTACCCTATTATTTGCACATTTCTCTGAGATTTGCCTACATATCTGTTCCTCTATCTCCCCCTGACTGTTTGGAGGCCTATAGTACACTCCCAGCAAAGTGCTTGCCCCCTTTTTGTTTTTAAGCTCCACCCATATGGCCTCATTGGAGGACCCTGCTAATATATCATCCCTCCTTACTGCAGTAATTGACTCCTTAATTAATATTGCGACACCCCCTCCTCTTATACCTCCCCCTCTGTCTCGCCTGAAGATTCTGTACCCCGGAATATTGAGCTGCCAGTCTTCCCCCTCCCTCAACCATGTCTCCGTGATAGCAACAATATCATACTCCCATGTGTTTATCAACACCTTCAGTTACAAAAAACAGGAATCCAACGTGTCCGCAGGTTCCCAGTGTCATTATATTTTTAATTCATTCACGATACGTGGGCGTCACCACCAAAGCCAGCATTTATTGCCAATCCCTAATTTCCCTTTACAGAGTGGCTTGCTGGGCCATTTCAGAGGGCAGTTGAGAGTCAACCACATTGCTGTGGGTCTGGAGTCTCGCACAGGTCAGACTGGGTAAGGGCGGCAGATTTCCTTCCCGAAAGGACTTTAGTGAACCAGATGCGTTTTTACTACAATCCGGTAGTTTAATAACCATTACTGATTTTATTCCAGATTTTTTAACTAATTAAATTTAAATTCCCCAGTTGCCGTGGTGGGATTTGAACTCGAGTCTGTTTCCCCCAGTGTCGTTATACCGCCGTCTGTTTCACCCAGTGTCGTTATACCGCCGTCTGTTTCCCCCAGTGTCGTTATACCGCCGTCTGTTTCACCCAGTGTCGTTATACCGCCGTCTGTTTCCCCCAGTGTCGTTATACCGCCGTCTGTTTCACCCAGTGTCGTTATACCGCCGTCTGTTTCCCCCAGTGTCGTTATACCACCGTCTGTTTCCCCCAGTGTTGTTATACAGGCGTCTGTTTCCCCCAGTGTTGTTATACCGCCGTCTGTTTCCCCCAGTGTCGTTATACCGCCGCCTGTTTCCCCCAGTGTCGTTATACCGGCGTCTGTTTCCCCCAGTGTCGTTATACCGCCGCCTGTTTCCCCCAGTGTTGTTATACCGCCGTCTGTTTCCCCCAGTGTCGTTATACCGCTGTCTGTTTCCCCCAGTGTTGTTATACCGGCGTCTGTTTCCCCCAGTGTCGTTATACCGGCGTCTGTTTCCCCCAGTGTTGTTATACCGGCGTCTGTTTCCCCCAGTGTCGTTATACCGCTGTCTGTTTCCCCCAGTGTCGTTATACCGCCGTCTGTTTCCCCCAGTGTTGTTATACCGGCGTCTGTTTCCCCCAGTGTCGTTATACCGGCGTCTGTTTCCCCCAGTGTTGTTATACCGCCGTCTGTTTCCCCCAGTGTTGTTATACCGGCGTCTGTTTCCCCCAGTGTTGTTATACCGCCGTCTGTTTCCCCCAGTGTCGTTATACCGCCGTCTGTTTCCCCCAGTGTTGTTATACCGGCGTCTGTTTCCCCCAGTGTTGTTATACCGCTGTCTGTTTCCCCCAGTGTTGTTATACCGCTGTCTGTTTCCCCCAGTGTCGTTATACCGCCGTCTGTTTCCCCCAGTGTTGTTATACCGCCGTCTGTTTCCCCCAGTGTCGTTATACCGCTGTCTGTTTCCCCCAGTGTTGTTATACCGCCGTCTGTTTCCCCCAGTGTCGTTATACCGCTGTCTGTTTCCCCCAGTGTTGTTATACCGCCGTCTGTTTCCCCCAGTGTCGTTATACCGCCGTCTGTTTCCCCCAGTGTTGTTATACCGGCGTCTGTTTCACCCAGTGTTGTTATACCGGCGTCTGTTTCCCCCAGTGTTGTTATACCGCCGCCTGTTTCCCCCAGTGTCGTTATACCGCCGTCTGTTTCCCCCAGTGTTGTTATACCGGCGTCTGTTTCCCCCAGTGTTGTTATACCGGCGTCTGTTTCCCCCAGTGTTGTTATACCGGCGTCTGTTTCCCCCAGTGTTGTTATACCGGCGTCTGTTTCCCCCAGTGTTGTTATACCGCCGCCTGTTTCCCCCAGTGTTGTTATACCGGCGTCTGTTTCCCCCAGTGTTGTTATACCGCCGCCTGTTTCCCCCAGTGTCGTTATACCGCCGCCTGTTTCCCCCAGTGTTGTTATACCGGCGTCTGTTTCACCCAGTGTTGTTATACCGGCGTCTGTTTCCCCCAGTGTTGTTATACCGCCGTCTGTTTCCCCCAGTGTTGTTATACCGCCGCCTGTTTCCCCCAGTGTCGTTATACCGGTGTCTGTTTCCCCCAGTGTCGTTATACCGCCGTCTGTTTCCCCCAGTGTTGTTATACCGGCGTCTGTTTCCCCCAGTGTTGTTATACCGCCGTCTGTTTCACCCAGTGTTGTTATACCGCCGTCTGTTTCACCCAGTGTTGTTATACCGCTGTCTGTTTCCCCCAGTGTCGTTATACCGGCGTCTGTTTCCCCCAGTGTTGTTATACCGGCGTCTGTTTCCCCCAGTGTCGTTATACCGGCGTCTGTTTCCCCCAGTGTTGTTATACCGCCGTCTGTTTCCCCCAGTGTTGTTATACCGCTGTCTGTTTCCCCCAGTGTCGTTATACCGCCGCCTGTTTCCCCCAGTGTTGTTATACCGGCGTCTGTTTCACCCAGTGTTGTTATACCGGCGTCTGTTTCCCCCAGTGTTGTTATACCGCCGTCTGTTTCCCCCAGTGTTGTTATACCGCCGCCTGTTTCCCCCAGTGTCGTTATACCGGCGTCTGTTTCCCCCAGTGTCGTTATACCGCCGTCTGTTTCCCCCAGTGTTGTTATACCGGCGTCTGTTTCCCCCAGTGTTGTTATACCGCTGTCTGTTTCCCCCAGTGTTGTTATACCGGCGTCTGTTTCCCCCAGTGTTGTTATACCGCTGTCTGTTTCCCCCAGTGTCGTTATACCGGCGTCTGTTTCCCCCAGTGTCGTTATACCGCCGTCTGTTTACCCCAGTGTTGTTATACCGCTGTCTGTTTCCCCCAGTGTCGTTATACCGGCGTCTGTTTCCCCCAGTGTCGTTATACCGGCGTCTGTTTCCCCCAGTGTCGTTATACCGCCGCCTGTTTCCCCCAGTGTTGTTATACCGCCGCCTGTTTCCCCCAGTGTCGTTATACCGCCGTCTGTTTCCCCCACTGTTGTTATACCGGCGTCTGTTTCCCCCAGTGTCGTTATACCGCCGTCTGTTTCCCCCAGTGTCGTTATACCGGCGTCTGTTTCCCCCAGTGTCGTTATACCGCCGCCTGTTTCCCCCAGTGTTGTTATACCGCCGTCTGTTTCCCCCAGTGTTGTTATACCGGCGTCTGTTTCCCCCAGTGTTGTTATACCGCCGTCTGTTTCACCCAGTGTCGTTATACCGCCGTCTGTTTCCCCCAGTGTTGTTATACCGCCGTCTGTTTCCCCCAGTGTTGTTATACCGCCGTCTGTTTCCCCCAGTGTTGTTATACCGCCGTCTGTTTCACCCAGTGTCGTTATACCGCCGTCTGTTTCACCCAGTGTCGTTATACCGCCGTCTGTTTCACCCAGTGTCGTTATACCGCCGTCTGTTTCACCCAGTGTCGTTATACCGCCGTCTGTTTCACCCACTGTTGTTATACCGCCGTCTGTTTCCCCCAGTGTCGTTATACCGCCGTCTGTTTCACCCAGTGTCGTTATACCGCTGTCTGTTTCCCCCAGTGTCGTTATACCGGCGTCTGTTTCCCCCAGTGTTGTTATACCGGCGTCTGTTTCCCCCAGTGTTGTTATACCGGCGTCTGTTTCCCCCAGTGTTGTTATACCGGCGTCTGTTTCACCCAGTGTCGTTATACCGCCGTCTGTTTCACCCAGTGTCGTTATACCGCCGTCTGTTTCACCCAGTGTCGTTATACCGCCGTCTGTTTCACCCACTGTTGTTATACCGCCGTCTGTTTCCCCCAGTGTCGTTATACCGCCGTCTGTTTCACCCAGTGTCGTTATACCGCTGTCTGTTTCCCCCAGTGTCGTTATACCGGCGTCTGTTTCCCCCAGTGTTGTTATACCGGCGTCTGTTTCCCCCAGTGTCGTTATACCGGCGTCTGTTTCCCCCAGTGTTGTTATACCGCTGTCTGTTTCCCCCAGTGTTGTTATACCGCTGTCTGTTTCCCCCAGTGTTGTTATACCGGCGTCTGTTTCCCCCAGTGTCGTTATACCGGCGTCTGTTTCCCCCAGTGTCGTTATACCGGCGTCTGTTTCCCCCAGTGTTGTTATACCGGCGTCTGTTTCCCCCAGTGTCGTTATACCGGCGTCTGTTTCCCCCAGTGTCGTTATACCGCCGTCTGTTTCCCCCAGTGTTGTTATACCGGCGTCTGTTTCCCCCAGTGTCGTTATACCGGCGTCTGTTTCCCCCAGTGTTGTTATACCGCTGTCTGTTTCCCCCAGTGTTGTTATACCGCCGTCTGTTTCCCCCAGTGTTGTTATACCGCTGTCTGTTTCCCCCAGTGTTGTTATACCGCTGTCTGTTTCCCCCAGTGTTGTTATACCGCCGTCTGTTTCCCCCAGTGTTGTTATACCGCCGTCTGTTTCCCCCAGTGTCGTTATACCGCCGCCTGTTTCCCCCAGTGTTGTTATACCGCCGTCTGTTTCCCCCAGTGTTGTTATACCGCCGTCTGTTTCCCCCAGTGTCGTTATACCGCCGCCTGTTTCCCCCAGTGTCGTTATACCGCCGCCTGTTTCCCCCAGTGTTGTTATACCGCCGTCTGTTTCCCCCAGTGTTGTTATACCGGCGTCTGTTTCCCCCAGTGTTGTTATACCGCCGTCTGTTTCCCCCAGTGTCGTTATACCGCCGCCTGTTTCACCCAGTGTTGTTATACCGGCGTCTGTTTCCCCCAGTGTCGTTATACCGCCGCCTGTTTCCCCCAGTGTCGTTATACCGCCGCCTGTTTCCCCCAGTGTTGTTATACCGCCGTCTGTTTCCCCCAGTGTTGTTATACCGGCGTCTGTTTCCCCCAGTGTTGTTATACCGCCGTCTGTTTCCCCCAGTGTCGTTATACCGCCGCCTGTTTCACCCAGTGTTGTTATACCGGCGTCTGTTTCCCCCAGTGTTGTTATACCGCCGTCTGTTTCCCCCAGTGTTGTTATACCGCCGTCTGTTTCCCCCAGTGTTGTTATACCGCCGTCTGTTTCCCCCAGTGTTGTTATACCGCCGTCTGTTTCCCCCAGTGTCGTTATACCGCCGCCTGTTTCACCCAGTGTTGTTATACCGCCGTCTGTTTCCCCCAGTGTTGTTATACCGGCGTCTGTTTCCCCCAGTGTTGTTATACCGGCGTCTGTTTCCCCCAGTGTTGTTATACCGCCGTCTGTTTCCCCCAGTGTCGTTATACCGCCGCCTGTTTCACCCAGTGTTGTTATACCGCCGTCTGTTTCCCCCAGTGTCGTTATACCGCCGTCTGTTTCCCCCAGTGTCGTTATACCGCCGCCTGTTTCACCCAGTGTCGTTATACCGCCGTCTGTTTCCCCCAGTGTTGTTATACCGCCGTCTGTTTCACCCAGTGTCGTTATACCGGCGTCTGTTTCCCCCAGTGTTGTTATACCGCCGTCTGTTTCCCCCAGTGTCGTTATACCGCCGCCTGTTTCACCCAGTGTTGTTATACCGCCGTCTGTTTCCCCCAGTGTTGTTATACCGCCGTCTGTTTCCCCCAGTGTTGTTATACCGCCGTCTGTTTCACCCAGTGTCGTTATACCGCCGTCTGTTTCCCCCAGTATCGTTATACCGCCGCCTGTTTCACCCAGTGTTGTTATACCGCCGTCTGTTTCCCCCAGTGTCGTTATACCGCCGCCTGTTTCACCCAGTGTTGTTATACCGCCGTCTGTTTCCCCCAGTGTTGTTATACCGGCGTCTGTTTCCCCCAGTGTTGTTATACTGCCGTCTGTTTCCCCCAGTGTCGTTATACCGGCGTCTGTTTCCCCCAGTGTTGTTATACCGGCGTCTGTTTCCCCCAGTGTTGTTATACCGCCGTCTGTTTCACCCAGTGTCGTTATACCGCCGTCTGTTTCCCCCAGTGTTGTTATACCGGCGTCTGTTTCACCCACTGTTGTTATACCGGCGTCTGTTTCCCCCAGTGTCGTTATACCGGCGTCTGTTTCCCCCAGTGTCGTTATACCGCCGTCTGTTTCCCCCAGTGTTGTTATACCGCCGTCTGTTTCACCCAGTGTCGTTATACCGCCGTCTGTTTCCCCCAGTGTTGTTATACCGGCGTCTGTTTCCCCCAGTGTCGTTATACCGGCGTCTGTTTCCCCCAGTGTCGTTATACCGGCGTCTGTTTCACCCAGTGTCGTTATACCGCCGCCTGTTTCACCCAGTGTCGTTATACCGCCGTCTGTTTCCCCCAGTGTCGTTATACCGGCGTCTGTTTCCCCCAGTGTCGTTATACCGCCGTCTGTTTCCCCCAGTGTTGTTATACCGGCGTCTGTTTCCCCCAGTGTTGTTATACCGCCGTCTGTTTCCCCCAGTGTTGTTATACCGGCGTCTGTTTCACCCAGTGTTGTTATACCGCCGTCTGTTTCCCCCAGTGTCGTTATACCGGCGTCTGTTTCCCCCAGTGTCGTTATACCGCCGCCTGTTTCCCCCAGTGTCGTTATACCGCCGTCTGTTTCCCCCAGTGTTGTTATACCGGCGTCTGTTTCCCCCAGTGTTGTTATACCGGCGTCTGTTTCACCCACTGTTGTTATACCGCCGTCTGTTTCCCCCAGTGTTGTTATACCGGCGTCTGTTTCACCCACTGTTGTTATACCGCCGTCTGTTTCCCCCAGTGTCGTTATACCGGCGTCTGTTTCACCCACTGTTGTTATACCGCCGTCTGTTTCCCCCAGTGTCGTTATACCGCCGTCTGTTTCACCCACTGTTGTTATACCGCCGTCTGTTTCCCCCAGTGTCGTTATACCGCCGTCTGTTTCACCCAGTGTTGTTATACCGCCGTCTGTTTCCCCCAGTGTTGTTATACCGCCGTCTGTTTCCCCCAGTGTTGTTATACCGCCGTCTGTTTCCCCCAGTGTTGTTATACCGGCGTCTGTTTCCCCCAGTGTCGTTATACCGGCGTCTGTTTCCCCCAGTGTTGTTATACCGGCGTCTGTTTCCCCCAGTGTTGTTATACCGGCGTCTGTTTCACCCAGTGTCGTTATACCGCCGTCTGTTTCCCCCAGTGTCGTTATACCGCCGTCTGTTTCCCCCAGTGTCGTTATACCGCCGTCTGTTTCCCCCAGTGTCGTTATACCGGCGTCTGTTTCACCCAGTGTTGTTATACCGCCGTCTGTTTCCCCCAGTGTTGTTATACCGCCGTCTGTTTCCCCCAGTGTCGTTATACCGCCGTCTGTTTCCCCCAGTGTTGTTATACCGCCGTCTGTTTCCCCCAGTGTCGTTATACCGCCGTCTGTTTCCCCCAGTGTTGTTATACCGCCGCCTGTTTCCCCCAGTGTTGTTATACCGCCGTCTGTTTCCCCCAGTGTCGTTATACCGCCGTCTGTTTCCCCCAGTGTTGTTATACCGCCGTCTGTTTCCCCCAGTGTCGTTATACCGCCGTCTGTTTCCCCCAGTGTTGTTATACCGCCGTCTGTTTCCCCCAGTGTCGTTATACCGCCGTCTGTTTCCCCCAGTGTTGTTATACCGCCGCCTGTTTCCTCCAGTGTCGTTATACTGGCCCTTGCCGTAATTACTGAGTGTTACCCCTGGTGCCGCCCTGTCTGTTGTCTGTCGTGTTTTTTGCGTTGGTTACATTGACACATTGCGCGCTGTGACTGTACGTTGCTTCTCTGTTGCAGTGCTACCTGGGCGATGCCTTCCGCTGTGCCAGCTGCCCATACATGGGTATGCCAGCCTTCAAACCTGGTGAACAAATCCTGTTGTCTGACAAGACTCTCGGTGACGCCTTAAGTGCTTGAATGTGGCATGGATCCATGTGACGCCGTGTATCCCACAGGCAGTGCTATCTGGTGGGAGTCTGTCCCTTCGATCTAAACCATCGGTTATTTGCTCTCTTGGCTCAACCAGATTGGTTAACCAGTGTCTGGATTTGATACACTCCGACTGATGTTGCCATCTCATTCCTGGGTAGATTAGGTTTATTTGTAATCTATGTTAAGGGGTTTACTGAGGCAGGGGAAATAAATGGTGAGTTATTATCTTTACTGTTCTCCAGCTGGTGCTGTGTATGTTGACTGATTTTGGTGCTGATTCACATTCCTGTGTCCTGTTGTGCTGTTCAATTGAAATCCAGTTTCCCCTTTTCTCTTTCCACCACTCTTCTCCCATCCCCTGGGCTGTGCCCGAATCGTGCTGAGCGTCTTTGTAGATCCGTCTCCCCCGCTGCCTCGCCCAAGTAACCACTCTGCATCAGGACTTGTTCTGGGAAGGAAACTGGCCTGGACCTGGGTGCGGTTTGGAGCAGTGACCCGGTTGGGACAGTTGTGAGGCTTCACAGTAGATAGCACTTCTGTTGTCCTTCAGCCCACAGGAGTGGTGAGTTTGGGAGTGTGGAGGACTGGATCTTTGGCCATTCGCAGGGCCTTGCCTAACCCCGAATCTCTGCAAGTTTACCAGTAACTGGACAATCTCTTCACAGGCGGCTGTAATCTAAACGCTCCAGGCTTTGGTTGGCTGCTCCAGACCGATGGGTATTGGAGTTAACATCGATCCTCCGTGTCTGATTCACAGTGAAGAGAGTACCAAGCGGGGGGCCCAGATATCCAATGGCACCAGTCTTTGGAGGATTCATCACCCATGTCTCCCAAAATTGGTCAGGCAATGTGTTTGTATGTGCACCTCGCCCCCTGGAATCTCACCTATAATGCATCTGTTGCAGAATCTGCTTTAGTCTCACCACTGAGTCAGAGGTTGAGGGTTCAAGTCCTGCTCCAGAGACTTGAGCACATATCCAGGCTGACACTCCCAGTGCAGTGCTGAGGGAGCGCTGCACTGTCGGAGGGGCAGTACAGAGGAAGCGCTGCACTGTCGGAGGGGCAGTACTGAGGGAGTGCTGTACTGTCGGAGGGGCAGCACTGAGGGAGCGCCCCACTGTCGGAGGGGCAGCACTGAGGGAGCGCCCCACTGTCGGAGGGGCAGCACTGAGGGAGCGCCCCACTGTCGGAGGGGCAGCACTGAGGGAGCGCCCCACTGTCAGAGGGATCATCCCATGTATAACGGGCATGCTCGTGTCTACTGGTGGACAAATGAAAACTTTGGTGCGAAAGAGAACTCGAGTTCTCACGAGAACATGAGGGCCGAGTGGCCGGGGATCTAGAGTGCTCAAGGGAGTGAGTGCCCGGGGGGCTGGGACCCTGAGGGAGTGGTGCACAGTTGGGTTAGAGATGATAGCAAAATACTGCAGATGCTGGAAATCCAAAATAACAGCAGAAAATGCTGGAAAAACTCAGCTGGCCAGGCAACATCCGTGGAGAGAAATTAGAGTCAACATTTCGGGTCAAAACCCTTTCTCAAGACTAAAGAGGCACAGGGAATGAAATAGATTAAGAGGCCGGGCTGGGAGAGAACAAAAGAGAAGAGACATTAAGAGGTATTCAAAACAAGACAAGGTGGTTCTGTGCAGGGGGAGAGGGCCCTAGGAGTTTGGTTAGAGGCGGTTCGGTGGGGAGTGGACTCTGGGAGTTGGGTTAGAGGCGGTTCGGTGGGGAGTGGACTCTGGGAGTTGGGTTGGAGGCGGTTCGGTGGGGAGTGGACTCTGGGAGTTGGGTTAGAGGCGGTTCGGTGGGGAGTGGACTCTGGGAGTTGGGTTAGAGGCGGTTCGGTGGGGAGTGGACTCTGGGAGTTGGGTTAGAGGCGGTTCGGTGGGGAGTGGACTCTGGGAGTTGGGTTAGAGGCGGTTCGGTGGGGAGTGGACTCTGGGAGTTGGGCTGGAGGCGGTTCGATGGGGAGTGGACTCTGGGAGTTGGGTTGGAGGCGGTTCGGTGGGGAGTGGACTCTGGGAGTTGGGCTAGAGGCGGTTCGGTGGGGAGTGGACTCTGGGAGTTGGGTTAGAGGCGGTTCGGTGGGGAGTGGACTCTGGGAGTTGGGTTAGAGGCGGTTCGGTGGGGAGTGGACTCTGGGAGTTGGGCTGGAGGCGGTTCGATGGGGAGTGGACTCTGGGAGTTGGGTTGGAGGCGGTTCGGTGGGGAGTGGACTCTGGGAGTTGGGCTAGAGGCGGTTCGGTGGGGAGTGGACTCTGGGAGTTGGGCTTGAGGCGGTTCGGTGGGGGGTGGACTCTGGGAGTTGGGCTAGAGGCGGTTCGGTGGGGAGTGGACTCTGGGAGTTGGGTTAGAGGCGGTTCGGTGGGGAGTGGACTCTGGGAGTTGGGCTGGAGGCGGTTCGGTGGGGAGTGGACTCTGGGAGTTGGGTTGGAGGCGGTTCGGTGGGGAGTGGACTCTGGGAGTTGGGCTGGAGGCGGTTCGGTGGGGAGTGGACTCTGGGAGTTGGGTTGGAGGCGGTTCGGTGGGGAGTGGACTTTGGGAGTTGGGTTAGAGGCGGTTCGGTGGGGAGTGGACTCTGGGAGTTGGGTTAGAGGCGGTTCGGTGGGGACTGGACTCTGGGAGTTGGGTTAGAGGCGGTTCGGTGGGGAGTGGACTCGGAGTTGGGCTAGAGGCGGTTCGGTGGGGAGTGGACTCTGGGAGTTGGGTTAGAGGCGGTTCGGTGGGGAGTGGACTCTGGGAGTTGGGCTAAAGGCGGTTCGGTGGGGAATGGACTGGGAGTTGGGTTAGAGGCGGTTCGGTGGGGAGTGGACTCTGGGAGTTGGGCTAGAGGCGGTTCGGTGGGGAGTGGACTCTGGGAGTTGGGTTGGAGGCGGTTCGGTGGGGAGTGGACTCTGGGAGTTGGGCTAGAGGCGGTTCGGTGGGGAGTGGACTCTGGGAGTTGGGCTAGAGGCGGTTCGGTGGGGAGTGGACTCTGGGAGTTGGGCTAGAGGCGGTTCGGTGGGGAGTGAGCCCTGAGTAATGAAATGTGAGACTCCAAGACATGGGCACCACTGAATTTATTATTCTGACAGTTCCAAATGTTCTAGGTTATAGACATATCTTGTTGCTTGCTCAACTACTGTGGGAGCAAATATTACAGAAAATCCCAGGAAATACACAGAACAAAGGGTGTAAGCTTCAGGGACAGTATTTACCCCAGAAAAACCCAGTTCAAGGAAATACCTGAAAGCCCAAAACTAAATGTGCATGTTACCAAAAATGAGGGAGAGGCAAAGGTTTGATCCAGTCCCAAAGTCATGGTGCGGTGCTGGCTTTACCAGCTGCGCTTCTCTAGTGTTCTAGCAGCTATGCTTAGTGTGGCCTCCTGTGGCAGAGTTTGCTCCTGGCCCATGTTACACGGCTCTCAATGGCTCCTGCATCATCTTTCCTTCTAGCTCTGCTGAAACTGTTTCTTCAGGATGTCCAGTGCTTTTTTCATCCATATCTCCTTCGGGTCCACGCAGATCTCCAAACCCCCTTTAGTCTTGAACCTGCACAGAGAATACAGAGGTCAGCGTGTGTTGAGGTGAAGGGGTTCCAGTGTAACATGCACAGTAAAATCTCCTCTCTGAATTAGGGTCGACAACCCTGTTTGATGGGACAGTGTAGAGGGAGCTTTACTCTGTATCTAACCCATACTGTACCTGACCTGGGAGTGTTTGATGGACAGTGTAGAGGGAGCTTTACTCTAACCCGTGCTGTACCTGACCTGGGAGTGTTTGATGGACAGTGTAGCGGGAGCTTTACTCTGTATCTAACCCGTGCTGTACCTGCCCTGAAAGTGTTTGACGGGAGTGTAGAGGGAGCTTTATTCTTTTAACTAACTTGTGTTATACCTGACCTGAGGACATGAGTGTGTGTATGCGTCTCCGTAATATTAAAGTGGTAGATTTTTTATCTCCCTATCCAGCATCTCTTGAGCCTCCTTGTCCCATTTACAGTCTGCAGTGTGGACAGTAGACGGGAGATCAGAGCCCAGGCTTTGTAGAGACCCATCACAGGCCGCAACTTCTCATTCCCATACAGTGTGTCGTTTACTGTGTGAAGCACCTCGAGACCTTTTGATTGTTGGGGGTCTCCGATCAGCCATGATCTAATTGAATGGCGGAACAGGTTTGAGAAGCTGAATGGCCTCCCCCTGTACCTATGATAAGAATCTGTGAGTAAATGTAGTGTGTTAGTTTGTCCAGTAAGTTTGCCATGTGCCAAGCTTAGAAATGACCCAAAGTTAGCAATGCCCTGCTACAGACAACTTACAGTACACCAGGAGGTGGACAGACCAGCTCTGTTTTGGGGGAATCAGTGAGTCTTTCCTCTGGCATCAAAGGATTGCTTTGAATCGCTGTGAATAAAAGAGAATCATCTTAGCTACTTAAAAGAAGCACAAGAACATTCAGAGTCAATACTTTGAACCATTGGCAGTGTCTCTGCTCTGTAAGGACACCGACACTGGCAGTCAACTCTCAACCGGTTCCGCAACCTTGTGTTATGTTTAGTCATTACATTACCCAGTTACATTGTCTCATTACATTACCCAGTTACATTGTCTCATTACATTACCCAGTTACATTGTTTCATTACATTACCCAGTTACATTGTCTCATTACATTACCCAGTTACATTGTCTCATTACGTTACCCAGTTACATTGTCTCATTACGTTACCCAGTTACATTGTCTCATTACGTTACCCAGTTACATTGTCTCATTACGTTACCCAGTTACATTGTCTCATTACGTTACCCAGTTACATTGTCTCATTACGTTACCCAGTTACATTGTCTCATTACGTTACCCAGTTACATTGTCTCATTACGTTACCCAGTTACATTGTCTCATTACGTTACCCAGTTACATTGTCTCATTACGTTACCCAGTTACATTGTCTCATTACGTTACCCAGTTACATTGTCTCATTACGTTACCCAGTTACATTGTCTCATTACGTTACCCAGTTACAGCCAAATACAGAGGAAAAAACAAGTCAGCTGGGAAGGCAGAGAAAATATGTGAAGGCAAAAGGGAATATGGCAAGGCTGGAAGGCATTTATTTTAATGCAAGGAGTCTTGCAAATAAGGTGGATGAACTGAAGTTGTTGAACACATGGGAGTACGATATTGTTGCTATCACGGAGACGTGGTTGAGGGAGGGTCAGGACTGGCAGCTCAATATTCCGGGGTAAAGAATCTTCAGGAGAGACAGAGGGGGGTGTAAAAGGGGAGGGGGTGTTGCAATATTAATTAAGGAGTCGATTACTGCTGTAAGGAGGGATGATATATTAGCGGGTTCCTCTAATGAGGCCATATGGGTAGAAATTAAAAACAAAAAGGGGGCAAGCACCTTGCTGGGAGTGTACTAAAGGCCCCCAAACAGTCAGGGGGAGATAGAGGAACAGATATGTAGGCAAATCTCAGAGAAGTGCGAAAATAATAGGGTAATAATAGTGGGGGATTTCAACTTCCCCAATATTAATTGGGATAGTCAGAGTGTGAAAGGCTTAGAGGGTGCAGAATTCTTAAAAGTGCATCCAGGAGAGCTTTTTGAGCCAACATGTAGAAAGTCCTACAAGAGAGGGGGCGGTACTGGACCTAATTCTAGGGAATGTAGCCGGGCAAGTGGTGGAAGTGTCAGTAGGAGAGCATTTTGGCGACAGTGACCATAATTCAGTGAGATTTAAGGTGGTCATGGAAAAAGACAAAGACGGCCCGGAAATAAGGGTTCTAAATTGGGGGAAGGCCGATTTTAATATGATAAGGCAGGATCTGGCCAAAGTGGACTGGGAGCAGCTACTTATAGGAAAATCCACATCAAAGCAGTGGGAGACTTTCAGAAGGGAAATAGAGAGTACAACGCCAACATGCTCCTGTAAAGGTCAAGGGTGGGACCAACAAGCAAAGGGAACCTTGGATGACAAGGGATATACAAAAATGCATTAGGAAAAAAGGGGGGCTTTTGGCAGTTACAAAAGACTAAAGACGGAGGAAGCCCAAGAGGAGTATAAAAAGTGCAGGGGCATACTTAAAAAAGAAATTAGGAGGGGCCATGAAATAACACTGGCGAGCAAAATAAAGGAAAATCCTAAGATGTTTTATAAGTATATTAAGGGCAAGAGGATAACCAGGGAAAGGGTAGGGCCCATCAGGGACCAAAGTGGCAATCTGTGTGTAGAGCCAGATGATGTAGGCGGGGTTTTAAATGAATTTTTTGCATCTGTGTTCACTATGGAGAAAGATGATGTAGACATAGAAATTGGGCAAGGGGACTGTGACATACTTGAACATATTAGCATCGGGAGGGAGGAGGTACTAGCGGTTTTAGCAGGCCAAAAAGTGGATAAATCCCCAGGCCCGGACGAGATGTATCCCAGGCTGTTGTGTGAGGCAAGGGAGGAGATTGCAGGGGCTCTGACACAAATTTTCAGAACCTCTCGCCACAGGGGATGTACCAGAGGACTGGAGAACAGCTAACGTAGTACCATTATTCAAGAAGGGTAGCAGGGATAAACCAGGGAATTACAGGCCAGTGAGCCTAACATCTGTGGTAGGGAAATTATTGGAAAAAATTCTGAGGGTCAAAATTAGTCTCCACTTGGAGAGGCAAGGATTAATCGGGGATAGTCAGCATGGCTTTGTCAAGGGTAAATCATGTCTGACCAATCTGATTGAATTTTTCGAGGGGGTGACTAGGTGTGTGGATGAGGGAAATGCTGTGGATGTGGTTTACATGGACTTCAGTAAAGCTTTTGACAAAGTCCCGCATAGGAGACTGGTCAAGAAGGTAAGAGCCCATGGGATCCAGGGGGCCTTGGCGCGTTGGATCCTAAACTGGCTGAGTGGCAGGAGGCAGAGGGTGATGGTCGAAGGTTGCTTTTGTGACTGGAAGCCTGTGTCCAGTGGGGTACCTCAGGGATCGGTGCTGGGTCCCTTGCTGTTTGTGATCTACATAAATGATTTGGATGAGAATGTGAAAGGTATGATCAGTAAGTTCGCAGATGACACGAAAATTGGTGGGGTGGTAAATTGTGAGGAGGAAAGCCTCAGGCTACAGGAAGATATAAACGAGTTGGTCAGATGGGCGGAAAAGTGGCAAATGGAATTTAACCCTGAAAAGTGTGAGGTGATGCATTTTGGACGGACAAATAAGGCAAGGGAGTACACGAGTGGTAGGACCCTAGGAAGTACAGAGGGTCAGAGGGACCTTGGTGTGCATGTACATAGATCCCTGAAGGCAGCGGAACAGGTAGATAAGGTGGTTAAAAAGGCATATGGGATACTTGCCTTCATTAGCCGAGGCATAGAATATAAGAGCAGGGAGGTTATGATGGAGCTGTACAAAACGCTGGTGAGGCCACAGCTGGAGTACTGTGTGCAGTTCTGGTCGCCTCACTATAGGAAGGATGTGATTGCTTTAGAGAAGGTGCAGAGAAGATTCACCAGGATGTTACCTGGGATGGAGCGCCTCAGCTATGAAGAAAGACTGAACAGGCTGGGGTTGTTTTCATTGGAGCAAAGAAGGCTGAGGGGGGACCTGATTGACGTGTACAAAATGATGAGGGGCATAGATAGGGTAGATAAAGAGGAACTTTTCCCCTTAGTAGGGGGGTCAATAACAAGGGGGCATAGATTCAAGGTAAGGGGCAGGAGATTTAGAGGGGATTTGAGGAGGAACTTTTTCACCCAGAGGGTGGTTGGAATCTGGAACTCTCTGCCTGAAAGGGTGGTAGAGGCAGGAACCCTCACAACATTCAAGAAGCATTTGGATGAGCACTTGAAATGCCATTGCATACAAGGCTATGGACCAAATGCTGGAAAATGGGATTAGACTGGACAGGGATTGATGGACGGCGCAGACACGATGGGCCGAAGGGCCTCTTTCTGTGCTGTAAAACTCTATGACTCTATGACTTACATTGTCCCATTACTTTACCCAGTTCTCCATACATGCACTCTCCAGCATGAGTCACTGGACAGTGAGAAGGAGTGGTAACCCTGGCTGATTTCCCCTCTCACTAATGCAAGGATCGCTGGACAGTTATCAGGAGCAGGAACCCTGGCTAATTTCCTCTCTGACTAACCCAGAAGTTACTGGACAGTGTTCAGGAGCAGGTACCCTGGCTAATTTCCCCTCTTACTAACCCAAAGGTCACTGGGCAGTGATAAGGAGCAGGAACTCTGGCTGATTTCCACTCTCCAATCCTGGGGTCACTGGACAGTGATCAGGAGCAGGAGCCCTGGCTGATTTCCTTGCTCACTTTAATCTTGTGGTCACTGGATAGTGATCAGGGGCAGAACCCTAGTGAATTTCCCCTCTCTTTAACCCTGCGGTCACTTGGCAGTGATGAGGTACAGGAGCACTGGTTGATTCTCCCTCTAACTAACCCAGGGGCCAATGGACACTGTTCAGGAGCAGGAACCCAGGCTAATTTCTCCTCTCACTAACCCAGGGGTCACCAGATAGTGATCAGGAACAGGAACCCGGACTGATTTCCACGCTCACTCTAATCCCGTGGACACTGGACAGGCTGGGATTGTTTTCCTTGGAGCAGAGAAGGCTGAGGAGGGGGACCTGATTGAGGTGTACAAAATTATGAGGGGCATAGATAGGGTAGATAGAAAGGAACTTTCCCCCTTAGTAGAGGGGTCAATAACCAGGGGACATAGTTTCAAGGTAAGAGGCAGGAGGTTTAGAGGGGATTTGAGGGGGAAAAAATTCACCCAGAGGGTGGTTGGAATCTGGAACTCGCTGCCTGAAAGGGTGGTAGAGGCAGGAACCCTCAACATTCAAGAAGCATTTGGATGAGCACTTGAAATGCCACAGCATACAAGGCTACGGACCAAGTGCTGGAAAATGGGATTAGACTAGACCGGGCTTGATGTTCGGCGCGGACACGATGAGCCGAAGGGCCTCTTTCTGCGCTGTATGACTCTATGATCAGGAGCAGGAACCCTGGCTTAATATTCTTTCTCATTCAGGGTGTCACTGGATAATGAGCTGGAGCAAGGCCCTTCTTGCTCTGTGTGGGGCTCAGTACCACTCTGCGAAGGGCATTCACTGATTGATCTGGACCTCAAAAGGTAGGTTTGACACCTCGAAAATCACCCAATCAAACTCTTTGAACTGAACTGAAATGAAACTCGTCCCAAACTGATTAAGCCTGGATCTTTACCTGCAGCATCAGTGGGTCTGGTGCAGGCCATGTCCAGGAGAAGGAGTCCAAGCGCAAGGTAACCCTTCATATCTTGGGGCTGTTCACACCTCAAGTGAGCAGCAATGAGTGAGGCAGTAAATGCGCAGAGTGGCAGGAGCAGCTCCCTATTTATACTGAGCCAGGGAGAGGGCAGGTGAAGAGAACAGCTGGACTCTGGCATAACATTTTCTTCCTGGCCGTATCTGGAGCAGGACTGTGATGGTGCTGTGTAATTACTTTGGAAAACTTTCAGGTCAGGATACAATGGAGGAGGTATTTACTGCATTCCAGCACCATGGCCCACAAAGCTGCTTTATTGGATTCCCATTCTGGGTAAAGTCTGTTAATGAAAAGCGGAGTCACGCGGGCCTCCTAAGCTGGCTGGAGGGGGCTCCAGATGGAATGTGAAGCTGTGCTGGAGTTTAGTTTATGTTGAGTAGGCTGTCCTCTTACCGATTGTTGCCGTGAAGATGGAGCCTGGGGTCTATACCCAAACATGCCATCAGATTAATCACCAAGGATGAGGCTGCACTGGATAGCGGGGCAGAGAGAAAATCAGAGAGATGCAAGTTAACAGCAATTATATAAATAATCACCTTATATCTAAGGAGTTTATTTTAACTTTCTAATTAGAATAGAGGGACAGCTGCGACCCGTAGCCTGCAATCCCTGCGCCATGTGGGAACTTTAGGAGGCTTTTTGTGTCCCGGGGGCTCATGTTTGCAGGAAGTGCCTCCACCTGCTCGAACTCATGCTTAGGTTTCTGAGCTTGAGGGGCAGCTGGATTCACTGCCAGGCGTACGGGTGGCTGAGTGTGTCCTGGATCGCAGGTTCTAGAAGGTGGTCACCCCACGGCCAGATAGAGTTCAGAATAGCAAGTGGGTGGCCAGCGGGAAGGGTAGGAAGAGGCAGGCAGTACAAGAATCCTCCAGGAGTGTGGCATTCTCAAACTGATAATTCAGTATTGAGGGTGAATGACACCTCAAGGGGGTGTGTGGGGGGGGGGAGGAAGCAGCAGCTGAAACAAGGTGAGCACAACTTGGGGGAGAAGGTAGAGGTTATGGTATCATAGTGGTTGTTACTGAAGGTGTCAATTAGAGGGTGAGAAGGTTGGATCTCAAACAAGCGTGCTAAGCTTGAATAAAGGAGACTATGAAGGTATGAGAGCGGAATTGAGTAGAGTGGATTGGGAAAATAGATTAAAGGGTAAGACGATACATGATCAGTGGTGTACATTTAAAGGAGTTATTTTACAACTTCCAAAAAATATATATTCCACTGAGAAGACAAGGGTGTAAAAGAAAAGACCGCCATCCGTGGCTAAGTAAAGAAATTAAGGATAGTATTCGACTAAAAACAAGGGCATATAAGGTAGCCAAATCTAGTGGGAGGATAGAGGATTGGGAAAACTTTAAAAGACAGCAAAAAATAACAAAAAGATTGATTAAGAAAGGGAAGATAGATTATGAAAGTAAATTAGCAAAAAATATAAAAACAGATAGTAAGAGTCTTTATAGTTATATAAAAAGAAAAAGGGTGGCTAAAGTAAATGTTGGTCCCTTAGAGGATGAGACTGGGAAATTTATGGTGGGAAATATGGAGATGGCAAAAACACTGAATATTTTATATCAGTCTTTACAGTAGAAGACACTAAGAATATCCCAACACTGGACAAACAGGGGGCTATAGGGGGGGAGGAGCTAAACACGATCAAAATCACTAAGGAAGTGGTACTCGGTAAAATAATGGGACTCAAGGCGGATAAATCACCTGGACCTGATGGCTTCACAGAATCACAGAAACCCCACAGTGCAGATAGAGGCCATTTTGGCCCATCGAGCCTGCACCGACACATATCCCACCCGATCCCCGTAACCCCTACACCAACACGTAACCCCATGTATTTAATCCCCTAACACGAAGGGTCAATTTATCATAGCCAATCAACCTAACCCGCACATCTTTGGACTGTGGGAGGAAACCGGAGCACCCGGAGGAAACCCACGCAAACACGGGGAGAATGTGCAAACTCCACACAGTCACCCGAGGCCGGATTCGAACCCGGGTCCCTGGCGCTGTGAGGCAACAGTGCTAACCACTATGCCACCGTGCTGCCATGAAGGGGAAGTCATGTTTGACAAATTTGCTGGAGTTCTTTGAGGAAGTAACATATAGGGTGGATAAAGGGGAACCAGTGGACGTAGTGTATTTAGACTTCCAAAAGGCATTTGATAAGGTGCCACACAAAAGATTATTGCTTAAGATAAAAAATCATGTGATTGGGGGTAATATTCTGGCATGGATAGAGGATTGGCTATCTAACAGAAGGCAGAGAGTTGGGATAAATGGTTCATTCTCGGACTGGCAATCAGTAACTAGTGGTGTTCCGCAGGGGTCAGTGCTGGGTCCCCAACTCTTTACAATCTATATTAACGATTTGGAGGAGGGGACCAAGTGTAACATATCAAAGTTTGCAGATGATACTAAGATGGGAGGGAAAGTAGTGAGTGAGGAGGACATAAAAAACCTGCAAGGGGACATAGACAGGCTAAGTAAGTGGGCAGAGATTTGGCAGATGGAATACAATACTGGAAAGTGTGAGGTTATGCACTTTGGCAGGAAAAATCATAGAGCAAGTTATTATCTTATTGGCAAGAAACTGGAAAGTACTGAAGTACAAAGGGATCTGGGGGTCCTGGTGCACGAAACTCAAAAGGTTAGTATGCAGGTGCAGCAAGTGATTAAGAAGGCCAATGGAATGTTGGCTTTCATTGCTAGGGGGATAGAATATAAAAATAGGGAGGTATTGCTTCAGTTGTACAAGGTATTGGTGAGACCGCACCTGGAATACTGCGTACAGTTTTGGTGTCCATACTTAAGAAAGGACATACTTGCTCTCGAGTCAGTACAAAGAAGGTTCACTCGGTTAATCCCGGGGATGGACATATGAGGAGAGGTTGAGTAGATTGGGACTCTACTCATTGGAGTTCAGAAGAATGAGAGGCGATCTTATTGAAACATATAAGATTGTGAAGGGGTTGGATCGGGTGGATGCGGGGAGGATGTTCCCGATGATGGGTGAAACTAGAACTAGGGGGCATAGTCTTAGAATAAGGGGCTGCTCTTTCAAAACTGAGATGAGGAGGAACTACTTCACTCAGAGGGTGGTAGGTCCATGGAATATGCTGCCCCAAAAAGCTGTAGAAGCTACATCATTACATAAATTTAAAACAGAAATAGACAGTTTCCTAGAAGTAAAGGGTTACGGGGAGCGGGCAGGAATTTGGACATGAGTCTAGGTTCGGATCGGTCATGGCCCTGTGGGTAGCGGAGCGGGCCCAGGGGCCGTGTAGCCTGATCCTGCTCCTATTTCGTGTGTCTAATTCTGTTAGATTCAGGAGATGGTTCTGTGATAGTAGATTGGCGGTTAGGATCAGATCAGCCATGATCTTATTGAATGGCGGAGCAGGCTCGAGGGGCCGATTGGCCTACTCCTGCTCCTATTTCTTATGTTCTTATGAACTAGTAATCCAGAGGCCTGGACTAATGATCCGGAGACTAAAAGGTGGCTGCAGAGATAGTGGATGCATTGGTTGTGATCTTTATTTAATTAACTCGCCGTTCCTTCATCGTTGCTGGGTCAAAATCCTGGAACTCCCTCCCTAACAGCACTGTGGGAGCACCTTCACCGCACGGACTGCAGCGGTTCAAGAAGGCAGCTCACCACCACCTTCTCAAGGGCAACGTGGGATGGGCAATAAATGCTGGCCTCGCCAGCAACGCCCACATTCCATGAATGAATAAAATAAAGAGAGTTCTAAACTTCTACCACCCTTTGTGAGTAGCAGTGTTCCCCAACTTCACTCCTGAAAGATCTGGCTCTAATTTTTAGACTATGCCTCCTCGTCCTTGATTCCCCAACCAGCGGAAATAGTTTCTCTCTATCTACCCTATCAGTTCCCCTTAATAAAAACATTAGAAGTAGGAGCAGGAGTTGGCCTTACGGCCCTTCGGGCCTGCTCCGCCAATCAATAGGATCATGGCTGATCCGAATCTAGACTCACGTCCACTTCCCTGCCCTCTCCCCATAACCCCTAATTCCCTTATCTGCTAGGAAACTGTCTATCTCCATTTTAAATTTATTTAATGTCGCAGCTTCCGCAGCTCTCTGGGGTAGCAATTTCCATAGATTTACTACCCTCTGAGTGAAGAAGTTTCTCCTCATCTCAGTTTTGAAAGGGCAGCCCCTTATTCTAAGATTATGCCCCCTAGTTCTAGTCTCACCCATCAGTGGAAACATCCTCACCGCATCCACCCGATCAAGCCCCCTCACAATCTTATATGTTCGATAAGATTGCCTCTCATTCTTCTGAACTCCAATGAGTAGAGTCCCAACCTACTCAACCTTTCCTCATATGTCAACCCCCTCATCTCCAGAATCAACCGAGTGAACCTTCTCTGAACCGCCTCGAGAGCAAGTATATCTTTTCTTAAATATGGAAACCAAAACTGCACGCAGTATTCCAGGTGTGGCCTCACCAATACCCTGTATAACTGCAGCAAGACTTCCCTGTTTTTATACTCCATCCCTCTCGCAATAAAAGCCAAGATTCCATTGGCCTCCCTGATCACCTGCTGCACCTGCATACTAACTTTTTGTGTTTCATGCACCAGGACCCCCAGATCCCTTTGTACTGTAGCACTTTGCAGTTTCTCTCCATTTAGATAATAACTTGCTCTTTGATTTTTTCTGCCAAAGTGCATAACCTCACACTTTCCAACATTATATTGCATCTGCCAAATCTCTGTCCACTCACTTAGCCTGTCTATGTCCTTTTGCAAGTTTTTTATGTCCTCCTCACTCACTGCTTTCCCTCCCATCTTTGTATCATCGGCAAACTTGGATATGTTGCACTCGGTCCCTTCCTCCAAATCGTTAATATAGATTGTAAAGAGTTGGGGTCCCAGCACTGACCCCTGTGGAACACCACTAGTTACCGATTGCCAGCCCGAGAATGAACCATTTATCCCAACTATTTGTTTTCTGTTAGATAGCCAATCTTCCACTCATGCCAGTATATTATCCCCAATCCCGTGATTTCTTATCTTGATCAGCAATCTTTTATGTGGAACCTTGTCAAATGCCTTTTGGAAGTCCAAATACACTACATCCACTGGTTCCCCTTTAACCACCCTGTATGTTGCATCCTCAAAGAATTCGAGCAAGTTTGTCATACATGACTTCCCCTTCATAAAACCATGCTGACTCTGCCCTATTAAATTATGTTTATCGAAATGCTCTGTTACTGTTTCCTTAATAATGGACTCCAACATTTTGCCAACCACAGATGTTAGGCTAACTGGTCTATAGTTTCCAGCTTTTTGTCTACTTCCCTTCTTAAATAAGGGTGTTACATTAGCAGTTTTCCAATCTGTCGGGACCTTTCCTGAATCCAGGGAGTTCTGGAAAATAATCACCAATGCATCCACAATCCCTACCGCCACTTCTCTCAAGACCCTAGGATGTAGGACATCAGGTCCGGGGGATTTATCTGCCTTAAGTCCCATTATTTTACTGAGTACCATCTCCTTAGTGATTTTAATCATGTTTTGCTCCTCTCCCCCCGCCCCCCCCCCCCTATTGCCCCCTGTTTGTCCAGTGTTGGGATATTTTTAGTGTCCTCTACTGTAAAGACTGATACAAAATATTTGTTCAGCGTCTTTGCCATCTCCATGTTCCCCACCACTAGTTTCCCAGTCCCATCCTCTAAGGGACCAACGTTCACTTTAGCCACCCTTTTTCTTTTTATATAGCTGTAGAAACTCTTGCTACCTGTTTTTATATTTTTTGCTAGTTTACTTTCATAATCTATCTTCCCTTTTCTTAATTAATCTTTTAGTTATTGTTTGCTGGCTTTTAAATGCTTCCCAATCTTCTATCCTCCCACTAGATTTGGCTGCTTTATATGCCCTTGTTTTCAGTCGGATACTATCCTTTTCTTTTATTCCCCTTTTTCCTCGGTGGAATATATTTATCTTGAAAGATGTGAAATATCTCCTTGAATGTAGACCACTGCTCTTGTACCGTCTTACACTTTAATCTGTTTTCCCAGTGATGCGCTATCAATTACTCATAAAAGACTGAGAGTTAGAAGAGTAACTAAAGGCTTTTATTAACAACAGAATGGAGGTCTGCCTCGCGTGGTCGACCGGTCCATGATACTAAGGGCTGGGGAGCAGTCACCTTTATACTAGGACCTGTGGGAGGAGTCAGCCGAGGCATGTCCAGGCATGTACACAGTGGAATACAAACAGGACAAACAGGAATACAAACAGTGGTTTACCACATTCACCCCTTGTTTAAAATTGAGTCCGGCGGGGTGAAGTGTATTAAAAGTTAGTGTATTGGAGTCTCTCCGGAGGTCTTGTCTGCCGCTGTGATCTGCGTGGCGACGGCAGGGGTAGTGAAGTTTCCGGCGTCGAGTCCAGCGTAGGCTGTGGCACAGGCGTGTCGTCCTCGTAGATGTCGAGCGGGTCGCGGGGCCCAGGCCTGCCGTCTGCTGGGGCTGGATATCGGATCGTGGGGGGGGGGTGGTAGTGGGTAGTGGGTTACTGCGGCCCCCGAGGGTGCAAGGTCTCTTATGGAGACTGTGTCCTCCCGCCCGTCCGGGTATGCGATGTAAGCATACTGGGGGTTGGCGTGGAGGAGGTCGACCCTCTCGACCAGGGGGTCCGTTTTATGGGTCCTCACGTGTCTTCTCAGTAGGACCGGCCCTGGGGACGTCAGCCATGGCGGTAGCGATGTCCCTGATGTGGACTTCCTTGGGAAGACAAACATTTTCTCATGAGGGGTGGCGTTAGTGGCAGTGCAGAGCAGTGACCGAATAGAGTGGAGCGCATCGGGGAGCACATCCTGCCAGCGGGAGGTTGGAAGGCCCCTAGACTTTAAGGCTAGCAGGACGGCCTTCCAAACTGTTGCATTTTCTCTTTCCACCTGTCCGTTCCCCCAGGGGTTGTAACTGGTGGTCCTGCTTGTGGCAATACCCCTAGTTAGCAGGTACTGACGGAGTTCGTCGCTCATAAACGATGAGCCCCGGTCGCTATGGATATAGCTGGGGAAGCCGAACAGGGTGAAGAGGTTGTTCAGACATTTAATGACCGTGGCACTGGTCATGTCCGGGCAGGGGAAGGCGAACGGGAAACGGGAGTACTCATCAATAATATTGAGGAAGTACACATTGCGGTCGGAGGAGGGGAGAGGCCCTTTAAAATCGACGCTCAGGCGCTCGAAGGGGCGAGTGGCTTTTATCAGGTGGGCCCTGTCTGGTCTATAAAAGTGCGGTTTGCACTCAGCGCAGTCATGGTCCTGACCTCCTCAATAGAGTAAGGCAGGTTGCGGGCCTTGATGAAGTGGAAGAACCTGGTGACCCCCGGGTGGCAGAGGTCATTGTGGAGGGCCCGCAGTCTATCGATCTGCGCGCTGGCGCAGGTGCCACGCGATAGCGCATCCGGGGGTTCATTTAGCTTCCCGGGCCGGTACAAGATCTCGTAGTTGTAGGTGGAAAGTTCGATTCTCCACCTCAAGATCTTGTCATTTTTGATTTTGCCCCTCTGCTTGTTGTTAAACATAAAAGCAACTGAACGCTGGTCAGTGAGCAGGGTAAATCATTTTCCGGCCAGGTAGTGCCTCCAATGACACACAGCCTCCACAATCGCCTGGGCCTCCTTCTCAACAGCGGAGTGTCTGGTCTCCGGGCCTTGGAGGGTTCGTGAAAAGAAGGCCACGGGTCTCCCCGCCTGATTGAGGGTAGCGGCCAGGGCAAAGTCAGACGCGTCGCTTTCCACCTGGAAGGGGATGGATTCGTCCACTGCGTGCATGGTGGCTTTGGCAATGTCCTCCTTGATACGGTGGAAGGCTAAGCGGGCCTCTGCCGTCAAGGGAAAAGAGGTGGACTTGATCAGCGGACGGGCCTTGTCCGCATAGTAGGGGACCCACTGGGCGTAATAGGAGAAAAACCCTAGGCACCTCTTCAGGGCCTTGAGGCAGTGGGGCAGTGGAAGTTCCATAAGGGGACGCATCCGGTCGGGGCCGATGACTCCGTGTTCCACAACACAGCCAAGGATGGCGAGGCGGTTTGTGCGGAATATGCACTTCTCCTTGTTATATGTCAGGTTTAGGAGTTGGGCGGTGCGGAGGAATTTTTCGAGGTTTGCGTCATGGTCCTGCAAGTCACGGCCGCAGATGGTCACATTGTCCAGATATGGGAAAGTGGCCTGCAACGCATTTTGATCTACCATCCGGTCCATCTCCCTTTGGAAGACGGAGACCCCGTTGGTGACGCCAAAGGGAACCCTAAGGAAGTGATAGAGGCGGCCGTTTGCCTCAAAGGCAGTGTACTGGCGGTCCTCAGGGCGGATGGGGAGCTGGTGGTACGCTGATTTCAGGTCAATGGTCGAGAAGACGCGGTACTGCGCGATCTGGTTGACCATATCAGCTATACGGGGGAGTGGGTAGGCGTCCAGCAGGGTGTAGCGATTTATTGTCTGGCTGTAGTCGATGACCAGGCGCTGCTTCTCGCCGGTCTGAACGACCACAACCTGGGCTCGCCAGGGGCTGGTGCTGCCCTCAATAATCCCTTCTTTCAGGAGCCGCTCCACTTCGGTTTTAATGAAAACCCTGTCCCCGGCACTGTATCGCCTGCTCTTTGTGGCGATGGGCTTACAGTCGGGGGTGAGGTTAGCAAACAGTTGGTGGGGGGTGACTCTGAGTGTGGAGAGGTTGCACCTGGTGCGCGGCGGGCAGTTTGGAAGCTGCTGGCTGCGGACTGTGAGTGGGGGTAGGGGTCCACCGTACGCCATCGTAACACTTTTAAGGTGGCACTGAAAATCTAACCCCAGCAGGACGGCAGCGCAGAGGTCAGGCAGGACCAGAAGTTTAAAATGATCGTACACGGTCCCGTCTACTACGAGTGTCACCACGCAGTAGCCGCCGATGTCCGCCGTCTGGGACTCGGAGGCCATAGAAATCCGCTGTTGCGCAGGCAGGACTGGGAGAGAGCAACGCCGCACCGTGTCAGGGTGGATGAAGCTCTCCGTGCTCCCAGAGTCAAAAAGGCAGATTGTATCGTGACCATTTACCTTAATGTCCATTGTGGAACTGGCCAGTTGGTGCGGTCTCGCTTGGTCCAGTGTAACGGATGCCAGCGTAGGGGTCGGTGTGTCGCTGCGGGTATCAGATGAGGCGGTGTCGGGGGCCTGCTGCGTCCCGGCTGTCGTCCAAGATGGCGGCGTCCATGATCCCTATGTGGCTGGAGGCGTCCAAAATGGCTGCTGTACCGGTGATTCGCACATGGCCGGGGAGGTCCAAGATGGCGGCCCGCATGGCCCACACGTGGCGCTGCTGGGGTTCGGGGTGGCTTTGGCCCTGCAGACGCTAGCGTAGTGTCCCTTCTTCCCGCAGCCCGAGCAGATCGCGTTTTTCGCCGGGCAGCGCGCTCTGGGGTGTTTTGCCTGGCCACAGAAGTAGCATTTCTGGCCTTGGGCCACTGCTGTCTGGCCTTGGGACACTGCTGCGGTAGTTGGGCCATTGTTGGGGTGTGGCTGGGGTGGCACGGCGCTATGAGGCGGTCCTACCGTGTCCCAGGCTGTCATTCCCCGCGGCGTCCACGGTGCGGAGGAGTAGGCATCCATGCCCTGGTAGGCTGCATCCAACGATAGTGCGAGTTCAGAGGCCTTGTTGAGGTCGAGGTTACTCTGCTCCAACAGTCGCTGTCGGGTGTAATTGGATCTGTGGCCCGCTACAAAAGCGTCCCGGATAAGTTCCTCTGTGTACACGGCGGCCTTTACATCCTTACAACCACAGGCCCGGCCAAGCACAGACAGTGCCTGAAGGTATTCCACGGTCGATTCCCCAGGTTGTTGTTTACGACTCCCCAGGAGGTGCCTGGCGTACACTTCGTTCACTGGGCGCGTGTACTGGTCCTTGAGGAGCTTGATAGCGTCCGCGTACGAGGTCGCGTCTTGGATGACCGAGTACACTCGGTGGTTCACTTTGGAGGTCAGGACATCCAGTTTGTCCTCGTCCGATTTGATTGCTTCGGAGGCGGTCAGGAATTTTTCGAAACACTTAAGCCAGTGAGTAAACTTGGTGGATGAGTCCGCCTCCCGATGATCTAAGTCCAGGCATGCTGGTGTGAGGATCTTCTCCATTATAAAAATGTTGTTAATAAAATTGATGCGCTATCAATTACTCATAAAAGACTGAGAGTTAGAAGAGTAACTAAAGGCTTTTATTAACAACAGAATGGAGGTCTGCCTCGCGTGGTCGACCGGTCCATGATACTAAGGGCTGGGGAGCAGTCACCTTTATACTTGGACCTGTGGGAGGAGTCAGCCGAGGCATGTCCAGGCATGTACACAGTGGAATGCAAACAGGAATACAAACAGTGGTTTACCACACCCAGCCCACTTTAGCCAATTCTACTCTCATACCTTCATAGTCTCCTTTATTTAAGCTCAGTACGCTGGTTTGAGATCCAACTCTCTCATCCTCAAACTGAATTTGGAATTCAACCATATTATGGTCACTCATTCCAAGGGGATCCTTTACTGGGACATTTTTTATTAATCCTGTCTCATTACACAGGACCAGATCTAAGATTGCCTGCCCCCTGGTTGGTTCAGTTACATACTGCTCAAGGAACCCGTCCCTTATACACTCTATTAACTCTTCCTCAAGGCTGCCATGCCCAATTTGATTAGTCCAGTCAATATGAAAGTTAAAATCCCCCATGATTATAGCTGTTCCCTTATTACAAGCCCCAACTATTTCCTGATTTATACTCCGACCAACAGAGTTGCAACTGTTAGGCCTATAGACTACGCCCACTAGTGACTTTTTCCCCTTATTATTCCTTATCTCCACCCAAACTATTTCACTATCCTGATCCTTTGACCCAATATCATTTCTGACTATTGCAGTGATTCCATCCTTGATTAACATAGCAACCCCACCTCCCTTTCCTTCTTGTCTGTCCTTCGTAATTGTCAAATACCCTTGTATGTTTAGTTCCCAGTAATGATTATCTTGCAGCCATGTTTCCGTAATGGCCACCAGATCATACCCATGTGTAGTTATTTGCACTGTCAACTCGTCAATTTTGTAACGAATGCTGCGTGCATTCAGATAAAGAACTTTCAAATATGTTTTCTGACAATTTATTCCTGCTTTTACCCCTTTTACTACTTTACCTTTATCATTATACATTCTGTCCCTTCCTGACACGCTCTGGTTTTTAATTCCCCCACTGCTACCTTGCTCTATTGCCTTCTCCGCTGTCATTTTTATTTTTCGCTCTCTTAAAACCTCCCCCCCACTAATTAGTTTAAAGCCCTCTCTACAGCCCTAGTTATTCGATTCGCCAGGACTCTAGTCCCAGCACTGGCCAAGTGAAGTCCGTCCCAACGGAACAGCTCTCTCCTGTCCCAGTACTGATGCCAGTGTCCCAGGAAGCTAAACCCATTTCTCCCACACCAGTCTTTGAGCCACGCATTTAACTCTCTAATTTTATTTACCCTAGCCAAATTTGCACGTGGCTCAGGTAGTAATCCAGAGATTATTACCCTTGTGGTTCTGCTTTTTAATTTGGCCCCGAGCTGCTCAAACTCCCTCAGCAGAACCTCCTTGTCCTATCTATGTCGTTGGTACCAACATGGACCACGACAACTGGATCCTCCCCCTCCCACTCCAAGTTTCTCTCCAGCCCAGAGGAGATGTCCTTAACCCTGGCACTGGGCAGGCAACACAGCCTTCGGGACTCTCGCTCTCGGCTGCAAAGAACTCTATCTATCCCCCACCACTACAACATTTCCCACTTGAATGGCCCCCTGCTCCACAGTGCTGTGGCCGGGTTGCTCATCCTCCCCGCAGTCCCCGTTCCCATCCTCACAGGGAGTAAGAGCCTCAAACCTGTTGGACAAGAGCAAGGGCTGCGGCTCCTCCAACACTACCTCCTGGATCCCCGTACCTGCCTCACTTCTAGTCACACCATCCTGACCCTGGCCACGGACTACATCTGAATTAATTAATCTAATTGGTGTGACTACCTCCTGGTACACAGAGTCCAGGTAACTCTCCCCCTCCCTGATGTGTCTCAGTGTTTGAAGCTCGGACTCCAGCTCATCAACACGGAGCCGGAATTCCTCGAGCAGCCAACACTTACTGCAAATGTGATCACCGTGAGCATCAATGGTGTCCACCAGCTCCCACATATTGCAGCAGCAACACATCACCTGATCTCCCATTCTATGTAATTAATTAAATTTATTAATATTCTTAAATACCCTCTGCCCCGATTCTAGATGATGAATATCGCATCTTAGAAACTATAAACCACAGAGTTTAAGCTTAAAAAAGAGAGAAATACTCACCAACCAATCACTTACCCGCTTTCTGGTGACGTCACACTTGGATTACTTTTTACCTCTCTCCTTCCCTCTGAGGTCCGAGACTGGAGATTGGTACGCCTTACCTGGGTCTCTGGAGCCTTTATACAGCCGCTCAGCCCGCGATTCCCGCCAATTCTCGCACTGAGGCCTTACCTGGGTCTCTGGAGCCTTTATACAGCCGCTCAGCCCGCGATTCCCGCCAATTCTTGCACTGAGGCCTTACCTGGGTCTCTGGAGCCTTTATACAGCCGCTCAGCCTGCCAATATCTTGAAAACTTCAATAAAATCCCCCCTTAACCTTATAAATTCCAGGGAATACAACCCTAGTTTGTGTAATCTCTCCTCATAACCTAACCCCTGGTGTCCAGGTATTATTCTGGTAAACCTACGCTGCACTCCATCCAAGGCCAATATATCCTTCCTAAGGTGTAGTGCCCAGAACTGCTCACAGTGCTCCAGATGTGGTCTAACCAGGGCTTTTTACAGCTGTAGCATAACTTCTACCCCCTTGTATTCGAGTCCTCTAGATATAAAGGCCAGCATTCCATTAGCCTTTTTGATTATTTGTGTACCTGTCCATTTTAATTTTAATGATCTGTGTACCTGGACCCCCAAGTCTCTCTGGACCTCCACAGTTTGTGGCTTTTTACCATTTAGAAAGTATCCTGCTCTATCCTTGTTAGGTACAAAGTAGATGATCTCACATTTGCCTACATTGAGATCCATTTGCCACAGTTTTGCCCATTCACTTAATCTATCATTATCTCTTTGTACTTTTATGCTTCCATTTTTTTTATTCGTTCATGTGAAGGTATTCCCGCAGTGCTGTTCAGGAGGGAGTTCCAGGATTTTGACCCAGCGACAATGAAGCAATGGCAATATATTTCCAAGTCAGGATGATGTGTGATTTGGAAGGGAACTTGGAGGTGATGGTGTTCCCATGCGGCTGCTGCCCTTGTCCTTCTAGGTGGTAGAGGTCACGTGTTTGGGAGGTGCTGCCGAAGAAGCCTTGGCGAGTTGCTGCAGTGTATCTTGTCGATGGTACACACTGCAGCCACGGTACGCCGGTGGTGGAGGGAGTGAATGTTTAAGGTGGTGGATGGGGTGCCAATCAAGCGGTCTGCTTTGTCTTGGATGGTGTCGAGCTTCTTGAGCGTTGTTGGAGCTGCACTCATCCAGGCAAGTGGAGAGTATTCCATCACACTCCTGACTTGTGCTTTATAGATGGGGGAAAGACTTTGGGGAGTCAGGAGGTGAGACACTCACCACAGAATACCTAGTCTCTGACCTACTCTTGTTGCCATAGTATTTTTGTGACTGGTCCAGTTAAGTTTCTGGTCAATGGTGACCCCCCCATGACATTGTTGGTGGGGGATTCGGCAATGGTAATGCCGTTGAATGTCAAGAGGCTTACAATGCTGCCTATCTTTGTGTCATCGGCAAATTTGGATATATGACTTTCTATGTCATCATCTAAGTTGTTAATAAATATGGTGAATAGTTGAGGACCCAACACACATCCCTGCGGATCACCACTAGTCACATCCTGCCAATTAGAGTGCCTACCCATTATCCTTACTCTCTGTCTCCTGCTGCTCAGCCAGTTTCCTAACCAGGTCAATAATTTTTTCTTCAATTCCATGAGCTTCAACTTGAGCTAAAAGTCTCTTATAAGGGAATTTATCAAATGCCTTCTGGAAGTCCATGTAAACAACATCCATAGACAGTCCCCTGTCCACGACTTTAATCACCTCTTCAAAAAATTCAATCAGGTTCGTCAGGCATGAGCTAACCTTTACAAATCCATGCTGGCTCTCTCTGATCAACTGAAAATTTTCAAGGTGTTCAATCACTCTATCCTTAATTATGGACTCTTCCCAGCAACAGATGTTAGGGTAACTGGTCTATAATTCCCTGGTTTCCCCCTTCACCATTCTTAAATAACAATTAATGTACAATTTTCTAATCTAAAGGAGTGGTTCCTGAATCGAGTGATTATAGTTAAGGCATCTGCAATGTGCTCACTTACTTCCCTTAAAACCCTGCGATGGAAACCATCTGATCCTGGGGATTTGTCACTCTTTAGTGTCATTATTTTCTTCATTATTGTTATTTTGCTTATGTTGATTTTATTGAGTCCCTGTCCCTGATTCAATATTCGTTTCCTTGGGATTTCCAGCATGCTATCCTCTTCCTCTACTGTAAATACTGACACCAAGTAATTATTCAACATGTCCGCCATTTCCTTATCATTTAAAATATCACCGCTTTCAGTTTTAAGGGACCTACATCACTCCCGACCACCCTCTTCCTAATATTTTAAAAAATTGTTTTGATTTTGATGGCCCTTTCAAGTTTTTTTTTTGTAGCTCTTACTATCTGTTTTGTCACCTTTTGTTGTTCTTTGTGTCTTTCCCATTTGCCAGGATCTTTGCTAGTTTTTGCATTTTTGCATGCTTTTTCTTTTGGTTTTATGCTGTCCCTTACCTCTTTTTGTCCATGGCTTTTTTTTTGGCAAGTCCAACTCTTGCCGCTTAGGATTATAAACTGGTTCTGTATCATATTAAATTCTTTTTTGAACACCTCCCACCGATCTTCTGTCATTTTACCCATTAACAGATCTGCCCAGTTTACTGTGGACAGTCTCTGTCTCATTGCATTGAAGTCAGCCTTGCCCAAATCTAGAATCTTAGTAGCTGCTTCGCCTTTCTCCCTTTCAAATGTTACGTTGAACTCGATCATGTTATGATCGCTATTGGATAAATGTTCACGCACAGTTAAGCTGTTAACTAAATCTGGCTCATTACTCATTAATAAATCTAACATGGCTTGCCCCCTTGTTGGCTCTAGGACATATTGTTGTAGAAAACGATCCCGCACACAATCAAGAAATTCACTACCTTTCTGACAGGTGCTAGTCTGCTTATCCCAATCTATATGAAAGTTGAAATCCCCCATTAAAACCACTCTGCCTTTACTACACGCTTGTCTAATCTCTGCATTTATACAATCTAGCACTTCACAGCTGCTCCCACTACAGTCTTAAATCCTGTCCTATTTCTTAATAAGGTCTCCATTGCCTACCTACCTCTTGTTATATCATCGCTTATCATAGAAGTAATTTGATCCTTAATCACTAAGGCTACTCCTCCCCCTCTGCCATTATCCCTATCTTTAATGTAGACCTTATAACCTGGTATATTTAGTTCCCAGTCCTGACCGTCTTGCAGCCATGTCTCAGTAATGGCTACCATGTCATACCCTTCAAGCGGAATTCCCGCCTGCAATTCATTCAATTTATTCCTTATACTCTGTTTGTATAAAGAACATTTATTTGGGCCACACACCCTAGCCTGTCCTTGAGCGCTAATGTTTTACTCACCGGTTTCTTATTTCTCCTGCTTTATATCTTTTAGTTTTCCCTTTACCTGTAGTCCCTAAAGCACAATTTCTGACTATTACTCTACTCTCTTCCCTTTGGTTTGTTTTAGAATTATTATTTATACTGTTGAGATACCGCGGCAAACGTGGGAGTCGAGACCAGAGCTATTGAAAACACAACTGCTTTATTCCATCCACATGTCAAACAGGAACTAGAAAAGCCCGCGCATCCACTTAAATACTTCCCAGACAGGAAGTGCTCCCGGCAGCCTGTCCCTGCCGGAAACAAGTTGCTGGAGGAAAGGGCCCCCGGCTGGGGGCTTCTGCTTAGACTGTCTGTGCCGCCGTGAGCGGATTATGTCCAGTGGTGGCGTGTCGCCACAGAGCTCCCCCCAGAATCCGCTTAGGAGGAGTGGACGAGTCGTGACGGTGGTCTAATGGTTCTGCCGCAGCGGCTTTGAGTGGTCGCCAGTCTGGTTGGTTGGGTCGGGCGGTTCGCCGCCGGCTGTGCTGGCTTGCCGGGGGGACGGCCTCTAGTTGGAGGCTGGGCCACGGGGACCTGTTCCCCTGGTTCTGTGTGTGCTGGTTTGAGCCGGTCGATGGAGACTGTGTCGACCCTGTCGCCGAGTCGCAGCTTGAAGACCTTGTCCCCGGTTTGTAGTACCTCGTACGGTCCGTCGTACGGGGGTCGCAGGGGCCCGCGGTGCGCGTCATGTCGCACGAAGACGAAGCGCGCCTGCTGTAAATTTGGCGGGACGTGAGGTGCGAGTTCGCCGTGTCGGTTGACCGGAAGTGGGGCGAACTGCTGAGCGGAAGAGAAAGAGTTGAGCCGCTGCTGTTCGGCCGACCAAGGCTTGGTAGGCTCCAGAAGGAATTCGCCTGGGACACGCAGCGGTTGTCCGTAGACTAACTCCGCTGCCGAGGACTGGAGGTCTTCCTTGACCGCGGTGCGTAGGCCGAGTAGCACCCACGGCAGGCGGTCAGTCCAGGTACTGTCCTGCAGGCCGGCGCGGAGTGAGGCCTTGAGTGACCTGTGGAAGCGTTCACAAAGTCCGTTGGCCTGCGGGTGGTACGCCGTGGTGCGGTGGAGCGTCACCCCAAGGTTGCGTGCTGTGGCCGTCCAGAGTTCGGAGGTGAACTGGGCGCCTCTGTCGGAGGTTATGTCGGCCGGTATGCCGAACCTCGCAACCCAGGTGTTAACGAACGCCCTGGCGATGTCGGCTGTGGTGGTGGAGGACAGCGGCACTGCCTCAGGCCAGCGTGTGTAGCGGTCGACCATCGTGAGGAGATAAGTTTGGCCTTGCGATGGCGGCAGGGGACCGACGATGTCGACGTGTACGTGGTCGAAGCGGCGGCTGGGTACCTCGAAGTCTCCCAGGGGTGCTTTGGTGTGCAGCTGTACCTTAGCCCGTTGGCAGGCGAGGCAGGAGGTGGCCCAAGTCCGAATATCTCTGCTGAGGCCGCGCCAGACGAAGCGCTTGGAGAGGAGTTTGACGGATGCGCGGGAACCCGGGTGAGAGAGCCCGTGGAGCGCGTCGAAGAAGCAGCGGCGCCAGGTCTCAGGGACGACCGGCCTGGGGTGGCTGAGTGAGACGTCGCAAGTGACTGCCGTGGCTTCGGGCCCGTGCGCGACCTTGGCTAGGCGTAGCCCTGGCAGGCTGGTAGCCGCCGAGAGGAGGTCTGGGTCCGTGAGCTGGGCCACTGCTAGTTGTGCGTAGTCGACCGCGAGGTAATTCGCACAGACGGCGGGATGGGAAAGGCAGTCGGCGACCACGTTGTCTCTACCGGAGACGTGCTGAATGTCCGTAGTAAACTCGGACACGGCCGCGAGCTGGCGTTGCTGCCTAGCGGACCAGGGTTCGGTGTGCTTGGCCATCGCGTATGTGAGTGGCTTGTGGTCCACATACGTGGTGAAGGGGCGGCCTTCCAGGAGAAACCTGAAATGGCGGACCGACAGGTGGAGCGCGAGAAGCTCGCGGTCGAAAGTGGAGTATTTGACCTCCGGGGGGCGCAGTTGGCGGCTGTAGAAGGCAAGTGGCTGCCACGCGCCATTGGCCCACTGCTCGAACACGGCCCCGACCGCGTGGTCGGAGGCGTCGGTGGTGAGCGTGACCCGGGCATCGGCCCTCGGGTGCGCGAGCAGAGTGGCGTCGGCGAGCGCGTTTTTGGTGGCGTCGAAGGCGGCTGTCGTGTCAGTGGTCCAGGCTACGTCCATCTTGTCGGATTTTCCTCGGAGGGAGTCGTATAGGGGCTTCATGAGGGCTGCAGCTCTGGGGATGAACCTGTTGTAGAAGTTCACCATCCCGAGGAACTCCTGGAGGCCCTTGATGGTTGTGGGGTGGGGAAATTGCTGGACGGCCTGCACCTTGTTGGGCAGGGGGACGGCCCCAGCAGGGGTGATGTGGTGACCGAGAAAATCGATCTCGGTTAGGCCGAATTGGCACTTCGTCGGGCTGAGGATGAGCCCGTGTTGGGCTAGGCGCCCGAACAGGATGCGAAGGTGTTCGAGGTGTTCCTGTTTGGAGGAGCTGGCCACGAGAATGTCGTCTAGATAGACGAATAGGAAGTTCAGGTCCCGGAGGACTGAGTCCATAAGGCGCTGGAAAGCCTGTGCTGCATTCTTGAGGCCGAAGGGCATCCTCAGGAACTCGAACAGGCCGAATGGGGTGATGACGGCCGTTTTGGGGATGTCCGCGGGGTGTACGGGGACTTGGTGGTAACCGCGCACCAGGTCGACTTTGGAAAAGACGGTTCGTCCGGCCAGTCGGGCCGAGAAGTCCTGGATGTGTGGCACCGGGTATCGATCGGGGGTGGTGGCGTCGTTGAGGCGGCGGTAGTCCCCGCAAGGGCGCCAGCCTCCGCCGGGCTTGGGGGCGATGTGGAGGGGCGAGGCCCAAGGGCTGCTGGAGCGGCGGATGATGCCGAGTTGTTCCATGGTGGTGAACTCGGCCCGCGCGATTTCCAGCTTGGCCGGGTTGAGTCTGCGGGCGTGGGCAGAAACTGGGGGGCCGGTGGTGGGGATATAGTGTTCCACACCGTGCTTGGCGGCTTTGGCCGAAAAGGTCGGGTTAGTGAGGGCGGGAAACTCAGCTAGGAGTGTCGAGTAGTCGTCCGTGGCTCTGGCGAGGCAGTAGGTCGTCAGGCCGGCCGAACGGGCCGGGGTAAAGGCGCCGGGGATGGGGGCCATAGTGTTGATGTCGACGAGGTGGTGCCTCGGAATGTCGACAAGGAGGCCGTGGGCGCGTAGGAAGTCGGCGCCGATGAGTGGGCAGAGGACCTTGGCTGTGAGGAACTCCCAGCGGTAGCGGCGGCCCGCGAGGTCGAGTGTGACCACGCGGGTGCCATATGTGCGGATGTCAGAGCCGTTGGCTGCAGCCAGTGCGATACCCCGTGTGCCGCGTTGGATCTCGAGGGCGGAGGCGGGGGTGATGCTGTGCTGGGCCCCTGTGTCGCACAGAAATCGGCGGTTGGTTCTGTCAGTGACGTACAGTAGGGGCTCCTTCTGCCCCGCGGCCATCGCGGGGGCCGGTGCGGGGGGGCGGTTTGAAGGTACACGGTGGCGTGCAGCGTTGAGCCCTAGCGCCAAAACGGGTGTGGTAGTAGCAGTGACCCGGAGTGGTAGGGCGGTCGGGCCTAGCGGCCCGGGAAGACCGCGTGGTCGTTGCCGTGAGGTCGGGCGCGACGTCGCGAGCGGCCTGTGCAGAGAGCAGCCGGTCAGCCTTTTCGGCTATATCATTCAGGTCCGTGGAGTCAGACTCCACAATGAGCGGGCGGATGCTGGCGGGGAGCTGCCGAATGAAAAGCGTGCGAAAAAGGGCGCCGGGATTTTTGTCGTCTGAGAGGGACAGCATGTGGGAAAGCAGGTCTGATGGTGAAGCATCACCAAGGCTGGGGAGGTCCAGGAGTTGGCAGTGGCGCTGGTAAGAGGACGTTTGAAATTTTTTAAGTAGCGCAGCCTTCAGATGTTCGTACTTGCCATCCGTTGGTGGATTCTGCAGCGCTGCCCAAACCTTGGGGACTGTAGCGTAGGTGAGCGAGGCAACGAGGTAGTCGTACTTCGTGGCGTCGACTGTAATGCCTTTCAGCCGGAATCTGGACTCAGCTTGAACGAACCAGGCTTCGGCGAGGTTCTCCCAAAAGTCTGGTAATTTAACCGTGACTGCGTTTGTCTCCGCCATGCTAGCTTAGGATTCGTCCTGAGCATCGGGGTCACCAGTGTTGAGATACCGCGGCAAACGTGGGAGTCGAGACCAGAGCTATTGAAAACACAACTGCTTTATTCCATCCACATGTCAAACAGGAACTAGAAAAGCCCGCGCATCCACTTAAATACTTCCCAGACAGGAAGTGCTCCCGGCAGCCTGTCCCTGCCGGAAACAAGTTGCTGGAGGAAAGGGCCCCCGGCTGGGGGCTTCTGCTTAGACTGTCTGTGCCGCCGTGAGCGGATTATGTCCAGTGGTGGCGTGTCGCCACAGAGCTCCCCCCAGAATCCGCTTAGGAGGAGTGGACGAGTCGTGACGGTGGTCTAATGGTTCTGCCGCAGCGGCTTTGAGTGGTCGCCAGTCTGGTTGGTTGGGTCGGGCGGTTCGCCGCCGGCTGTGCTGGCTTGCCGGGGGGACGGCCTCTAGTTGGAGGCTGGGCCACGGGGACCTGTTCCCCTGGTTCTGTGTGTGCTGGTTTGAGCCGGTCGATGGAGACTGTGTCGACCCTGTCGCCGAGTCGCAGCTTGAAGACCTTGTCCCCGGTTTGTAGTACCTCGTACGGTCCGTCGTACGGGGGTCGCAGGGGCCCGCGGTGCGCGTCATGTCGCACGAAGACGAAGCGCGCCTGCTGTAAATTTGGCGGGACGTGAGGTGCGAGTTCGCCGTGTCGGTTGACCGGAAGTGGGGCGAACTGCTGAGCGGAAGAGAAAGAGTTGAGCCGCTGCTGTTCGGCCGACCAAGGCTTGGTAGGCTCCAGAAGGAATTCGCCTGGGACACGCAGCGGTTGTCCGTAGACTAACTCCGCTGCCGAGGACTGGAGGTCTTCCTTGACCGCGGTGCGTAGGCCGAGTAGCACCCACGGCAGGCGGTCAGTCCAGGTACTGTCCTGCAGGCCGGCGCGGAGTGAGGCCTTGAGTGACCTGTGGAAGCGTTCACAAAGTCCGTTGGCCTGCGGGTGGTACGCCGTGGTGCGGTGGAGCGTCACCCCAAGGTTGCGTGCTGTGGCCGTCCAGAGTTCGGAGGTGAACTGGGCGCCTCTGTCGGAGGTTATGTCGGCCGGTATGCCGAACCTCGCAACCCAGGTGTTAACGAACGCCCTGGCGATGTCGGCTGTGGTGGTGGAGGACAGCGGCACTGCCTCAGGCCAGCGTGTGTAGCGGTCGACCATCGTGAGGAGATAAGTTTGGCCTTGCGATGGCGGCAGGGGACCGACGATGTCGACGTGTACGTGGTCGAAGCGGCGGCTGGGTACCTCGAAGTCTCCCAGGGGTGCTTTGGTGTGCAGCTGTACCTTAGCCCGTTGGCAGGCGAGGCAGGAGGTGGCCCAAGTCCGAATATCTCTGCTGAGGCCGCGCCAGACGAAGCGCTTGGAGAGGAGTTTGACGGATGCGCGGGAACCCGGGTGAGAGAGCCCGTGGAGCGCGTCGAAGAAGCAGCGGCGCCAGGTCTCAGGGACGACCGGCCTGGGGTGGCTGAGTGAGACGTCGCAAGTGACTGCCGTGGCTTCGGGCCCGTGCGCGACCTTGGCTAGGCGTAGCCCTGGCAGGCTGGTAGCCGCCGAGAGGAGGTCTGGGTCCGTGAGCTGGGCCACTGCTAGTTGTGCGTAGTCGACCGCGAGGTAATTCGCACAGACGGCGGGATGGGAAAGGCAGTCGGCGACCACGTTGTCTCTACCGGAGACGTGCTGAATGTCCGTAGTAAACTCGGACACGGCCGCGAGCTGGCGTTGCTGCCTAGCGGACCAGGGTTCGGTGTGCTTGGCCATCGCGTATGTGAGTGGCTTGTGGTCCACATACGTGGTGAAGGGGCGGCCTTCCAGGAGAAACCTGAAATGGCGGACCGACAGGTGGAGCGCGAGAAGCTCGCGGTCGAAAGTGGAGTATTTGACCTCCGGGGGGCGCAGTTGGCGGCTGTAGAAGGCAAGTGGCTGCCACGCGCCATTGGCCCACTGCTCGAACACGGCCCCGACCGCGTGGTCGGAGGCGTCGGTGGTGAGCGTGACCCGGGCATCGGCCCTCGGGTGCGCGAGCAGAGTGGCGTCGGCGAGCGCGTTTTTGGTGGCGTCGAAGGCGGCTGTCGTGTCAGTGGTCCAGGCTACGTCCATCTTGTCGGATTTTCCTCGGAGGGAGTCGTATAGGGGCTTCATGAGGGCTGCAGCTCTGGGGATGAACCTGTTGTAGAAGTTCACCATCCCGAGGAACTCCTGGAGGCCCTTGATGGTTGTGGGGTGGGGAAATTGCTGGACGGCCTGCACCTTGTTGGGCAGGGGGACGGCCCCAGCAGGGGTGATGTGGTGACCGAGAAAATCGATCTCGGTTAGGCCGAATTGGCACTTCGTCGGGCTGAGGATGAGCCCGTGTTGGGCTAGGCGCCCGAACAGGATGCGAAGGTGTTCGAGGTGTTCCTGTTTGGAGGAGCTGGCCACGAGAATGTCGTCTAGATAGACGAATAGGAAGTTCAGGTCCCGGAGGACTGAGTCCATAAGGCGCTGGAAAGCCTGTGCTGCATTCTTGAGGCCGAAGGGCATCCTCAGGAACTCGAACAGGCCGAATGGGGTGATGACGGCCGTTTTGGGGATGTCCGCGGGGTGTACGGGGACTTGGTGGTAACCGCGCACCAGGTCGACTTTGGAAAAGACGGTTCGTCCGGCCAGTCGGGCCGAGAAGTCCTGGATGTGTGGCACCGGGTATCGATCGGGGGTGGTGGCGTCGTTGAGGCGGCGGTAGTCCCCGCAAGGGCGCCAGCCTCCGCCGGGCTTGGGGGCGATGTGGAGGGGCGAGGCCCAAGGGCTGCTGGAGCGGCGGATGATGCCGAGTTGTTCCATGGTGGTGAACTCGGCCCGCGCGATTTCCAGCTTGGCCGGGTTGAGTCTGCGGGCGTGGGCAGAAACTGGGGGGCCGGTGGTGGGGATATAGTGTTCCACACCGTGCTTGGCGGCTTTGGCCGAAAAGGTCGGGTTAGTGAGGGCGGGAAACTCAGCTAGGAGTGTCGAGTAGTCGTCCGTGGCTCTGGCGAGGCAGTAGGTCGTCAGGCCGGCCGAACGGGCCGGGGTAAAGGCGCCGGGGATGGGGGCCATAGTGTTGATGTCGACGAGGTGGTGCCTCGGAATGTCGACAAGGAGGCCGTGGGCGCGTAGGAAGTCGGCGCCGATGAGTGGGCAGAGGACCTTGGCTGTGAGGAACTCCCAGCGGTAGCGGCGGCCCGCGAGGTCGAGTGTGACCACGCGGGTGCCATATGTGCGGATGTCAGAGCCGTTGGCTGCAGCCAGTGCGATACCCCGTGTGCCGCGTTGGATCTCGAGGGCGGAGGCGGGGGTGATGCTGTGCTGGGCCCCTGTGTCGCACAGAAATCGGCGGTTGGTTCTGTCAGTGACGTACAGTAGGGGCTCCTTCTGCCCCGCGGCCATCGCGGGGGCCGGTGCGGGGGGGCGGTTTGAAGGTACACGGTGGCGTGCAGCGTTGAGCCCTAGCGCCAAAACGGGTGTGGTAGTAGCAGTGACCCGGAGTGGTAGGGCGGTCGGGCCTAGCGGCCCGGGAAGACCGCGTGGTCGTTGCCGTGAGGTCGGGCGCGACGTCGCGAGCGGCCTGTGCAGAGAGCAGCCGGTCAGCCTTTTCGGCTATATCATTCAGGTCCGTGGAGTCAGACTCCACAATGAGCGGGCGGATGCTGGCGGGGAGCTGCCGAATGAAAAGCGTGCGAAAAAGGGCGCCGGGATTTTTGTCGTCTGAGAGGGACAGCATGTGGGAAAGCAGGTCTGATGGTGAAGCATCACCAAGGCTGGGGAGGTCCAGGAGTTGGCAGTGGCGCTGGTAAGAGGACGTTTGAAATTTTTTAAGTAGCGCAGCCTTCAGATGTTCGTACTTGCCATCCGTTGGTGGATTCTGCAGCGCTGCCCAAACCTTGGGGACTGTAGCGTAGGTGAGCGAGGCAACGAGGTAGTCGTACTTCGTGGCGTCGACTGTAATGCCTTTCAGCCGGAATCTGGACTCAGCTTGAACGAACCAGGCTTCGGCGAGGTTCTCCCAAAAGTCTGGTAATTTAACCGTGACTGCGTTTGTCTCCGCCATGCTAGCTTAGGATTCGTCCTGAGCATCGGGGTCACCAGTGTTGAGATACCGCGGCAAACGTGGGAGTCGAGACCAGAGCTATTGAAAACACAACTGCTTTATTCCATCCACATGTCAAACAGGAACTAGAAAAGCCCGCGCATCCACTTAAATACTTCCCAGACAGGAAGTGCTCCCGGCAGCCTGTCCCTGCCGGAAACAAGTTGCTGGAGGAAAGGGCCCCTGGCTGGGGGCTTCTGCTTAGACTGTCTGTGCCGCCGTGAGCGGATTATGTCCAGTGGTGGCGTGTCGCCACAATACTACCTTTTCCGTCGGAACCCCTCCCCCCCCCATTTACTCGTTTAAAGTCCTTGTGACCGCCCTATTTATCCTTACCGCTAGGATCCTGGTCCCAGCTCGGTTCAGGTGGAGCCTGTCCCAATGGTACAGTTCCTTCCTGTCCCAGTACTGGTGTCCGTGCCCTATGAAATAGAATCCCACTTTTCCACAGCAGTTCTTCGCCACATATTCCCCTCTGCTTATCCCTATGCTAATTTGCACGTGGCTCAGCTAATAATCTAGGGATTATAACCCTTGAGGTCCTGTTCTTTAATGTAGCCCCAAGCTCCTCGTACTCTTTGATTAGGACCTCTTGCCTACTCTTCCCTATGTTGTTGGTCCCAACATGGACCAAAACGACTGGATCCTCCCCCTCCCTCTCCAATATCTTTTCAGGCCGGTTTGAGATGTCCCTCACCCTGGCACCAGGTAGGAAACATATCATGTGGGACTCTCGATCTTGCTTACAAAGGATGCTATTCATCACCCTAATTATAGAATCTCCTACAACTACCACATTCCGCATCCCTGCCTCGTCCTCCTCCCCCCTTAGGACAGCTTCCTGCTCCAAGGTGCCATGGTCTGCATTCTGGCTGTCCTTCCGACAGTCTTTACCCTTATCCTCACAGGTAGCAAGTGCATTGTACCTGTCGGATAAGATCAGTTTCTGTGGATCCTCGCTCTCTATCTCGCCTGGGTTCCCCTTACTCTGCACACTATAAGTCACACCAACCCCATTCTTATCCTGCACCTCTCTACAAGGTGTGACTGAAGTCTGGAGCAAACTGTCCAGATATTGCTCACCCTCCCTTGCATGTCGGAGTGACTCTGACTTGTACTCCGCTCAATGGCTCTGAGCGGGAGAGATTTGAGGCGGAGTCATCTGCTACAGACATGTTCGCTCAGGACAGTCTCTGTCCACAATCTCCCACATACTGCAGTCCAGACACACATCCTGCTCTGCCATATCTGAGTCTAGATTTATTTATATCTACTTTTTAGTCTGTTGTAAGTTTTTTTTTTTACACACTAACCTACACTAAGCACTAAAACACTGGACAACATTTTAAATATTTACTGCCTCAAGCTTACACAAACCACTACAATTATTGGAGGCAAAAAGCAGCACCTCCTTCCCCCTCTCACCAAATTCCCAAATTTACACTCTGTTTACAATGCACTCTGTTTAAGACAACTGCGTGCATCAGCAGATAACCTTTGACTTTTATACACCTTTGTGAGCCACACCCAAGTTACAAGTGCTTGGTGAAATGTTCTGCACCTGTTCAGTGATGTCCCCTACCCTGGCAGCGGGGTAGAGGTATAAAGGGGTCTAGAGGTACAGATTCACAAATCATTAAAAGTAGCAATGCACTTTTATAAAGCCATGAACAAATGCAAACAAAGTACTGGGGTTCATTTCTAGACAAATAGGATTCAAAAGCTGAGAAGTTATGTTAGACTTGTATCGAACCTTGGTTAGACCACACTCGGAGTACTGTGCACAGTCTGGTCTCCATATTATTAAAAAAGATGAAGAAGCACTGCAGAAAGTCCAAAAATGATTTGATACCAGAACTGAGAGGGTTCAACTATCAGGAAAGGTTGAACAGGCTGGGGCTCTTTTCTCTAGGAAAGTGAAGGCTGAGAGTTGACCTGATAGAGATCTTTAAGATTATGAAAGAGTTTGATAAGGTAGATATAGGGCCAGAAATTAGGATCGGGAGCTTGCCGCGCGTGCAAGCCCCCGATGTGCACTCACCCGGCGCGCCGACATCTGAAGCCCGGGCCTGCTTGGAATTCCTGTCACTGGCCCGGTTCAGATGTCGGCACGATGTGCTTGCCTGATCCAGCGGCGTAGTTAGTGCGATGTGCCGGCTGGGATCAGGTGAGCACTCTGCAGCCCATCAGGGGAGGGGAAACGTCATTCATGAGTTTTGTGCTATCTTTCTTTAGCAATTTATGTTAGTTTTCCAGTTAATTCAGGGGTTTGAGTAAGTTGGGTCGATTCCCATTGTGTGCCGCCACCTAGTGGATATTTGGTACCTAGCAACTGCAGTAAAAGTGCAGTAAAGTAAACTACTGTATATCACAGACCTACAGCTACACATGGTCTGGGAAGTTATATTGTTGCCACGCTTGAGTCTTGGATATTATTTGTCTGTAAGTACTTGAGAATGTTATAGATGATTAGTGTACACTATATTTTGCAGAAAATGTTTAGTTTGTAACTTTTCTCTGTAAGCAAACTTACACAGCTAGCCATGAAGTGCTCGCTCTCTGTCTAGCTGGTTAACTTGTAGCTGTATTTTGATGCACTATGTACAGGGCTAATTTAAAGAGAATGCCTTCCAGTTTGCTAAATGTATATTCACAGTAAGCTGTGTTTCCACGTGTTGGGTAATTTACATGCCAAATGTACTGTGTTGCTCAGGCGTACCTAAATTTGTGTATGCATATCAGTTATGTGCTTGTATACTAATGTGTGCTTCCATTTCTGTGTTGTATTTAAGTTTCACAATAAGAATCTTTCAGTAAAGTTTTACAAGAAAAGTCAAGCATTGTGATTTTTATGGGAAGATATCAAGTTGTTAGCTACCTGTCTAGCTTTGCATAGGAACGCGCTGCGAGGGCAGAAAAAGTTTGATAGTAAAGACTGTCAAACTCATGAAAAGTACGGGCACCCAAAAGACTAGTTTAACTTTAAATAAAATTTTAAAAAACATCCCAATAATTAAATAAACTATAAATAACTTTAAAAAAAAAACTATTTTAAACAATTAATAAAATTTTTGAAAAAAATATTTTTTTACGAAATCGAGTCTAAAAATAAACTTACCTCACTGTAAAGTCCTTAAAAACAGTGAAGCTGTGGAAAAAATGTAATAATTTTAAATAATAGACCACTTACCTTCAAGAATCCACTCCTTACGCCTCCTTTTTATATGTCTAAAAAGTTCAGGCCCTTGCACACGCGCAAACCTGTCAAAAAGAAGGAAGTTCAACGCGTGTGCGCAGAGTCCTGCACACACGCGTTGGACCTCTTAACCCCTTGGAGGAAATGCCGGTTTCCCGCGCATGCGTTGTGCATGCTGAAATCCGGCACTTCCAACGGGCCCACGCGTGAGTACACCGTCCGTACTCACGCGTTGGGACCGGAATTACTGGCCCATAGAGATGATATTTCCACTTGTGGGGGAGACCAAAACTAGGGCCCATGAATAAGAACATAAGAAACAGAAACAGGAGTCAGCCATACGGCCCCTCGAGCCTGCTCCACCATTCAATAAGATCATGGCTGATCATCAACCTCAACTCCACTTTCCCGCCCGATACCCATATCCCTTGATTCCCCATGAGTCCAAAAATCTATCAACCTCAGCCTTGAATATACTCAAAGACTCAGCATGCACAGCCCTCTGGGCAGAGAATTCCAAAGATTCATAACCCTCTGAGTGAAGAAATTCCTCCTCATCTCAGTCTTAAATGGCTGACCCCTTATCCTGAGACTGTAACCCCTAGTTCTAGGCACTCCAGCCATGGGAAACAACCTCTCAGCATCTACCCTGTCCGTCCCCTTCAGAATCTTGTATGTTTCAATGAGATCACCTCTCATTCTTCTAAACTCCAGAGAGTATAGGCCCATTCTACACAAGACAGCCCTCTCATCCCAGGAATCAATCTAGTGAACCTTCGTTGCACCGCCTCCAAGGCAAGAGACCAAAACTGTGCACAGTACTCCAGGTGTGGTCTCGCCAAGGCCCTGTACAATTGTAGCAAGACTTCCTTACTCTTATACTCCAACCCCCTTGCAATAAAGGCCAACATGCCATTTGCCTTCCTTATTGCTTGCTGTGCCTGCATGCTAGCTTTCTGTGTTTCTTGCATGAGGGCACCCAAATCTCTCTGAACACCAACATTTAAAAGTTTCTCACCATTTAAAAAATATTCTGTTTTCTATTCTTCCTACCAAAGTGAATAATCTCACATTTCCCTACATTATACTCCATCTGCCACCTTACTGCTCACTCACTTAATCTATCTATATCCCTTTGCAGACTCTTTGTGTTCTCCTCACAGCTTACTGTCCCACCTAGCTTTGTATTGTCAGCAAACTTGGATACATTACACTCGGCCCCTTCATCTAGGTCATTAATATAGATTGTAAATAGCTGAGGCCCCAGCACTGATTCTTGCGGCACCCCACTAGTTACAGCCTGCCAACCTGAAAAAGACCCGTTTATCCCTACTCTCTGTTTTCTGTCCATTAACCAATCCTCCATCCCTGCTACTATATTACCCCCAATCCCATGAGCCCTTGTATAATAACCTTTTATGTGGCACCTTATCGAATGCCTTTTGGAAATCCAAATATACTACATCCACTGGTTCCCCTTTATCTACCCTGCTAGTTACATCCTCAAAAAACTCTAATAAATATGTCAAACACGATTTCCCTTTCAGAAAATGCCTAATCATGTTATGATTTTCTAAGTGCCCTGATACCACTTCCTTAACAATGGAATCCAGCATTTTCCCAATGACTGATGTCAGACTAACTGGCCTGTAGTTCCTTGTTTTTTCATCCTTCCTTTCTTGAATAGCAGTGTTGCATTTGCTACCTTCCAATCCACTGGGACCATTCTAGAATCTAGGGCATTTTGGAAGATCAAAACCAAGGCATCCATTATTTCTGCAGCCACCTCTTTTATAACCCTATGATGCAGGCCGTCAGGTCCAGGGGATTTGTTAGCTTTTAGTCCCATTAGTTTCTCTTGTACTTTTTCTCTACTTATATTAATTACGTTAAGTTCTTCACCCTCATTAGACCCTTGGTTCCCACTATTTTTGGTATGCTTTTTGTGTCTTCTACTGGGAAGACAGATACAAAATATTTGTTTAATGTTTCTGCCATTTCCTTATTCCCCATAATAATTTCTCCTGTCTCAGCCTCTAAGTGACCAACGTTTACTTTTGCTACTCTTTTCCTTTTTACATACTTGTAGAAATTCTTAGTCTGTTTTTATATTTCTTGCTAGTTTTCTCTCATTCTATTTTTTCCTTTTTTAATCAATTTTTTGGTCATCCTTTGCTGGTTTCTGAAACTCTCCCAATCCTCAGGCTTAATACTAATCTTCACAACATTATAAGCTTCTTCTTTCAGTCTAATGCTATCTTTCACTTCTTTAGTTAGCAATGGTTGGATCACTTTTCCTGTGGCGTTTTTGTTTCTCAATGGAATGAGAATTATGAAATATTTCTTTAAATGCTAGCCATTGCTTATCTACCATCAGACCTTTTAATCTATTTTTCCAATCTACCTTAGCTAACTCACCCCTCATACCTATGTAATTGGCTTTATTTAAGTTTAAGACTCTAGTTTTGGACTTGGGCAAGTCATTCTCAAACTTAATGCACAATTTGATATTATTATAAATATTATGATCACTCTTCCCTAGAGGATCCTTTACTATGAGATTGCTAATTAACCCTGTCTCATTACAAAATACAAGATCTAAAATAACCTGTTCCCTGGTTGGTTCCATGACGTATTGTTCCAGGAAACTGTCCTGAATGCATTCCATGAACTCATCCTCCAGACTACCTTTGCCAATTTGATTTGTCCAGTCTATATAAAGATTAAAATCCCCCACGATTATTGCATTACCTTTGTTACAAATTCCTACAATTTTTTGATTAATATTCTGTCCAACGGTATAGCTGCTGTTGGGGGGCCTATATACTATTCCCATCAGTGTTTTCTGCCCCTTGTTATTCCTTATCTCCACCCATACTGATTCTACTTCCTGATCTTCCGAGCCAAGATCCTTTTTCTCTACTGTCCTTCTGCCATCCTTTATTATCAGGGCTACCCCCTCCCCCTTTTCCACTCTGCCCATCTTTTCAAAACGTCAAGTACCCTGGAACATTTAATTCCCAACCTTGGTCACCTTGCAACTACGTCTCTGTAATGGCTTTTCGATCAAACCCATTTATCACTATTTGTGCCATTAGTTCATCTATCTTGTTATGAATGCTTCGTGCATTCAGATAAAGAGCCTTTAATTTAATTTTTTTACCATTATTCCCTGGTTTGACCTTATTCTCTGCTGCATTGCTATCGTTAAACTCTCTGTCCCTTCCTGTCACACTCTGCTTATTTTTACTCAAATTGCTACACTGCTCTATTACCTTGACCTTTCTGTTTAGATTTCTAAATTTCCCCTCACCTGGCCCCTTGCCCCTTTTTTTAGTTTAAAGCCCTATCTATTCGATTCGCCAGGACACTGATCCAGCCTGGTTTAAGTGGAGCCCATCCTGACGGAACAGCTCCCTCTTTCCCCAGTACTGGTGCCAGTGCCCCATGAATTGAAACCCCTTCTTCCCACACCACTCTTTGAGCCATGCATTTAACTCTCTGATCTGCTTGACCCTATGTCAATTTGCGTGTGGCTCAGGTAGTAATCCAAGGATTATTACCCTTGAGGTTCTGCTTATTAATTTAGACCCTAGCTCCTCAAACTCCCTCAGCAGAACCTCATTCTTTGTTCTACCTATGTTGTTGGTTCCCATATGGACCACGACAACTGGATCTTCCCCCTCCCACTCCAAGTTCTACTTGGGCCGCAAGGAGATATCCTTAACCCTGGCACTGGACAGGCAACACAGCCTTCGGGGCTCTCTTTCATGGCTGCAGAGAACAGTATCTATCCCCTGACTATAGCATCCTCTACATTCCTTCCTTCTCCCCCCACTTGGATGGCTCCCTGTCTCCCTGTACCACGGTGCCGTGGTCAGTTTGCCCATCCTCCCTGCAGTCCTTTTCCTCATTCATACAAGTAGCAAATAGCTCGTACCTGTTGGACAAGGTTCAGGGCTGAGGCTCCTCCATCACTATGTCCTGGGTCCCCATACCGGCCTGACTCGCAGTCACACCCTCCTGTCCCTGACCACTGATGAACTCTAAAGTACTGCTTAACCTGAGGGTGTGACTGCCTCCTGGAACAAAGTGTCCAGGTAACTCTCCCCCTCCCTGATGCATCGCAATGTTTGCAGCTCGTACTCCAGCTCAACAATTCTGAGCCGAAGTTCCTCGAGTTGCTGACACTTACTGCAGGTGTGGTTGCTCGGGATCGCGATACTCTCCATAAACTCCCACATGCTGCAGTTACGACACACCACCTGCCCTACCATCTCTAACCTTGTTTTATTTATTAATTAATTAGTTAAAGCTTTTGTTCAATTGATATTTTAGTTTTATTGTTTGATTATTTTATCTAGTTTAAGTTATTAATTTAATAAGTACTAGCGAGTTAGTTTCTGAGCTCTTAATTTAACTTCCTTCCCTAACTTAGAGAGCAAAGCCAACCAATCACCTACCTGCTCTCCAGTGATGTCACTCTTTATATAAGATAGCCACTAATAAATCCAATAGGGAATTCAGGAGAAACATCTTTATCCAGAGAGTGGTGAAAATGTGGAACTCGCTACCACAGGGTGTGGTTGAGGCGAATAGCATAGATTCATTTAAGGAGAAGCTAGATAAGTACATGAGGGAGAAGGGAATAGAAGGATATGCTGATAGGGTGCGATGAAGAGGGGTAGGCGGAGGCTCGTGTGGAGCATAAACACCAGCATGGACCGGTTGGGCCGAATGGCCTGTTTCTGTGTTGTAAATACTAAGGGGGTTATTTTGGCCAAAGGGTAAAAACAGGCACTAAATGGGTCCTGGTGAAGGAGGCCCAGAGGATGAGGGATGTCCTGTACCCGCAGATGGGAAGGACACCACCTCACCCTCCTGTTCCTCTCACCTGCAGCAGCTGATACTGCTCTGCCTGGCCTTATGTCCTCCTCCCATTAAAAAAAGACTTGCATTTATATAGCGCCTTTCACAACCACAGGATGTCCAGCCAATGAAGTACTTTTTGAAGTGTAGTCACTGTTATAATGTTGGAGACACGGCAGCCAAATTGCACACAGCAACTCCCACAAACAACAATGTGATGATGACCAGATAATCTGGTTCTTTTTAGTGTTGTTGATTGAGGGATAAATATTGGCCAGGACACCGGGGATAACTCCCCTGCTCCTCTTTGAAATAGTGCCATGGGATCTTTTACATCCACCTGAGAGAACAGACGTTTAACTCGGTTTAACGTCTCATCCGAAAGACGGCACCTCCGACAGTGCAGCACTCCCTCAGCACTGCACTGGAGTGTCAGCCTAGATTCATCATTCAGACCAAGGGGGACCCCGAACAAGAGGCCCATGACCAAGTATTCCTGTTCTCCTGGGGTCTCCTAATGGGTGTTCAGTAGTGTGGAGTAGCTCAGCACTCACTCTCTTTAGGTGAAGTCCTCGGAGAATTTGTGGAACAAATGTTGCTCGAGTTTTGGTGAAGTCTTGACGACGTGTCCCAGAAAGTCTCCCAATGTGTTTCAGAGGTCCTCTTCACAGCTCCAGCAGCAATGACCATGAAATGGTGAGCATCCCTATAAATAGCGCTAGAAATCCACATCCATGTCTTGTTTACTCCCAGACTGTCAGTCGCTGTTAGGAAAGGATGTTAGACCAAGCGCCAGCCACCAAAATGCTGTGCAGTTTCTTTAATGAGTACTAGCCGGCAATTTAAGTGGCAATCAGCCCCTTAAAGATCCTCCGGGTGGCCGTTCCTGGTGCCAATTCCAACCCCTTTACCAAGGTGGTGTCTTGTGCTAAAGCTGCATTGCAGCTCAATACCCCATCTTGGCTACCTTGGAGGATTGTTAGTGCCCGAACGCGCTGCCGAAAATCGCCCGCTCTAATTGTATGTCAGGCAGTATAACTCCCTTCTCACCATCCAAACTGCCTCAGCTAATCAGCTCGCTCAGTAAATATATCAATAGAAAGTGTCAAATGCATGAACGCTGAGATGAATGGTGTGATGAAATTCGAACATGTTTGTCTGTTGAATACAAATGAAGAAGGAAGCTGGTCACAGACGGACAACAACAGGCACATTCTTCAAAAACCTCCTTTATTTCACGGCTACACTTTCAATTCAGAAACATCAGGAGCTGAGAAACCAGCAAAACAATGAGGAAAGGGATGGTGCAAATATTCAAAGCACAGAGATTGTTGTGTCCGTGTATAATAAGACACAGACTGCAGGAGAACGGTACAACAGGTGTTTACTAAACGTGGCTCACACTGGAACTGCCTGTACAGATTACGACTCAGTGCTATATACAGGTGTGGTCAGTGCCAGTACTACAATATACATGAGCTGTAAAAAGTAGTTTCCCCCCTTAAAGGTATATACATTACAATTCCTCCCCTTTTAGAATAACAGTACCATAACACTCATTTAACAATTAAATATCAAACTAATTACAATTAACACTTTTAACATGCAACATTAGCTGAAAATAGTCTATATATTCAGTCTTTGGGGAGGCCTCCTGATCCTTTCTGGATAGCGCCTTTCCCGAGTGTCTTGCTCTTGGTGCGGAGGCGATTCTGGCCCCCTGTCATCGATTGGTTCGTCAGCTTCCGATGCTACTGTTTCTGGGGTAGATGCGACCTGTACGTCGGGTTCATCACCAGGTACGTATGGGCGAGGCATGGGGTCGACTTGTTCCTGTGACTCTAGGATCTGGTCAGCATGGCGTCTCACGATGCTCTCCCCAACGTCCACTGTGTACATTAGTGGGCCCTGCCGTATCGTTCCTGGCTGCCATTTTTCTGTTTGGTAGTCGCGGGCCAAGACTGGTTGCCCTACATTGAAGCTACTTGTTGGCTTCTCATGGATGTGCTGGAATTGCTTACTCTCAACATCTCTTCGTACGTTTGGTCTGAGCAAATCCAGGTGAGATCTTAACCTTTGGTTAAAGAACATCATGGCTGGGGCCTGGTTGGTGACTGCATATGTCGCATTCCGGTAGGCGAACAGGACATTGTCCACCTTGTGCTGCAGCGGAACGTTGTCATTGTACATAGCCTTTATTGCCTTCTTAAAGGTTTGTACGAACCTCTCAGCCAATCCATTTGTGGCTGGATGATACGGGGCGGATGTGTAATGCCTTACCCGATTCTTTTTCAAGAACCTCCGGAACTCTTCGGACACAAACTGTGGTCCGTTGTCAGAGCAAATCTGTTCTGGCAAGCCATTCCTGGCAAAAATGGTCCGTAGGACTGCAATAGTTTTCTCCGTGGTGATGGAGGACATTTTGATGACCTCCAGCCATTTCGAGTGTGCATCCACGGCTATTAAAAACATTGAGTCCATGAATGGACCAGCAAAATCAATATGCACCCGTTGCCATGGAGATGAGGGCCACTCCCATGGGTGTAGAGGGGCCTGTGGTGGTGCATTTTGGACTTTCTGGCATCCTGAGCAGCTCTTGGTCAGGTCCTCAATTTGTTTATCGATTCCCGGCCACCACACATAAGCCCTGGCTAGGCTTTTCATTTTTACCCCTCCCAGATGACCCTCATGAAGCTCATTGAGCACTCTATCCCTTAACTTGGGTGGAATTACCACTCGGGATCCACACATCAAGGTCCCCCGGCACACTGACAGCTGTTCTCTCCTTGTCGAGAATGCTGGCAACAGTGAGTCGCCATGTGCTGGCCATCCCTTCACCATCAAATCGTATACCCGAGGTGTCGGGTCATTTCGGGTTTCCTTTTCGATACAAGCGTTAGTTACCGGTAGGTATTCAACTATAGTCGAATGGAATATTTCGACAGGATCCACTGCTGGTGCTTCCTCCGCAGTAGGCAGTGGCAGGCGTGATAGCCCATCAGCATTTCCATGCTGTTTTGTGCCCTTATATTCAATCTCATAGTGGTGCGCCCCTAGAAAAAGTGACCATCTTTGTAGTCGTTGCGCAGTCATCACCGAACGCCCTTCTTCGGATTAAAAATGGAGACAAGAGGCTGGTGATCAGTCAGCAAGGTGAATTTCTGCCCGTGCAGATAGTGATTGAACTTTTTCACTCCCCACACTAGGCTGAGGGCCTCCCTGTCAATCTGGGCGTAGTTACGCTCGGCTGAGGTTAGTGATCGTGACGCAAAGGCTATTGGCCTCTCTGAGCCGTCCGAGAATTTGTGCGACAGCATCACTCCAATGCCGTAGGGTGACGCATCACATGCCAACCGAATTGGTAATACTGGGTTGTAATGGGCCAATACCTCTTTCGATGTGATTAGTGTTTTGCTCTTCTGGAAAGCTCGTCTACATTCGTCACTCCACTTCCATGGCACCCCAGTTTGCAGTAGGGTGTTCAGTGGGTAGACAAATTTGGCAAGAACTTATGGTAGTAGTTTACCAGCCCGAGGAACGACCTCAGTTGTGACACATTTTCCGGTGCTGGAGCCTTGACTACTGCCTCAATCTTCTCTGGGGACTTATGTAACCCCTCTTTATCGATAACGTGGCCACAATACGAGATCTGTTTTCTATAAAACTCGCATTTGGGGCGGTTAGCTCGGAGCCCATATTCCTGCAATCTAGTGAGCACCTGCTCCAGGTTGGCAAGGTGATCACTGTCATTTTCGCCCGTGACCAGGATGTCGTCCAAATAACACTGGGTCCCTGGGATCCCTTGCAGGACTTGTTCCATTGCCCTCTGCCAAATAGCCGGAGCTGATGCTACCCCGAATACCAGCCGGTTGTATTGGTAGAGACCTTTATGGGTGTTGATTGTGAGGTATTTTTTTGATGATGCTTCTACCTCCATTTGCAGATACGCCTGGGCCAGATCAATCTTAGTGAAGCGTTACCCTCCAGATAGCGAGGTGAAAATATCTTCAATCCGTGGAAGTGGATATTGTACGGTGTGAAGGACCGGGTTCACTGTTACCTTAAAGTCCCCACAGATGCGAACCTTCCTTGGTTCCCCAGGCGTGCTGCTCAACGACTTTTTCATCACAGGGACGATGGATGTAGCCCACTCGCTCCAGTCTACCTTGGACAGTACACCTGAACGTTCCAGACTCTCCAGCTCTGCTTTGATGGCTGGGCGGATCGCAGAAGGTACCGGTGTGGTCTTAAAAAATTTTGGGCTTGCGTTTTCTTCAATTTTAATCGTCGCTGTCATGCCTTTTAGTGTTCCGAGTCCTTGCTGGAACACTTCTTTCGCGTCAGTTAGGATCTTTGACAGTCACCCAGGTGTGACGTCATCATCCTTTTTGTCAGCCACAGTCCGTGCCTGTATGGAATGCCAATCCAGTTGTATTTTCCAGATCCATTCATGTCACAGTAATGGTGGTCCTCCATCTTGCAATACATACAGGTCTTATCTATAACGGTCACCCTTATTTTTCCTTTGGGGTAGACTTTTTGCCCCGTGTACGTCTTCAAAATAATTTTTGTGTCTCTCAAGGGTATGTGTGAGAATAGCTGCTCGTAGTCCCGTCGGTTTATGACTGTTAGAGCTGATCCTGTGTCCAATTCCATCTTTACCTGGACTCCTGCTATCTTGAGAGTGACCCAAATGGTTCGGTGATCCTCCATTGTGATCACATTATGTAGTTTCAGACAACTCAGTTTCCTGCTTTCGGAGTCGTTATCACTCTTTTGTTCATCTGAACTATTCTCCGTTATCTTATGTACCTTCTTGTACTTCCCTTTGGTCGGTTTCTTATTGCTGGATTTCTTTCCCGACCTGCAGACTCGTGCTATGTGTCCTACTTTTCCACACTGTCTGCACACTTTTTGTCTTTGAACCAGCAATCATTCTGGTCATGTGTTGTTCTGCCGCAGCGATAGCACTTCTCTGTTCCATATGACATTTCGTTTGTGCCATATTCTTGCGGTCTCTGTTGTATCTCTGCAGCGCCCCGTGCTGCTGCTTCATATGATACCGCAATGCTGAAAGCCTTTTCCAGCGTAAGGTCCTTTTCAGATAAAAGCCGTTTCTGGGTTCCTTCACTTTGAAGCCCACACACAAACTTGTCCCTTAAGGTATCTGCCAGCCCTGCTCCAAACTGGCAGTGTTTCGATAGTTTGTGCAGTTCTGTTAAATAATCAGCATTGCTTTCATCCTTATGCTGGTTCCGTTTGTGAAACTTGAATCTTTCTGCTATCAGCAGCGGTGTGGGGTTTAAATGTTCCTTTAGTATCGTTACTATGTCTTCAAAACTCTTTTCCATTGGCTTCGTTGGGGTTACTAGATTTCGGAATAAACCATACGTCTTTGCACCCATTAAATTTAACAATACCGACGCTTTCTTGTCATCTGACACCTCTATTCGTTCGACATATGTAGTCCAATCTTCGACTTCATTGTCAAATGCGGTGATACTGCCACTCTTCGGCATTTTGGGTGTGGTTTAAAATGGCGTCTCCCACGCTTTCCTTCCTCCCCCGCTGCTGCTGACGCCGCTCCCGGCGGTTCTCGTGGCAATGGCGGCACCCTATAGGTTTCGCGCGCTTCTCTCTCTCCCTCTCTCCGACACTGCTCGGCCCCTGAACACCGGCTGCGCTCTGCCCTCTCTCTCTCTCTCTCCCCCGTCGACGCTGCTCAGCCCTTTGCTGTGCCGCTCGGTCGGGCTCTAGCCCGCCGCTGTCCGGGAAGGGTCTGCGCACTACATGTTGCCAGCCCGTTTCGCTGGACCACCTCGACTGGAAAGCCAAGCCTGGCTCTCGACAGCCTCCCCCGCAATTCTCGAGTCTCTGCTGGATGACTGGGCGGTTACCCGTGGTCGACGCCCGAGCCTATGGCCTTGACCTCTGATCTCCAGGAATGAATCCCCGGGAGGTGATGCAGAGTTGCAGGTAGGTTCGAACCTGCCTCGTCACCAATGTTACGTCCGTGTATAATAAGAAACGGACTGCGGAGAACAGTACAGCAGGTGTTTACTCAACGTGGCTCAAACTGCAACTGATCTGTACAGATTACTACTCAGCGTTATATACAGGTGTGTTCACTGCTGGTACTACAGTATACATGAGCTGTAGAAAATAGTTCCCCCCTTAAAGGTACATACATTACACAACTGACCCTGGCTTATCGGAACGGTAGAGGGATAGAAGAGCACCCACCAAAAGGAGAAGTATATGAAATAAAACCTAGCCAGAGTAAGAAAGAGTGGCATCAGGAAGGGGGTAACCTTTCCGATACGAAGTGTAACTGCTTTGGGTGCGGCAAGAATGGGCATTGTCGAAGGGACTGTAGGAATCCATGGAAGGATAACATTGGAAAGAACTCCCCAGCTCCTGCCCCAAAAGCAGAAACACCGACCTCTTCCCCCCACATTTGATTCGATAGTAGCAGCACTCCAAGTCATCTTAACTGGCCCAGGAAAGGTAGCCACCGCCACTGGTGCTTTAACCCCATCTGCCCCATACAACCCAGACCTAAGACGAGAACCAGCGCAGCCTGTCGACTTGTGTCCCCTTGAATACGATGAGGGGGCAGGCCCTGTGTTAAGATGGGGGTGGAGACGGTGCAGGGGAGATATTTGGTGGACATTGGAGCTTCCAGCACGGTGGTCCATTCAGAAGACCTGACCAATTCACCCAGGTCTAACAAGGTCCCATTTAGCCTAATGGGATTCACAGGGAACGAGCAGGCTGGGGAAATGTCCAAACCTTTGGCCATAGATTTAGGATCCCTCCATACCACGTGGGAGGGTAACCAAAAGACCGACGAGGTGGCCAAGCAGGGGGCCAGGGAAGGAGAGTTCTGGGATCCCTGTAGAGCAGGTGCGGTAGCCGCAATCCGGGACAAGGGAGGCACATGGGGTAGCTTTGGCCCCGGACTTAAAGCAGGTCCAAGCCCAGGATTCTGTCCTTAAGGCCGCCCTGGTAAAGAGAGAGAATGGGGAGTCCATAGCAGGCCCGTTCGGGGCAGTGGACGAGACTTTAAAACAGGTTCACTGGCAGGCTGCTAATTACATTAACCAGTGTAAACTGTTTAAACCTGAGAGTGGGGAACGGCCAGCAAGGGTGAACCGTTTTAAAAATAGAGATCATCAGCCTGCAGCTGGTGGCATAGTGGTTAGCACTGTTGCCTCACAGCACCAGGGACCCGGGTTCGAATCCGGCCTCGGGTGACTGTCTGTGTGGAGTTTGCACATTCTCCCCATGTTTGCGTGGGTTTTCTCCGGGTGCTCCGGTTTCCTCCCACAGTCCAAAGATGTGCGGGTTAGGTTGATTGGCTATGATAAATTGACCCTTAGTGTTAGGGGATTAAATACGTGGGGTTACGGGGATAGGGTGGGATATGTGTTGGTGTAGGGGTTACGGGGATCGGGTGGGACATGTGTCGGTGCAGGCTCGATGGGCCGAAATGGCCTCTATCTGCACTGTGGGGTTTCTGTGATTTTTCTGTGAGCTGTGGCAAGCTCACAGACCGCAAAGGTGGGGGCAGTGAAGTGTGTGACTGGAGGGGCCCTCCCACCAATTAAGTAGGACTCAGGTACACCCCCAGTAACCGGAGCCCTAAGGAGGTCTCCTCGCATACCACAGCCTAAACTACCGTGGTCACCTTAGCATCAATTTAAACGGTCCAGCCCCAGGAGAGCCCTTAACAAAAGGGGAAAACTCAAGGTCAGGGACAAGTCTAAGGACACAGATCCCCAGCCTGCTGCCTCCAAAGGTGAGGGACTCACAGGAGAGGTAGCATTGGGCAGAGAGAGAGAGAAGGGTCCCCAGCCTGCGGCATCAGGCTGCGCTGAACCCACAGGACAGGACAGGGACTTGGCAGCCACACAGAAGGGGGTAGCGTGCTGCAGCACAGGAGGACACACTCCTCCGGTCAGTTGGGAAACGGAAAAACTCCCAGTTCTTTTAAGAAGGACTCTCTGGGTCCAGTGGCACAGACCACCTTATGCCCAGGCGTACAAGCTGCCCAGAGGCCAAACAGGAATTAGCCTGGCCATCCGGAGACAGGCGGCGGATGTACATATCAGTTTTCTAATTGAATTTTAGATGTGTTTTATAGTTGATGGTTTTAGGTTTAAAGTTTAATTCGTTTATGATAAGTTTTCGAAACTTGATAACCGTGTCAGGCCAGAGAACCTTCTGGGGACATGGCTATCTGTTTTATGTGCCCCTACAGAAAGGAAATCGGGATGAGAAAAGTTCTGCTCCTGCTTGCCCTGGTAGGGGTGAGCATTGGTGACCGAGGAGACGTGGAGAACCCCCACATCTATGGGTGCTCGGGAGAGAGAGCACCGATCATTACCGCAGGGGGTGGCGAACAGGGTGTGGAGGAGCTCATCATCTACTTCCACGAGGGAAGGTGGCCAGGGTGGCTGGGGTCTAACTCGACTCAGTACTCCAGCCAGACAGGGTTCACGTATGGGGAGGCCCCCATCCCGTGCCTTAGGGTACAGGTCGTTGCTACAAGGGTCAGTGTCACCGTGGGGAAACGTGTGTGTTTGACATGCAAGGGACAGATTCCCTTGGATAGGTGGTGGTGGCTCAGAAAGCTGAGCAGGGATATAGGAAATGCCGCAGTCGATTGGGAATGATTGGGGAACAATACCCATTGGAGGATTACAGGGACCTGAGGGGGAGTGAGTGTGTGTTGGGACAAGTGGTGGGAGCCGGATCAGGGGATTTATGTTTGTATGTGGGGGTCAGAGAAAGTCTGCCCCGCAGGCATATCCATCATCTTCCACAGACAATGGCAAGATGCCGGGGAGGGGATGGGGTGGGATTCCAGCCTGCATGCGTGCGTGATCCCACACTCGCCGATTCCAGTCAATGCCACCGAACTCGTAACCTGCCCCTGGAAGCCCCTGCCCATGACCACGACATCACAGACTAGTACAGAGGTGTCCTACCACCACCAAGGGACCAGGGAATGGTTTAGTCCTAGTACCAACCGATAAGTTGCTGTACCAGGGGGTACACTATGCAGTGGCTTCAGTGATCCTGAACCTGACCGAGGTACCCTAAGGAGACAGAACAGTTGTACCAAGCCCTGCTGAAGGAAATGTTTAGATACATTAGAGCAGAAGACAGTCGAGATAAAGGCTAAGATCTTGGATATTGTAGTTCCACCCTGGTGGGACATTTTTGAAAATAGAGGTCCCTTCTTGGATTCGAATGGCTTCACACATTTTAGTGGTTTGCCAGCTCGGTATAGTCTTCTACTTGTTGTACACAAAGTGCAAGGGAAGGGACAGGATGCTCCGCTCTCAACATGGGACAAAAATTAAAATAAAGTCTATGACCAGGTATAAAACAAACCTTAAAAATAAAGTTTGATGAGTGTGTGTGTCATTATTTTTCTTATGTGTGTGTATTTTTCCAAGTGGTGCAGGGGTGTTGGACCCCCTCCGTGCTTGGATGTGAATGTAATCGGATTTTTCGTACCTTGGCACGGTGGCATAGTGGTTAGCACTGTTGCCTCACAGCGCCAGGGACCCGGGTTCGAATCTGGCCTCGGGTGACTGTCTGTGTGGAGTTTGCACATTCTCCCCGTGTTTGCGTGGGTTTCCTCCGGGTGCTCCGGTTTCCTCCCACAGTCCAAAGATGTGCGGGTTAGGTTGATTGGCTATGATAAATTGACTCTTAGTGTTAGGGGGATTAAATACATGGGGTTACGGGGATAGGGTGGGATATGTGTTGGTGTAGGGGTTACGGGGATCGGGTGGGATATGTGTCAGTGCAGGCTCGATGGGCCGAAATGGCCTCTATCTGCATTGTGGGGTTTCTGTGATTCTGATCTGTGTAAACACTACACCTAAAGGGGAATGGGAGAGTGTTTCGTTTTTGTGTTTTTAGTTTAGATAACACAGGGGAAGGTTGGCTCCCAGGGATCAGAAATTTGCTCAGCCAGGATGATACTATAGTGTTAAAGTATCATAGGGGGGAGTGTAAGATTTGCAAAATTCTACAGATTCCCCCAAACCAAGAAAAGAAGAGATTTTGGACTGTTTAAAAGAATATTGGGTCAAAAGGGGCTTAAAGTTAAAACCCCAGGATGTTGGTTATTTTAAAAGGACATGTCCAGGCCTGTGCAAGGCTGTGACAAAGGAATTGGGATGGGCCCCTGTAAAACAAACAGTTTGAGTATTGGCATAGGCTAAACTGTCTGGGTATGTTCTGGACTGTCTCATTCCACATAAATGACAGTAGGCCTACGGAAGGACAGTTCCTGCCAAAATTACAGAGCCATCAAGAATACGCATAATGCAGTACATGCTACTGATCAACAAAAGGGACCCTGACCCCAGCAGGAGAAGACAAAACTCACTAATCGGACCAAAGATTAAACAGCCATTAAAAACCAATTTAGGTTTTGACGGACCATCCCGAAACTAGTTTACACCAACTTAATTCAATTAAAAATAGATGGGACCAGCTCGGAACCCGTTAAAGAATTTAAAACTATTAAAGTTAACGAGCCCACCAAAATTGACAATTTGGCGGGCGGATAAGCAGGCCTCAATTAGTATAAACTAAAGACCTGTCTCCACAAGAAATCAGTTCGATGAGTTCAATGGGTTCGAACAGTTCGATGAGTTCAATGGGTTCGAACAGTTCGATAAGTACAGTTCAGCAGAAGGAGTTCAACAGAAACGGTTCAACCAGTTTGAGAAGAAAGGAGAGACCCATTGTGCTGCCTTCCTTTAGGAATTTATGTTAGTTTTCAGTTAATTCAAGGGTTTCAGTAACTTGGGTCGATTTCCATTGTGTGCCACCACCTAGTGGATATTTGGTACCTAGCAAGTGCAGTAAAGTAAACTACTGTATATCACAGACCTGCAGCCACACATGGTCTGGGAAGTTATTTTCTTGCTATGCTCCAGCCTTGGACACTATTTGTCTGTAAGTACTTGAGAATGTTATAGATGATTAGTGTACACTATATTTTGCAGAAAATGTTTAGTTTGTAACTTTTCTCTGTAAGCAAACTTACACAGCTAGCCGTGAAGTGCTCACTCTCTGTCTAGCTGGTTAACTTGTAGCTGTATTTTGATGCACTAGGTACAGGGCTAATTTAAAGTGAATGTAAGAGAATGCCTTTCAGTTTGCTAAATGTATATTCACAGTAAGCTGTGTTTCCACGTGTTTTGGTAAGTTACATGCCAAATGTACTGTGTTGCTCAGGCGTACCTAAATTTGTGTATGCATATCAGTTATGTGCTTGTATACTAATGTGTGCTTCCATTTCTGTATTGTATTTCAGTTTCACAATAAGAATCTTTCAGTAAAGTTCACAAGAAAAGTCAAGCCTTGTGATTTTTATGGGAAGATATCAAATTGTTAGCTACCTGTCTAGCTCTGCATAGGAATGCGCTGCAAGGGCAGAATACCCATCATTCAAGTTTAAAACACCATCGAAACTTGGCGGTTTCAGAAGCAAGCATCTGGAAGCAGTTCTCTCTCTCTCGAAGAAGTAACACATCATCGGACACCTCGCGGCAGCAAGGGCCCCACAAAACCAACAACCAAATATTACCAGAAGCCAACCAGATAATACTGGGCCACCACGACCAATAAGAAACCAGCTCGGAAGAAACCGAAGATCTGCAAATTTTTCCACTCTACAAACCATTTGGTGAGCATTTTTCCTGGTCCTCTGGAGTCCAACTTAGTCAGTGTAGTGGCAGCAGAGGAGTCCTCCCTGGGCTCCATCAGGGGTGCCGGGCCAGAAGGCAGCGGTGGTTCGGGGTCCCCCTCCGCCTCAGGCGCTGGAGCGTCTGGAGAAACCGGGGAGAAAACAATTCCCAGTTCCTCCAGTATGTCCGGCGTCAATGTCAGAGACGGAGTCAGGGGGCCTTCCCGTTCCCCGCCACCAGCCGCTCACCCAACGGACTGGGTATCCTGATTAAAATCCTCGACCAGGTCGAGCAGTCCCTGGGAGATATCTGGGCCACATTGGGCGAGCTCAGTTTCTTTGACCTCGCCCACCCCAGTCCCCAGGATGCCCGACCCAGTGAGGAGTAACGGTTCTGGTGTTGTAATATTATTTTCCACAGGTTGTTCCGCAGCCCCACCTACGGGCATGGTCTCTTCCCCAACCCCGGGAGGCACGGGCCAGACAGACGCATCTGTCTCACCCTCCCGAGGGACAGGTGACCCCTGCCGATTGCTCGTGATGGTGACGGCGGGGGGGGGCTGTACATTTTAGAGGCGGCGACGATGGCTGAAGGACCGCCCCTGGTCCCCGCTCACCGCCCCCGGTCCCCGCTCACTGCCCCCGGTCCCTGGTCACAGCCCCCGGTCCCCGCTCACCGCTCCCCGCCCCCGGTCCCCGCTCCCCGCCCCCGCTCCCCGCTCAGCGCCCCCGGTCCCCGCTCACCGCTCCCGGTCCCCGCTCACCGCTCCCGGTCCCCGCTCACCGCTCTCGGTCCCGGCTCACTGCCCCGGTTCCCGCTCACCGCACCCCGTCCCTGCACACCGTCCCCGCTCACCGCTCCTGGTCCCCGCTCCCGGTCTCCGCTCACCGCCCCCCGCTCACCGACCCGGTCCCCGCTCAACGCCCCCGGTCCCCGCTCACCGGCCCCGGTCTCCGCTCACCGCCCCCGGTCCCCGCTCACCGTCCCCGCTCACCGCCCCCGCTCACCGCCCCCGGTCCCCGCTCACCGCCCCCGGTCCCCGCTCACCGCCCCCGGTCCCCGCTCACCGCCCCCGGTCCCCACTCACCGCCCCCGCTCACCGCCCCCGGTCCCCGGTCACCGCATCCGCTCACTGCCCCCGGTCCCCGCTCACCGCCCCCGGTCCCCGCTCACCGCCCCCGGTCCCCGCTCAGCGCCCCCGGTCCCCGGTCCCCGCTCACCGCTCCCCGCCCCCGGTCCCCGCACACCGCTCCCGGTCCCCGCTCACCGCTCCCCGCTCACCGCCCCCGGTCGCTGATCCCGATCCCGGTCCCCGCTCATCGCTCCAGTTCCCCGCTCCCGGTCCCCGCTCACCGCGCCCGGTCACCGGTCCCCGCTCACCGCCCCCGGTCCCCGCACACCGCCCCCGGTCCCCGCTCACCGCTCCCGGTCCCCGCTCACGGACCCCGGTCCCCGCTCCCGGTCCCCGCTCACTGCCCCCGGTCCACGCTCACCGCCCCCGCTCACCGCCCCCGGTCCCCGCTCACCGCCCCCGGTCCCCGCTCACCGCCCCCGGTCCCCGCTCACTGCCTCCGGTCCCCACTCACCGCCCCCGCTCACCGCCCCCGGTCCCCGGTCACCGCACCCCCGGTCCCCGCTCACCGCCCCCGGTCCCCGCACACCGCTCCCAGTCCCCGCTCACCGCTCCCGGTACCCGCTCACCGGTCCCCGCTCACCGCCCCCGGTCCCCGATCCCGGTCCCCGCTCATCGCTCCAGTTCCCCGCTCACCGCTCACCGCGCCCGGTCACCGGTACCCGCTCACCGCCCCCGGTCCCCGCACACCGCCCCCGGTCCCCGCTCACCGCCCCCGGTCCCCGCTCACCGCCCCCGGTCCCCGATCCCGGTCCCCGCACACCGCCCCCGGTCCCCGCACACCGCCCCCGGTCCCCGCTCACCGCTCCCGGTCCCCGCTCACCGCTCCCGGTACCCGCTCACCGGTCCCCGCTCACCGCCCCCGGTCCCCGATCCCGGTCCCCGCTCATCGCTCCAGTTCCCCGCTCACCGCTCCCGGTCCCCGCTCACCGCGCCCGGTCACCGGTACCCGCTCACCGCCCCCGGTCCCCGCACACCGCCCCCGGTCCCTGCTCACCGCCCCCGGTCCCCGCTCACCGCTCCCGGTCCCCGCTCACGGACCCCGCCCCCGGTCCCCGCTCACCGCCCCCGGTCCCCGCTCACCGCCCCCGGTCCCCGCTCCCGGTCCTCGCTCACCGCCCCCGGTCCCCGCCCCCGGTCCCCGCTCACCGCCCCCGGTCCCCGCTCACCGCCCCCGGTCCCCGCTCACCGCACCCGGTCCCCGGTCCCCGCCCCCGGTCCCCGCTCACCGCCCCCAGTCCCCGCTCCCGGTCCCCGCTCACCGACCCCGGTCTCCGCTCACCGTCCCCCGCTCACCGCTCCCGGTCCCCGCTCACCGCCACCGGTCCCCGCTTACCGCCCCCGGTCCCCGCTCACCGCCCCCGGTCCCCGCACACCGCCCCCGGTCCCCGCACACCGCCCCCGGTCCCCGCTCCAGGTCCCCGCTCACCGCCCCCGGTCCCCGCTCCAGGTCCCCGCACACCGCCCCCGGTCCCCGCACACCGGTCCCCGCACACCGCTCCCGGTCCCCGCACACCGCTCCCGGTCCCCGCACACCGCTCCCGCTCCCCGCACACCGCTCCCGGTCCCCGCAAACCGCTCCATGTCCCCGCTCACCGCCCCCGGTCCCCGCTCACCGCCCCCGGACCCCGCTCCAGGTCCCCGCTCACCGTCCCCGCTCCAGGTCCCCGCTCACCGCCCCCGGTCCCCGCTCACCGTCCCCGGTCCCCGCTCACCGCCCCCGGTCCCCGCTCACCGCTGCCCGCACACCGCTCCCGGTCCCCACTCACCGCCCCCGGTCCCCGCTCACCGCCCCCGGTCCCCGCTCACCGCTCCCGGTCCCTGCTCCCGGTCCCCGCTCACTGCTCCAGTTCCCCGCTCACCGCTCACCGCTTCCGGTCCCCGCCCACAGCTCCCCGTCCCCGATCACCGCTCCGGGCTCCCGCTCACTGCCCCCGGTCCCAGCTCACTGCTCCCGGTCCCCGCTCACCGCTCCCGGTCCCCGCTCACCGCTCCCCGCACACTGGTTCCTGTCCCCGCTCACCGCTCCCGATCCCCGCTCACCGCTCCAGTTCCCCGCTCACCGCTCCCGGTCTCCGCACACCGCTCCCGGTACCCGCTCACCGCTCCCGCTTCCCGCTCTCCGCTCCCGGTTCCCGCTCTCCGCTCCCGGTCCCAGCTCACCGCCCCCGTCACCGCTCAGTGCTCCCGGTCACCGCTCAGTGCTCCCGGTCCCGGCTCACTGCCCCCGGATCCCACTCACCGCACCCCGTCCCTGCACACCGCCCCCGGTCCCCGCTCACCGCCCCCGGTCCCCACTCACCGCCCCCTGTCCCCGCTCACCCTCACCGCACCCCGCCCACCGCTCCCGGTCCCCGCTCACCGCTCCCGGTGCCCGCTCACCGCTCCAGTTCCCCGCTCACCGCTCCCGGTCTCCGCACACCGCTCCCGGTACCCGCTCACCGCTCCCGGTACCCGCTCACCGCTCCCGCTTCCCGCTCTCCGCTCCCGGTCCCAGCTCACCGCCCCCGTCACCGCTCAGTGCTCCCGGTCCCCGCTCAGTGCTCCCGGTCCCGGCTCACTGCCCCCGGATCCCACTCACCGCACCCCGTCCCTGCACACCACCCCCGGTCCCTGCTCACCGCTCCCGGTCCCTGCTCACCGCTCCCGGTCCCCGCTCACCGCTCCCGGTCCCCGCTCACCGCCCCCGGTCCCCGGTCCCCGCTCCCGGTCCCCGCTCACCGCCCCCGGTATCCGCTCACCGTCCCCCGGTATCCGCTCACCGTCCCCCGCTCACCGCTCCCGGGCCCCGCACACCGCTCCCGGTCCCCGCTCACCGCCACCGGACCCCGCTCACCGCCACCGGTCCCCGCTCACCGCCACCGGTCCCCGCTCACCGCCCCCGATCCCCGCTCACCGCCCCCGCCCCCCGCACACCGTCCCCGCTCACCGCTCCAGGTCCCCGCTCGCCGCCCCCGGTCCCCGCTCGCCGCCCCCGGTCCCCGCTCGCCGCCCCCGGTCCCCGCTCGCCGCCCCCGGTCCCCGCTCGCCGCCCCCGGTCCCCGCTCGCCGCCCCCGGTCCCCGCTCTCCGCCCCCGGTCCCCGCTCACCGCCCCCGGTCCCCGCTCACCGCCCCCGGTCCCCGCTCACCGCCCCCGGTCCCCGCTCACCGCCCCCGGTCCCCGCTCACCGCTACCGGTCCCGGCACACTGCCCCCGGTACCCGCTCACCGCTCCCGGTCCCCGCTCACCGCCCTGGTCCCCGCTCCCGGTCCCCGCTCACCGACCCCGGTCTCCGCTCACCGCCACCGGTCCCCGCTAACTGCCCCCGGTCCCCGCTCTCTGCTCCCGGTCCCCGCACACAGCTCCCCGTCCCCGATCACCGCTCCGGGCACCCGCTCACTGCCCCCGGTCCCAGCTCACTGCTCCCGGTCCAGGCTCACCGCTCCCGGTCCCCGCACACCGCCCCCGGTCCCCGCTCACCGCCCCGGTCCCCGCTCACCGCCCCCCGGTCCCCGCTCAATGCCCCCGGTCCCCGCTCACCGGTCCCCGGTCCCCGCTCACCGCCCCCGGTCCCCGCACACCGTCCCCGCTCACCGCCCCCGGTCCCCGCTCACCGCCCCCGGTCCCCGCTCACCCTCACCGCTCCCCGCCCACCGCTCCCGGTCCCCGCTCACCGCTCCCGGTGCCCGCTCACCGCTCCAGTTCCCCGCTCACCGCTCCCGGTCTCCGCACACCGCTCCCGGTACCCGCTCACCGCTACCGCTTCCCGCTCTCCGCTCCCGGTCCCCGCTCACCACCCACCGCCCCCGGTCCCCGCTCACCGCCCCCGGTCCCCGCTCACCGGTCCCCGCTCACCGCCCCCGGTCCCCGCTCACCGCCCCCGGTGGCCGCACACCACTCCTGGTCCCCGCTCACGGTCCCCGCTCACCACTCCCGGTCCCCGCTCACCGCTCCCGGTTCCCGCACACCGCTCCCGGTCCCCGCACACCGCTCCCGGTCCCCGCTCAACGCTCCCGGTCCCCGCACACTGCTCCATGTCCCCGCTCACCGCCCCCGGTCCCCGCTCACCGCCCCCGGTCCCCGCTCACCGCCCCCGGTCCACGCTCACCGCCCCCGCTCACTGCCCCCGGTCCCCGCTCACCGCCCCCGGTCCCCGCTCACCGCCCCCGGTCCCCGCTCACCGCCCCCGGTCCCCGCTCACTGCCCCCGGTCCCCGCACACCGCCCCCGGTCCCCTCTCACCGCCCCCGCTCACCGCCCCCGGTCCCCGGTCACCGCATCCGTTCACTGCCCCCGGTCCCCGCTCACCGCCCCCGGTCCCCGCTCACCGCCCCTGGTCCCCGCTCACCGCCCCCGGTCCCCGCTCACCGCCCCCGGTCACCGCTCAGCGCCCCCGGTCCCCGGTCCCCGCTCACCGCTCCCCGCCCCCGGTCCCCGCACACCGCTCCCGGTCCCCGCTCACCGCTCCCCGCTCACCGCCCCCGGTCCCTGATCCCGATCCCGGTCCCCGCTCATCGCTCCAGTTCCCCGCTCACCGCTCCCGGTCCCCGCTCACCGTGCCCGGTCCCCGCTCACCGCCCCCGGTCACCGCTCAGCGCCCCCGGTCCCCGGTCCCCGCTCACCGCTCCCCGCCCCCGGTCCCCGCACACCGCCCCCGGTCCCCGCTCCAGGTCCCCGCTCACCGCCCCCGGTCCCCGCTCCAGGTCCCCGCACACCGCCCCCGGTCCCCGCACACCGGTCCCCGCGCACCGCTCCCGGTCCCCGCACACCGCTCCCGCTCCCCGCACACCGCTCCCGGTCCCCGCTCACCGCTCCCGGTGGCCGCACACCACTCCTGGTCCCCGCTAACGGTCCCCGCTCACCGCTCCCGGTCCCCGCTCACCGCTCCCGGTTCCCGCACACCGCTCCCGGTCCCCGCACACCGCTCCCGGTCCCCGCTCAACGCTCCCGGTCCCCGCACACTGCTCCATGTCCCCGCTCACCGCCCCCGGTCCCCGCTCACCGTCCCCGCTCACCGCCCCCGGTCCCCGCTCACCGCCCCCGGTCCACGCACCAGGTCCCCGCTCACCGCCCCCGGTCCCCGCTCACCGCCCCCGGTCCCCGCTCACCGCCCCCGGTCCCCGCTCACCGTCCCCGCTCACCGCCTCATGTCCCCGCTCACCGCCCCCGGTCCCCGCTCACCGCCCCCGGTCCCCGCTCACCGCCCCCGGTCCCCGCTCACCGCCCCCGGTCCCCGCTCACCGCTCCCGGTCCCCGCTCCCGGTCCCCGCTCCCGGTCCCCGCTCACCGCTCCCGGTCCCCGCTCCCGGTCCCCGCTCCCGGTCCCCGCTCACTGCTCCAGTTCCCCGCTCACCGCTCACCGCTTCCGGTCCCCGCACACAGCTCCCCGTCCCCGATCACCGCTCCGGGCACCCGCTCACTGCCCCCGGTCCCAGCTCACTGCTCCCGGTCCAGGCTCACCGCTCCCGGTCCCCGCACAACGCCCCCGGTCCCCGCTCAGCGCCCCCGGTCCCCGCTCAGCGCCCCCGGTCCCCGCTCACCGCCCCCGGTCCCCGCTCAACGCCCCCGGTCCCCGCTCACCGCCCCCGGTCCCCGCTCACCGCCCCCGGTCCCCGCTCACCGCCCCCCGCCCACCGCTCCCGGTCCCCGCTCACCGCTCCCGGTGCCCGCTCACCGCTCCAGTTCCCCGCTCACCGCTCCCGGTCTCCGCACACCGCTCCCGGTACCCGCTCACCGCTCCCGGTACCCGCTCACCGCTCCCGGTACCCGCTCACCGCCCCCGGTCCCCGCTCACCGCCCACCGCCCCCGGTCCCCGCTCACCGCCCCCGGTCCCCGCTCACCGCCCCCGGTCCCCGCTCACCGCCCCCGGTCCCCGCTCACCGTCCCCGCTCACCGCCCCCGGTCCCCGCTCACCGCCCCCGGTCCCCGCTCACCGCCCACGGTCCCCGCTCACCGCCCCCGGTCCCCGCTCACCGCCCCCGTTCCCCGCTCACCGCCCCCGTTCCCCGCTCACCGCCCCCGGTCCCAGCTCACCGCCCCCGGTCCCCGCTCACCGCCCCCGGTCCCCGCTCACCGTCCCCGCTCACCGCTCCCGGTCCCCGCACACCGCCCCCGGTCCCCGCTCCAGGTCCCCGCTCACCGCCCCCGGTCCCCGCTCCAGGTCCCCGCACACCGCCCCCGGTCCCCGCACACCGGTCCCCGCACACCGCTCCCGGTCCCCGCACACCGCTCCCGGTCCCCGCACACCGCTCCCGCTCCCCGCACACCGCTCCCGGTCCCCGCAAACCGCTCCATGTCCCCGCTCACCGCCCCCGGTCCCCGCTCACCGCCCCCGGACCCCGCTCCAGGTCCCCGCTCACCGTCCCCGCTCCAGGTCCCCGCTCACCGCCCCCGGTCCCCGCTCACCGTCCCCGGTCCCCGCTCACCGCCCCCGGTCCCCGCTCACCGCTGCCCGCACACCGCTCCCGGTCCCCACTCACCGCCCCCGGTCCCCGCTCACCGCCCCCGGTCCCCGCTCACCGCTCCCGGTCCCTGCTCCCGGTCCCCGCTCACTGCTCCAGTTCCCCGCTCACCGCTCACCGCTTCCGGTCCCCGCCCACAGCTCCCCGTCCCCGATCACCGCTCCGGGCTCCCGCTCACTGCCCCCGGTCCCAGCTCACTGCTCCCGGTCCCCGCTCACCGCTCCCGGTCCCCGCTCACCGCTCCCCGCACACTGGTTCCTGTCCCCGCTCACCGCTCCCGATCCCCGCTCACCGCTCCAGTTCCCCGCTCACCGCTCCCGGTCTCCGCACACCGCTCCCGGTACCCGCTCACCGCTCCCGCTTCCCGCTCTCCGCTCCCGGTTCCCGCTCTCCGCTCCCGGTCCCAGCTCACCGCCCCCGTCACCGCTCAGTGCTCCCGGTCACCGCTCAGTGCTCCCGGTCCCGGCTCACTGCCCCCGGATCCCACTCACCGCACCCCGTCCCTGCACACCGCCCCCGGTCCCCGCTCACCGCCCCCGGTCCCCACTCACCGCCCCCTGTCCCCGCTCACCCTCACCGCACCCCGCCCACCGCTCCCGGTCCCCGCTCACCGCTCCCGGTGCCCGCTCACCGCTCCAGTTCCCCGCTCACCGCTCCCGGTCTCCGCACACCGCTCCCGGTACCCGCTCACCGCTCCCGGTACCCGCTCACCGCTCCCGCTTCCCGCTCTCCGCTCCCGGTCCCAGCTCACCGCCCCCGTCACCGCTCAGTGCTCCCGGTCCCCGCTCAGTGCTCCCGGTCCCGGCTCACTGCCCCCGGATCCCACTCACCGCACCCCGTCCCTGCACACCACCCCCGGTCCCTGCTCACCGCTCCCGGTCCCTGCTCACCGCTCCCGGTCCCCGCTCACCGCTCCCGGTCCCCGCTCACCGCCCCCGGTCCCCGGTCCCCGCTCCCGGTCCCCGCTCACCGCCCCCGGTATCCGCTCACCGTCCCCCGGTATCCGCTCACCGTCCCCCGCTCACCGCTCCCGGGCCCCGCACACCGCTCCCGGTCCCCGCTCACCGCCACCGGACCCCGCTCACCGCCACCGGTCCCCGCTCACCGCCACCGGTCCCCGCTCACCGCCCCCGATCCCCGCTCACCGCCCCCGCCCCCCGCACACCGTCCCCGCTCACCGCTCCAGGTCCCCGCTCGCCGCCCCCGGTCCCCGCTCGCCGCCCCCGGTCCCCGCTCGCCGCCCCCGGTCCCCGCTCGCCGCCCCCGGTCCCCGCTCGCCGCCCCCGGTCCCCGCTCGCCGCCCCCGGTCCCCGCTCTCCGCCCCCGGTCCCCGCTCACCGCCCCCGGTCCCCGCTCACCGCCCCCGGTCCCCGCTCACCGCCCCCGGTCCCCGCTCACCGCCCCCGGTCCCCGCTCACCGCTACCGGTCCCGGCACACTGCCCCCGGTACCCGCTCACCGCTCCCGGTCCCCGCTCACCGCCCTGGTCCCCGCTCCCGGTCCCCGCTCACCGACCCCGGTCTCCGCTCACCGCCACCGGTCCCCGCTAACTGCCCCCGGTCCCCGCTCTCTGCTCCCGGTCCCCGCACACAGCTCCCCGTCCCCGATCACCGCTCCGGGCACCCGCTCACTGCCCCCGGTCCCAGCTCACTGCTCCCGGTCCAGGCTCACCGCTCCCGGTCCCCGCACACCGCCCCCGGTCCCCGCTCACCGCCCCGGTCCCCGCTCACCGCCCCCCGGTCCCCGCTCAATGCCCCCGGTCCCCGCTCACCGGTCCCCGGTCCCCGCTCACCGCCCCCGGTCCCCGCACACCGTCCCCGCTCACCGCCCCCGGTCCCCGCTCACCGCCCCCGGTCCCCGCTCACCCTCACCGCTCCCCGCCCACCGCTCCCGGTCCCCGCTCACCGCTCCCGGTGCCCGCTCACCGCTCCAGTTCCCCGCTCACCGCTCCCGGTCTCCGCACACCGCTCCCGGTACCCGCTCACCGCTACCGCTTCCCGCTCTCCGCTCCCGGTCCCCGCTCACCACCCACCGCCCCCGGTCCCCGCTCACCGCCCCCGGTCCCCGCTCACCGGTCCCCGCTCACCGCCCCCGGTCCCCGCTCACCGCCCCCGGTGGCCGCACACCACTCCTGGTCCCCGCTCACGGTCCCCGCTCACCACTCCCGGTCCCCGCTCACCGCTCCCGGTTCCCGCACACCGCTCCCGGTCCCCGCACACCGCTCCCGGTCCCCGCTCAACGCTCCCGGTCCCCGCACACTGCTCCATGTCCCCGCTCACCGCCCCCGGTCCCCGCTCACCGTCCCCGCTCACCGCCCCCGGTCCCCGCTCACCGCCCCCGGTCCCCGCACCAGGTCCCCGCTCACCGCCCCCGGTCCCCGCTCACCGCCCCCGGTCCCCGCTCACCGCCCCCGGTCCCCGCTCACCGTCCCCGCTCACCGCCCCCGGTCCCCGCTCACCGCCCCCGGTCCCCGCTCACCGCCCCCGGTCCCCGCTCACCGCCCCCGGTCCCCGCTCACCGCCCCCGGTCCCCGCTCACCGCTCCCGGTCCCCGCTCCCGGTCCCCGCTCCCGGTCCCCGCTCACTGCTCCAGTTCCCCGCTCACCGCTCACCGCTTCCGGTCCCCGCACACAGCCCCCCGTCCCCGATCACCGCTCCGGGCACCCGCTCACTGCCCCCGGTCCCAGCTCACTGCTCCCGGTCCAGGCTCACCGCTCCCGGTCCCCGCACAACGCCCCCGGTCCCCGCTCACCGCCCCGGTCCCCGCTCACCGCCCCCGGTCCCCGCTCAATGCCCCCGGTTCCCGCTCACCGCCCCCGGTCCCCGCTCACCGCTCCCGGTTCCCGCACACCGCTCCCGGTCCCCGCACACCGCTCCCGGTCCCCGCTCAACGCTCCCGGTCCCCGCACACTGCTCCATGTCCCCGCTCACCGCCCCCGGTCCCCGCTCACCGTCCCCGCTCACCGCCCCCGGTCCCCGCTCACCGCCCCCGGTCCCCGCACCAGGTCCCCGCTCACCGCCCCCGGTCCCCGCTCACCGCCCCCGGTCCCCGCTCACCGCCCCCGGTCCCCGCTCACCGCCCCCGGTCCCCGGTCCCCGCTCCCGGTCCCCGCTCCCGGTCCCCGCTCACTGCTCCAGTTCCCCGCTCACCGCTCACCGCTTCCGGTCCCCGCACACAGCTCCCCGTCCCCGATCACCGCTCCGGGCACCCGCTCACTGCCCCCGGTCCCGGCTCACTGCTCCCGGTCCAGGCTCACCGCTCCCGGTCCCCGCACAACGCCCCCGGTCCCCGCTCACCGCCCCGGTCCCCGCTCACCGCCCCCGGTCCCCGCTCAATGCCCCCGGTCCCCGCTCACCGCCCCCGGTCCCCGTTCACCGCTCCCGGTCCCCGCTCACCGCCCCCGGTCCCCGCTCACCGCCCCCGGTCTCCGCTCACCGCCCCCGGTCTCCGCTCACCGCCCCCGGTCCCCGCTCACCGCCCCCGGTCCCCGCTCACCGCCCCCGGTCCACGCTCACCGCCCCCGCTCACTGCCCCCGGTCCCCGCTCACCGCCCCCGGTCCCCGCTCACCGCCCCCGGTCCCCGCTCACCGCCCCCGGTCCCCGCTCACTGCCCCCGGTCCCCGCACACCGCCCCCGGTCCCCTCTCACCGCCCCCGCTCACCGCCCCCGGTCCCCGGTCACCGCATCCGTTCACTGCCCCCGGTCCCCGCTCACCGCCCCCGGTCCCCGCTCACCGCCCCTGGTCCCCGCTCACCGCCCCCGGTCCCCGCTCACCGCCCCCGGTCACCGCTCAGCGCCCCCGGTCCCCGGTCCCCGCTCACCGCTCCCCGCCCCCGGTCCCCGCACACCGCTCCCGGTCCCCGCTCACCGCTCCCCGCTCACCGCCCCCGGTCCCTGATCCCGATCCCGGTCCCCGCTCATCGCTCCAGTTCCCCGCTCACCGCTCCCGGTCCCCGCTCACCGTGCCCGGTCCCCGCTCACCGCCCCCGGTCACCGCTCAGCGCCCCCGGTCCCCGGTCCCCGCTCACCGCTCCCCGCCCCCGGTCCCCGCACACCGCTCCCGGTCCCCGCTCACCGCTCCCCGCTCACCGCCCCCGGTCCCTGATCCCGATCCCGGTCCCCGCTCATCGCTCCAGTTCCCCGCTCACCGCTCCCGGTCCCCGCTCACCGTGCCCGGTCACCGGTCCCCGCTCACCGCCCCCGGTCCCCGCACACCGCCCCCGGTCCCCGCTCACCGCTCCCGGTCCCCGCTCACGGACCCCGGTCCCCGCTCCCGGTCCCCGCTCACTGCCCCCGGTCCCCGCTCACCGCCCCCGCTCACCGCCCCCGGTCCCCGCTCACCGTCCCCGCTCACCGCCCCCGGTCCCCGCTCACCGCCTCCGGTCCCCACTCACCGCCCCCGCTCACCGCCCCCGGTCCCCGGTCACCGCACCCGCGCACCGCCCCCGGTCCCCGCTCACCGCCCCCGGTCCCCGCTCACCGCCCCCGCTCACCGCCCCCCGGTCCCCGGTCACCGCACCCGCGCACCGCCCCCGGTCCCCGCTCACCGCCCCCGGTCACCGCTCAGCGCCCCCGGTCCCCGGTCCCCGCTCACCGCTCCCCGCCCCCGGTCCCCGCACACCGCTCCCGGTCCCCGCTCACCGCTCCCCGCTCACCGCCCCCGGTCCCTGATCCCGATCCAGTTCCCCGCTCATCGCTCCAGTTCCCCGCTCACCGCTCCCGGTCCCCGCGCACCGCGCCCGGTCACCGGTACCCGCTCACCGCCCCCGGTCCCTGCACACCGCCCCCGGTCCCCGCTCACCGCCCCCGGTCCCCGCTCACCGCTCCCGGTCCCCGCTCACGGTCCCCGCTCCCGGTCCCCGCTCACCGCCCCCGGTCCCCGCACACCGCCCCCGGTCCCCGCACACCGCCCCCGGTCCCCGCTCCAGGTCCCCGCTCACCGCCCCCGGTCCCCGCTCCAGGTCCCCGCACACCGCCCCCGGTCCCCGCACACCGGTCCCCCGCGCACCGCTCCCGGTCCCCGCACACCGCTCCCGCTCCCCGCACACCGCTCCCGGTCCCCGCTCACCGCTCCCGGTGGCCGCACACCACTCCTGGTCCCCGCTAACGGTCCCCGCTCACCGCTCCCGGTCCCCGCTCACCGCTCCCGGTTCCCGCACACCGCTCCCGGTCCCCGCACACCGCTCCCGGTCCCCGCTCAACGCTCCCGGTCCCCGCACACTGCTCCATGTCCCCGCTCACCGCCCCCGGTCCCCGCTCACCGTCCCCGCTCACCGCCCCCGGTCCCCGCTCACCGCCCCCGGTCCACGCACCAGGTCCCCGCTCACCGCCCCCGGTCCCCGCTCACCGCCCCCGGTCCCCCGCTCACCGCCCCCGGTCCCCGCTCACCGTCCCCGCTCACCGCCTCATGTGCCCGCTCACCGCCCCCGGTCCCCGCTCACCGCCCCCGGTCCCCGCTCACCGCCCCCGGTCCCCGCTCACCGCCCCCGGTCCCCGCTCACCGCTCCCGGTCCCCGCTCCCGGTCCCCGCTCCCGGTCCCCGCTCACCGCTCCCGGTCCCCGCTCCCGGTCCCCGCTCCCGGTCCCCGCTCACTGCTCCAGTTCCCCGCTCACCGCTCACCGCTTCCGGTCCCCGCACACAGCTCCCCGTCCCCGATCACCGCTCCGGGCACCCGCTCACTGCCCCCGGTCCCAGCTCACTGCTCCCGGTCCAGGCTCACCGCTCCCGGTCCCCGCACAACGCCCCCGGTCCCCGCTCAGCGCCCCCGGTCCCCGCTCAGCGCCCCCGGTCCCCGCTCACCGCCCCCGGTCCCCGCTCAACGCCCCCGGTCCCCGCTCACCGCCCCCGGTCCCCGCTCACCGCCCCCGGTCCCCGCTCACCGCCCCCCGCCCACCGCTCCCGGTCCCCGCTCACCGCTCCCGGTGCCCGCTCACCGCTCCAGTTCCCCGCTCACCGCTCCCGGTCTCCGCACACCGCTCCCGGTACCCGCTCACCGCTCCCGGTACCCGCTCACCGCTCCCGGTACCCGCTCACCGCCCCCGGTCCCCGCTCACCGCCCACCGCCCCCGGTCCCCGCTCACCGCCCCCGGTCCCCGCTCACCGCCCCCGGTCCCCGCTCACCGCCCCCGGTCCCCGCTCACCGTCCCCGCTCACCGCCCCCGGTCCCCGCTCACCGCCCCCGGTCCCCGCTCACCGCCCACGGTCCCCGCTCACCGCCCCCGGTCCCCGCTCACCGCCCCCGTTCCCCGCTCACCGCCCCCGTTCCCCGCTCACCGCCCCCGGTCCCAGCTCACCGCCCCCGGTCCCCGCTCACCGCCCCCGGTCCCCGCTCACCGTCCCCGCTCACCGCTCCCGGTCCCGGCTCACCGCTCCCGGTCCCGGCTCACCGCCCCCGGATCCCGCTCACCGCACCCCGTCCCTGCACACCGTTCCCGGTCCTCGCTCACCGCTCCCGGTCCCCGCTCACCGCCCCCGGTCCCCGCTCCCGGTCCTCGCTCACCGCCCCCGGTATCCGCTCACCGCCCCCCCACTCACCGCCCCCGATCCCGGCTCACCGCTCCCGGTCCCCGCTCACCGCCACCGGTCCCCGCTCAACGCTTCCGGTCCCCGCTCACCGCTCCCGGTCCCCGCTCACCGCTCCCGGTCCCCGCCCACCGCTCCCGTCCCCGCACACACCGCTCCCGGTCCCCGCTCACCGCTCCAGTTCCCCTCTCTCCGCTCACCGCTTGCGGTCCCCGCACACAGCTCCCCGTCCCCGCACACGGCTCCCGGTTCCCGCACACGGCTCCCGGTCCCCGCTCACCGCTCCCGGTCCCCGCTCACCGCTCCCGGTACCCGCACACCGCTCCCGGACCCTGCACACCGCTCCATGTCCCCGCTCACCGCCCCCGGTCCCCGCTCACCGACCCCGGTCCCCGCTCACCGCCCCCGGTCCCCGCTCACCGCTCCCTGTCCCCGCTCACCGCTCCCGCTCACCGCTCACCGCTCCCCGCACACCGCTCCCGGTCCCCGCTCACCGCACACGGTCCCCGCACGCCGCTCCCAGTCCCCGCTCACCGCTCCCGCTCCCCGCCCACCGCTCCCGGTCCCCGCTCACCGCTCCCGGTCCCCGCTCACCGCCCCCGGTCCCCGCACACCGCCCCCGGTCCCCGCACACCGTCCCCGCTCACCGCTCCCGGTCCCCGCTCACCGCTCCCGGTCCCCGCTCACCGCTCCCGGTGCCCGCACACCGCTCCCGGTGCCCGCACACCACTCCCGGGCCCCGCTCACCGCACCCGGGCCCCGCTTAGCGCCACCTTTCCCCGCTCACCGCCACCGGTCCCCGCTCACCGCCCCCGATCCCCGCTCACCGCCCCCGGTCCCCGCTCACCGCCCCCGGTCCCCGCACAACGCTCCCGGGCCCGGCTCACCGCTTCCGGTCCCCGCTCACCGCTCCAGTTCCCCGCTCACCGCTCCCGGTCCCCGCTCCCGGTGCCCGCACACCGCTCCCGGTCCCCGCTCACCGCCCCCGGTCCCCGTTCACCGCTCCCGGTCCCAGCTCACCGCTCCCGTTCCCCGGTCACCGCTCCCGGTCCCCGCTCCCTGTCCCCGCTCACCGTTCCAGGTCCCCGCTCACCGCCCCCGGTCCCCGCTCACCGCCCCAGGTTACCGCTCCAGGTCCCCGCTCACCGCCCCCGGACCCCGCTCACCGCCCCCGGTCCCCGCTCACCGCCCCCGGTCCCCGCTCCCGGGCCACGCTCACCGCTCCCGGTCCACGCTCACTGCTCCCGGTCCACGCACACCGCTCCCGGTCCCCGCTCACCGCCCCCGGTCCCCGCTCACCGCCCCCGGTCCCCGCACACCGCTCCCGGTCCCCGCACACCGCTCCATGTCCCCGCTCACCGCCCCCGGTCCCCGCACACCGCCCCCGGTCACCGCTCCAGGTCCCCGCTCACCGCTCCCGGTCCCCGCTCATCGCACACGGTCCCCGCACGCCGCTCCCGGTCCCCGGTCCCCGCTCACTGCTCCAGTTCCCCGCACACCGCTCCCGGTCTCCGCACACCGCTCCCGGTCCCCGCACACCGCTCCCGGTCCCCGCTCGCCGCTCCCGGTCCCCGCTCACGGTCCCCGCTCACCGCTCCAGTTCCCCACTCACCGCTCCCGGTCCCCGCACACCGCTCCCGGTCCCCGCACACCGCTCCCGGTCCCCGCACACCGCTCCCGGTCCCCGCACACCGCTCCCGGTCCCCGCTCAACGCTCCCGGTCCCCGCTCACCGCCCCCGGACCCCGCTCCAGGTCCCCGCTCCCCGTCCCCGCTCACCGCCCCCGGACACCGCTCCAGGTCCCCGCCCCCGGTCCCCGCTCACCGCCCCCGGTCCCCGCTCACCGCTCCCCGCACACCGCTCCCGGTCCCCGCTCACCGCCCCCGGTCCCCGCTCACCGCCCCCGGTCCCCGCTCACCGCCCCCGGTCCCCGCTCACCGCCCCCGGTCCCCGCTAACCGCCCCTGGTCCCCGCTCTCCGCTCCCGGTCCCCGCTCTCCGCTCCCGGTCCCCGCACACCGCTCCCGGTCCCCGCACACCGCTCCCGGTCCCCGCACACCGCTCCGGTCCCGCTCCCGGTCCCCGCACAC
>NC_140992.1:157948186-158067730 GCF_052327205.1 Somniosus microcephalus | reverse complement strand
GTTAAGTTAGAGGGAGAGGCAGCACACTACTCTTCCCCCCCAGTCGCTCTCTCTCTCTCTTCCCCCCCAGTCGCTCTCTCTCTCTCTTACCCCCCCCAGTCGATCTCGCATCTCTCTCTCTCTCTTCCCCCCAGTCGCTCTCTCTCTCTCTTCCCCCCCAGTCGCTCTCTCTCTCTCTCCCCAGCCTCTCTCTCCCCCCAGTCGCTCTCTCTCTCCCCCCCAGTCGCTCTCTCTCTCCCCCCCAGTCGCTCTCTCTCTCCCCCCCAGTCCGCTCTCTCTCCCCCCCAGTCGCTCTCTCTCTCCCCCCCCAGTCGCTCTCTCTCTCCCCCCCCAGTCGCTCTCTCTCTCCCCCCCCAGTCGCTCTCTCTCTCCCCCCCATCGCTCTCTCTCCTCCCCAGTCGCTCTCTCTCTTCCCCCCAGTCGCTCTCTCTCTCTCCCCCCCAGTCGCTCTCTCTCTCTTCCCCCCCAGTCGCTCTCTCTCTCTTCCCCCCCAGTCGCTCTCTCTCTCTTCCCCCCCAGTCGCTCTCTCCCTCTTTTCCCCCCCAGTCGCTCTCTCTCTCTCTTCCCCCCCCAGTCGCTCTCTCTCTCTCTTCCCCCCCCATCGCTCTCTCTCTTCCCCCCCAGTCGCGCTCTCTCTTCCCCCCCAGTTGCTCTCTTTCTGCCCCCCAGTCGCTCTCTCTCTTCCCCCCCAGTCGCTCTCTCTCTTCCCCCCAGTCGCTCTCTCTCTTCCCCCCCCAGTCGTTCTCTCTCTTCCCCCCCCAGTCGTTCTCTCTCTTCCCCCCAGTCGCTCTCTCTCTTCCCCCCCAGTCGCTCTCTCTCTTCCCCCCCAGTCGCTCTCTCTCTTCCCCCCCAGTCGCTCTCTCTCTGCCCCCCCCAGTCGCTCTCTCTCTCTTCCCCCCCAGTCGCTCTCTCTCTTCCCCCCCCCAGTCGCTCTCTCTCTTCCCCCCCCAGTCGTTCTCTCTCTTCCCCCACCTCCCAGTCGCTCTCTCTCTCTCTTCCAACAACAACATGCCCTCGAAAAAGCCTCGGCACCGCCGGGCACTCCAGCTAGTAATATCTATATTTACATAAACATATAACTATAATATGTGGGGCAGTGCGGTTAACAGTTCAGTCGGTGCACTGCCTGTGGATAGAAACTGTTCTTCAACCTGCTGGTCCTGGTTCGGCTGCTGCGGTACCGACGTCCGGACCGCAGGAGGGAGAACAGTTTGTGCCCAGGGTGATTGTGGTCCTGGATGATGGAGCGGGCCTTGTTCCGACACCTGGTCTGGAAGATCTCCTCGATGGAAGGAAGTGCACACCCGATGATCTTTTCTGCCGTATTCACAACTCTCTGGATGGTTTTCTTGTTCTGTGCAGTGGTGTTACCATACCACACATTGACACCACTTGTCTGGGCACTCTCTATGGTGCCGCGGTAAAAGTTCACAAGCCACTGTGTGCTTATGCCGCATTTCCTCAGGCACCGTAGAGGGTAGAGGCGCTGGTGTGCCTTCTTCAGCATAGCCTCAGTATTATGGTTCCAGGCCAGGTCATCAGAGATCTGCAGTCCCAGGAATCGGAAGCAACTGACGACTTCCACTGGTGTCCCCTGATGGGGCGATGGTTCCCTCGGTGGCTTCTGAAGTCCACGATGAGCTCCTTAGTCTTGCCAATGTTCAGGGCAAGGTTGTTGTCATTGCACCATCTCATCAGCTGGACTATCTCATCTCTGTACTCCGTCTCGTCATCGTTGCTTATCAGGCCAATTACTGTGGTGTCGTCGGCAAACTTGATAATCCGGTTGTTGCTGTGTATGGCTGTACAGTCATGTGTAAACAGAGAGTACAGCCAAGGACTGAGGCAGCAGCCTTGTGGCGCTCCAGTGTTGAGAACCAGAGTGGATGAGGTGTTGTTCCCTATTTTCACCACTTGAGGCCTACCAGTCAGGAAATCCAGAATCCAATTGCAGATGGGGGTGCCCAGGCCGAGGTCCCTCAGTCTGGCCGGCTGCCTTCCATGCTTTCACCCTCCTGAAGGTTCTCCGGACCTCGGATTCAGTCAGCTGCAATGTGTAATCCTCTGGGTGGCTGGGGGTTTTCATGGCCGGCTCAGTGTTCTCCCTCTCAAAGCGAGCATAAAAAGTATTCAGTTCGCCTGGTAGGGAGGGATCGGTGTTGGTGACTCCTGCTGAGCTCCCCTTGTAGTTGGTGATGGCCCTTAGTCCCTGCCACATGCGTCTGGCGTCGGAGCCCCTGCCGTACTGAGACTCTAGTTTGTTCTTATAGTCTCTTTTTGCTGCTTTGATAGCCTTTCTGAGGTCATACTTGGCCTTCTTGTAGAGTTCGGTGTCCCCTGATTTGAAAGCGGTACGCCGTTCTCTTAGATTGTTGCGGATGTCTGAGTTCTTCCATGGTTTGCGGTTAGGAAATAAACGGACAGTCTTGGTAGGAATGCATTCATCCACCAGTCTGTTAATGTATCCAGTAACGTGGCCTGCGTACACATCCAGGTCTGGGTTCTTGAAAACACTCCAGTCCGTTATTTCCAGCCCGCCCTGCAGTTGTAGTTCTGTGTCCGCTGTCCAGCTTCGCACCGTTTTTACTGTTGTGGGTGTGCTCTTTAACTTCTGTTTGTAAACAGGAAGTAGGAGTACGGAAATGTGGTCTGATTTGCCGAAGCCCGGCCGAGCAATGGCACGGTAGGCGTGCTTTATTGTTGTATAGCAGTGATCTAGAGTTTTTCCATTTCTTGTCGGACAGGAGATGTGTTGACAGTATTTCGGCAATACTTTCTTTAAACTACAATGGTTGAAGTCTCCCCCAATGATAGGAACTGCCTCGGGATACCGGTTCTGAAGTTTATTGACCTCACTGTAAAGTTCACTCAGTGCAGCGTTTGCATCAGCTTGTGGCTGAATGTAGACTGCTGCCATAGAATAGCAGAGATTTCCCTCGGTAAATAAAAAGGGCGACACTTAATTGTTAGTAGTTCTAAATTAGGTGAACAGTGTTGTGAAAGTACCTGGACATCTGTACACCAGTTGTTGTTGATCAGGCAGCAGACACCCCCACCTCTGTTCTTCCCCGTTGAATCAGCTGTTCTGTCGGCCCGAAACAGAAGGAATCCCTGGGGCTGCACCGCCTCATCAGGTATCATGGAGGTTAGCCACGACTCTGTTAGGAACATGGCACAGCACTCCCTAATGGCCCGCTGTGAGGCGATACGGCAATTCAACTCGTCAATCTTATTTGCCAGAGATTGAACATTGGCAAGGAGAATGCTGGGCAAAGCTGGTTTCCACCCCCGTCTGCGTGATCTAACTAGCAGGCCTGCCCGCGACCCCCGCCCGTGGGCTCGTCTGCACCTACTCCCTGGGGCCTGATGGTTCTGGTCGAGAGGTGAACTCCCCTGCCCCCGCTGCTCTCCATTGTCCCTCAGTACCTCCACAGGAAAGTCTTTTGTTAAGTTTCTTGTTGTGACGTCTGTATTTCCGTAAAAAAACACTGGAATGTTCCGTAATTCCAAGAGTGTTTGGCGACTATATATAATAACCACTTTCGCGCTCAAGATACACATAATAATAAATAAAAAGCAACAGCGAACCTGCGGGAGATGAGGCGGTCGAGCGGCGGCGATGATAAAAGCGGCGGCGAGGCAGATAGGCCCAGAGCGGCGACGGCAGCAGCAGCAGTCCCGTGGTAGACGAGGCGGCGGCAGTGAGGCAGGTATGCCTATATTCGAGGCAGGTATGCCTATATTCGAGGCAGGTAAGCCCAGAGGCGAGGCAGCTAGGCCCAGAGGCGAGGCAGGTAGGTCTAGAGGTGAGACAGGTAGGCCCAGAGGCAAGGCAGGTAGGACTGGAGGCAAGGCAGGTAGACCTAGAGGCGAGACAGGTAGGCCCAGAGGCAGGTATGCCTATATTCAAGGCAGGTAAGCCCAGAGGCGAGGCAAGTAGACCCAGAGGCGAGACAGGTAGGTCTAGAGATCTAAAGGTGAGGCAGGTAGGCCTATATTCGAGGCAGGTAAGCCCAGAGGCTTGGCAGGTAGGTCTAGAGGTGAGGCAGGTAGGCCCAGAGGCTGAGAGGCAGGTATGCCTATATTCGAGGCAGGTAAGCCCAGAGGCGAGGCAGGTAGGCCCAGAGGCGAGACAGGTAGACCCAGAGACGAGGCAGGTAGGTCTAGAGGTGAGACAGGTAGATCTAGAGGCGAGACAGGTAGGCCCAGAGGCAAGGCAGATAGGCCCATAGGCAAGGCAAGTAGACCCGCAAAAGCGGTGCAGCAGCAACGGACCCGCGGGAAACCAAGCGGCCGAGCGACAGCGGTGAGACAGTTAAGCCCAGACGCAAGGTAGGTAGTCCCTAAAGCGGCGGCGGCAGCAACGAACCCATGGGAAACGAGGCGGCAGAACGGCAACGGAATGGCAGTTAAGTAGATAGGTAGGTAGGGCGGCCGCAGAAGCGAAAAGGGGCAGAAAATTCAAAAAAAATAAACAAAGCTGTGGGAGCTCACAGAGACACGTCTGCTCTCTTCCAGCGCCGTGTTCATGTTGGGGTACTGTGATGAAGAATGTGGGAGAGTGAGGAGGACTACATTTCCCTGGGGTATTGTGATGAAGAATGGTGGGGAGTGAGGAGGACTACATTTCCCTGGGGTACTATGATGAAGAATGGTGGGGAGTGAGGGGGTCTACATTTCCTTGGGTTTCTGTGATGAAGAATGGTGGGGAGTGAGGAGGACTACATTTCCCTAGGGTACTGTGATGAAGAATGGTGGGGAGTGAGGAGGATTACAGTTCCCTGAGGTACTGAGATGAAGAATGGTGGGGAGTGAGGGGGTCTACATTTCCTTGGGTTTCTGTGATGAAGAATGGTGGGGAGTGAGGAGGATTACAGTTCCCTGAGGTACTGAGATGAAGAATGGTGGGGAGTGAGGGGGTCTACATTTCCTTGGGTTTCTGTGATGAAGAATGGTGGGGAGTGAGGAGGACTACATTTCCCTAGGGTACTGTGATGAAGAATGGTGGGGAGTGAGGAGGATTACAGTTCCCTGAGGTACTGAGATGAAGAATGGTGGGGAGTGAGGAGGACTACATTTCACCAAGGTACTTTGATGAAGAATGGTGGGGAGTGAGGAGGACTACATTTCCCCAGGGTACTGTGCTGAAGAATGGCAGGTTGGGAGGGGGATTACATTTCTCCGGGGTACTGTGATGAAGAATTGTGAGGTGTGAGGAGGACTACATTTCCCTGTTGTACTGTGATGAATTATGGTGGGGTGTGAGGAGGATTACATTTCCCCAGGGTTCTCTAATGACAAATGGTGGGGAGTGAGGAGGACTACATTTCCCTGGGGTACTGTGATAAAGAATGGCGGGGACTGAGGAGCTACATTTCCCTGGGATACTGTGATGAAGAATGGCGGGGAATGAGGATAACTACATTTCCCTGGGGTACTGTAATGAAGAATGGTGGGGAGTGAGGAGGACTACATTTCCCTGGGGTACTGTGATAAAAAATGGCGGGGAGAGAGGAGCTACATTTCCCTGGGATACTGTGATGAAGAATGGTGGGGAGTGAGGGGTACTATATTTCCCTGGGGTACTGTGATGAAGAATGGCGGGGAGTGAGGGGGACTACATTTCCCTGGGGTACTGTGATGAAGAATGGTGGGGAGTGAGGAGGACTACATTTCCCCAGGGTACTTTGATGAAGAATGGTGGGGAGTGAGGAGGACTACATTTCCCTGGTGTACTCAGATGAAGAATGTTGGGGAGTGAGGGGGTCTACATTTCCCTGGCATACTGTGATGAAGAATGGTGGGGAGTGAGAGGAGCTACATTTCCCTGGGGTACTGTGATGAAGAATGGTGGGGATTGAGGAGGACTACATTTCCCTGGGGTACTGTGATGAAGAATGGAGGGGAGTGAGGGGGACAACATTTCCCTGGTGTACTGTGACGAAGAATGGCAGGGCGTGAGGAGGACTACATTTTCCCGGGGGTACTCAGATGAAGAATGGTGGGGAGTGAGGGGGAGTACATTTCACTAGGATACTGTGATGAAGAATGGCGGGGAATGAGGGGTCTACTTTTCCCTAGGGTACTGTGAGGAAGAATGGTGGGGAGTAAGAGGGGCTATTTTTCCCCGGGGTGCTGTGATGAAGAATGGTGGGGAGTGAGGACTACATCATTTCACTGGGGTACTCAGATTTAGAATGGTGGGGAGTGAGGGGGACTACATTTCCCTGGTGTACTGTGATGAAGAATGGTGTGGAGTGAGGGGAGCTACATCTCCCTGGGGTACTGTGATGAAGAATGTTGTGGAATGAGGTGGACTACATTTCCCTTGGCTACTGTGATGAAGAATGGTGGGGAGTGAGGGGGACTACATGTCCCCGGGGTATTGTGATGATGAATGGTGGGGTGTGAGGAGGACTACATGTCCCCAAGGTGCTGTGATGACGAATGGTGGGGAGTGAGGAGGACTACATTTCCCTGGGGTACTGTGATGAAGAATGGTGGGGAGTGAGGAGCACCACATTTCCCTGGGGTACTGTGATGAAGAATGGTGGGGAGTGAGGAGGACTACATTTCCCTGGGGTACTGTGATGAAGAATGGTGGGGAGTGAGGAGAACTACATTTCCCTGGTGTACTGTGATGAAGAATGGTGGGGAGTGAGGAGGACTACATTTCCCTGGGGTACTGTGATGAAGAATGGTGGGGATTGAGCAGGGCTACATTTCCCTGGGGTATTGTGATGAAGAATGGAGGGGAGTGAGGGGGACTACATGTCCCCGGGGTATTGTGATGATGAATGGTGGGGTGTGAGGAGGACTACATTTCCCCAGGGTGCTGTGATGACAAATGGTGGGGATTGAGGAGGACTAACTTTCCCTGGGGTACTGTGAAGAAGAATGCGGGTGAGTGAGGAGGGCTACATTTCCCTGGGGTACCGTGATGTAAAATGGTGTGGAGTGAGGAAGCCTACATTTCCCCAGGGTACTGTGATGAAGAATGGTGGGGAGTGAGGAGTACAACATATTCCTGGGGTACAGTGATGAAGAATGGTGGAGAGTGAGGAGGGCTACATTTCCCTGGGTACTGTGATGAAGAATGGAGGGGAGTGAGGAGGACTACATTTCCCTGGGGTACTGTGCTTAAAAACGGTGGGGAGTGAGGAGGACTACATTTTCCTGGGGTACTGTGATGAAGAATGGTGGGGAGTGAGGGGGACTACATGTCCCCGGGGTATTGTGATGATGAATGGTGGGGTGTGAGGAGGACTACATTTCCCCAGGGTGCTGTGATGACGAATGGTGGGGATTGAGGAGGACTAGCATTCCCTGGGGTACTGTGAAGAAGAATGCGGGTGAGTGAGGAGGGCTACATTTCCCTGGGGTACCGTGATGTAAAATGGTGTGGAGTGAGGAAGCCTACATTTCCCCAGGGTACTGTGATGAAGAATGGTGGGGAGTGAGGAGTACAACATATTCCTGGGGTACTGTGATGAAGAATGGTGGGGAGTGACGGGGACTACATTTTCCTGGGGTACTGTGATGAAGAATGGTGGGGATTGAGGAGCACAACATTTCCCCGCGATGCTGTGATGATGAATGGTGATGAGTGAGGGGGACTACATTTCCCTTGGCTACTGTGATGAAGAATGTTGGGGAGTGAGGGGAACTACATTTCCCCAGGGTGCTGTGATGACGAATGGTGGGGAGTGAGGAGGACTACATTTCCCTGGGGTATTGTGATGAAGAATGGAGGGGAGTGAGGGGGACTACATTTTCCTGGGGTACAGTGATGAAGAATGGTGGAGAGTGAGGAGCACTACATTTACCTGGGGTACTATGATGAAGAATGGTGGGGAGTGTGAGGGACTACTTTACCCCTGGGGTACTGTGATGAATAATATTGGGGAGTGAGGAGGACTACAATTCCCTGGGGTATTGTAATGAAGAATGGTGAGGAGTGAGGGCGACTTCATTTAGCCGGGGTCCTGTGATGAAAAATGGTGCGGAGTGAGGAGAACTACGTTTCCCTGGGGTACTGTGATGAAGAATGGTGGGGAGTGAGGAGGGTTAAATTTCCCCAGGTTACTGCGATGATGGATGGTGGGGAGTGAGGAGGACTACATTTCCCTGGGGTACTGTGATGAGGAATGCTGGGGCGTGAAGAGGACTACATTTCCCTGGTGTACTGTGATGAAGAATGGTGGGGAGTGAGGAACACTACATGTCCCTGGCGTACTGTGATGAACAATGGTGGGGAGTGAGAGGAGAAACATTTCCCTGGAGTACTCTGATGAAGAATGTTGGGGAGTGAGGAGGACTACATTTCCCTGGGGTACTGTGATGAAGAATGTTGGGGAGTGAGGGGGTCTACATTTCCTCGGGTTTCTGTGATGAAGAATAGTGGGGAGTGAGGATGACTACATTTCCCTGGGGTTCTGTGATGAAGATTATTGGGGAGTGAGGAGGACTACATTTCCCTGGGGTACTGTGATGAAGGATGGTGGGGAGTGAGGGGGACTACATTTCCCTGGGGTACTGTGATGAAGATGATGGGGAGTGAGGGGGACTACATTTCCCCAGGGTACTGTGCTGAAGAATGACAGATTGTGAGGGGGACTACATTTTACCTCGATACTCTGATGAAAAATTGTGAGGTGTGAGGACTACATTTCCCTGGGGTACTCTGATGAAGGATGGTGGGGAGTGAGGAGGACTACATTTCCTTGGGGTATTGTGATGAAGAATGGTGGGGAGTGAGGAGGACTACATTTCCCTGAGGTACTGTGATGAAGAATGGTGGGGAGTGAGGAGGACTACATTTCCCTGGGGTACTGAGATGAAGAATGGTGAGGAGGACTACATTTCCCTGGAATACTGTGATGAAGAATGATGGGGAGTGAGGGGGACTACATTTCCCTAGGGTACTGTGATGAAGAATGGTGGGGAGTGAGGAGGATTACAGTTCCCTGAGGTACTGAGATGAAGAATGGTGGGGAGTGAGGAGGACTACATTTCCCTGGGGTACTGTGATGAAGATGATGGGGAGTGAGGGGGACTACATTTCCCCAGGGTACTGTGCTGAAGAATGACAGATTGTGAGGGGGACTACATTTTACCTCGATACTCTGATGAAAAATTGTGAGGTGTGAGGACTACATTTCCCTGGGGTACTCTGATGAAGGATGGTGGGGAGTGAGGAGGACTACATTTCCTTGGGGTATTGTGATGAAGAATGGTGGGGAGTGAGGAGGACTACATTTCCCTGAGGTACTGTGATGAAGAATGGTGGGGAGTGAGGAGGACTACATTTCCCTGGGGTACTGAGATGAAGAATGGTGTGGAGTGAGGAGGACTACATTTCCCTGGAATACTGTGATGAAGAATGATGGGGAGTGAGGGGGACTACATTTCCCTAGGGTACTGTGATGAAGAATGGTGGGGAGTGAGGAGGATTACAGTTCCCTGAGGTACTGAGATGAAGAATGGTGGGGAGTGAGGAGGACTACATTTCACCAAGGTACATTGATGAAGAATGGTGGGGAGTGAGGAGGACTGCATTTCCCCAGGGTACTGTGCTGAAGAATGGCAGGTTGTGAGGGGGACTAGATTTCTCCGGGGTACTGTGATGAAGAATTGTGAGGTGTGAGGAGGACTACATTTCCCTGTTGTAGTGTGATGAAGAATGGTGGGGTGTGAGGAGCACTACATTTCCCCAGGGTTCTCTAATGACAAATTGTGGGGAGTCAGGAGGACTACATTTCCCGGCGTACTGTGATAAAGAATGGTGGGGAGTGAGGGGTACTATATTTCCCTGGGGTACTGTGATGAAGAATGGCAGGGAGTGAGGGGGACTACATTTCCTGAGGGTACTGTGAGGAAGGATGGTGGGGAGTGAGGGGTACTATATTTCCCTGGGGTGCTGTGCTGAAGAATGGCAGGTTGTGAGGGGCACTACATTTCTCCGGGGTACTGTGATGAAGTATTGTGAGGTGTGAGGAGGACTACATTTCTCTGTTGTACTGTGATGAAGAATGGCGGGGAATGAGGATAACTACATTTCCCTGGGGTACTGTAATGAAGAATGGTGGGGAGTGAGGAGGACTACATTTCCCTGGAGTACTGTGATGAAGAATGGTGGGGTGGGAGGAGGACTACATTTCCCTGGGGTTCTGTGATGAAGAATGGTGGGGAGTGAGGAGGACTACATTTCCCTGGGGTACTGTGATGAAGAATGGTGGGGAGTGAGGAGAACCACATTTCCCTGGTGTACTGTGATGAAGAATGGTGGGGAGTGAGGAGGACTACATTTCCCCAGGGTACTGTGATGAAGAATGGTGGGGATTGAGGAGGACTACATTTCCCTGGGGTACTGTGATGAAGAATGGTGGGGAGTGAGGAGGACTACATTTCCCTGGGGTACTGTGATGAAGAATGGAGGGGAGTGAGGGGGACTACATGTCCCCGGGGTACTGTGAAGAAGAATGCGGGTGAGTGAGGAGGGCTACATTTCCCTGGGGTACCGTGATGTAAAATGGTGTGGAGTGAGGAAGCCTACATTTCCCCAGGGTACAGTGATGAAGAATGGTGGAGAGTGAGGAGGGCTACATTTCCCTGGGGTACTGTGATGAAGAATGGAGGGGAGTGAGGAGGACTACATTTCCCTGGGGTACTGTGCTTAAAAAAGGTGGGGAGTGAGGAGGACTACATTTTCCTGGGGTACTGTGATGAAGAATGGTGGGGAGTGACGGGGACTACATTTTCCTGGGGTACTGTGATGAAGAATGGTGGGGATTGAGGAGCACAACATTTCCCCGCGATGCTGTGATGATGAATGGTGATGAGTGAGGGGGACTACATTTCCCTTGGCTACTGTGATGAAGAATGGTGGGGAGTGAGGGGAACGACATTTCCCCAGGGTGCTGTGATGACGAATGGTGGGGAGTGAGGAGGACTACATTTCCCTGGGGTACAGTGATGAAGAATGGTGGAGAGTGAGGAGCACTACATTTACCTGGGGTACTGTGATGAAGAATGGTGGGGAGTGTGATGGACTACTTTTCCCCTGGGGTACTGTGATGAATAATATTGGGGAGTGAGGAGGACTACAATTCCCTGGGGTATTGTAATGAAGAATGGTGAGGAGTGAGGGCGACTTCATTTCCCCGGGGTACTGTGATGAAGAATGGTGGGGAGTGAGGAGAACTACATTTCCCTGGGGTATTATGATGAAGAATGGTGTGGAGTGAGGAGGACTACATTCCCCTTGAGTACTGTGATGAAGTATTGTGAGGTGTGAGGAGGATTACATTTCCCTGGGGTACTGTGATGAAGAATGGAGGGGAGTGAGGGGGACTACATTTCCCTGGGGTACTGTGATGAAGAATGGTGGGGCGTGAGGAGGACTACATTTTGCCGGGGGTACTCAGATGAAGTATGGTGGGGAGTGAGGGGGACTACATTTCCCTAGGGTACTTTGATGAAGAATGGCGGGGAATGAGGGGTCTACATTTCCCTAGGGTACTGTGAGGAAGAATGTTGGGGAGTAAGGGGGACTATTTTTCCCCGGGGTACTGTGATGAAGAATGGTGGTGAGTGAGGAGGACTACATTTCCCTGCGGTACTCAGATTAAGAATGGTGGGGAGTGAGGGGGACTACATTTCCCTAGCGTATTGTGATGAAGAATTGTGTGGAGTGAGGGGAGCTACATTTCCCTGGGGTACTGTGATGAAGAATGTTGGGAAGTGACCAGGACTACATTTCCCCGGGGTACTGTGATATAGAATGGTGGGAATGAGGGGGACGACATTTCCCTGGCATACTGTGATGAAGAATGGTGGGGAGTGAGGAGGTCTACATTCCCCTGGGGTACTGTGATGAAGAATGGTGGGGAGTGAGGAGGTCTATATTTCCCTAGGGTGCTGTGATGATGAATGGGGTTGAGTGATTGGGACTACATTTCCCCAGGGTGCTGTGATGACGAATGGTGGGGAATGAGGAGGACTACATTTCCCTGGGGTTCTGTGAAGAAGAATGCTGGTGATTGAGAAGGGCTACATTTCCCTGGGGTACCGTGATGTAAAATGGTGTGGAGTGAGGAAGGCTACATTTCCCCAGGGTACTGTGATGAAGAATGGTGGGGAGTGAGGAGGGCTACATTTCCCTGGGGTTCTGTGATGAAGAATGGTGGGGAGTGAGGAGGACTACATTTCCCTGGGGTACTGTGATGAAGAATGGTGGGGAGTGAGGAGAACCACATTTCCCTGGTGTACTGTGATGAAGAATGGTGGGGAGTGAGGAGGACTACATTTCCCCAGGGTACTGTGATGAAGAATGGTGGGGATTGAGGAGGACTACATTTCCCTGGGGTACTGTGATGAAGAATGGTGGGGAGTGAGGAGGACTACATTTCCCTGGGGTACTGTGATGAAGAATGGAGGGGAGTGAGGGGGACTACATGTCCCCGGGGTACTGTGAAGAAGAATGCGGGTGAGTGAGGAGGGCTACATTTCCCTGGGGTACCGTGATGTAAAATGGTGTGGAGTGAGGAAGCCTACATTTCCCCAGGGTACAGTGATGAAGAATGGTGGAGAGTGAGGAGGGCTACATTTCCCTGGGGTACTGTGATGAAGAATGGAGGGGAGTGAGGAGGACTACATTTCCCTGGGGTACTGTGCTTAAAAAAGGTGGGGAGTGAGGAGGACTACATTTTCCTGGGGTACTGTGATGAAGAATGGTGGGGAGTGACGGGGACTACATTTTCCTGGGGTACTGTGATGAAGAATGGTGGGGATTGAGGAGCACAACATTTCCCCGCGATGCTGTGATGATGAATGGTGATGAGTGAGGGGGACTACATTTCCCTTGGCTACTGTGATGAAGAATGGTGGGGAGTGAGGGGAACGACATTTCCCCAGGGTGCTGTGATGACGAATGGTGGGGAGTGAGGAGGACTACATTTCCCTGGGGTACAGTGATGAAGAATGGTGGAGAGTGAGGAGCACTACATTTACCTGGGGTACTGTGATGAAGAATGGTGGGGAGTGTGATGGACTACTTTTCCCCTGGGGTACTGTGATGAATAATATTGGGGAGTGAGGAGGACTACAATTCCCTGGGGTATTGTAATGAAGAATGGTGAGGAGTGAGGGCGACTTCATTTCCCCGGGGTACTGTGATGAAGAATGGTGGGGAGTGAGGAGAACTACATTTCCCTGGGGTATTATGATGAAGAATGGTGTGGAGTGAGGAGGACTACATTCCCCTTGAGTACTGTGATGAAGTATTGTGAGGTGTGAGGAGGATTACATTTCCCTGGGGTACTGTGATGAAGAATGGAGGGGAGTGAGGGGGACTACATTTCCCTGGGGTACTGTGATGAAGAATGGTGGGGCGTGAGGAGGACTACATTTTGCCGGGGGTACTCAGATGAAGTATGGTGGGGAGTGAGGGGGACTACATTTCCCTAGGGTACTTTGATGAAGAATGGCGGGGAATGAGGGGTCTACATTTCCCTAGGGTACTGTGAGGAAGAATGTTGGGGAGTAAGGGGGACTATTTTTCCCCGGGGTACTGTGATGAAGAATGGTGGTGAGTGAGGAGGACTACATTTCCCTGCGGTACTCAGATTAAGAATGGTGGGGAGTGAGGGGGACTACATTTCCCTAGCGTATTGTGATGAAGAATTGTGTGGAGTGAGGGGAGCTACATTTCCCTGGGGTACTGTGATGAAGAATGTTGGGAAGTGACCAGGACTACATTTCCCCGGGGTACTGTGATATAGAATGGTGGGAATGAGGGGGACGACATTTCCCTGGCATACTGTGATGAAGAATGGTGGGGAGTGAGGAGGTCTACATTCCCCTGGGGTACTGTGATGAAGAATGGTGGGGAGTGAGGAGGTCTATATTTCCCTAGGGTGCTGTGATGATGAATGGGGTTGAGTGATTGGGACTACATTTCCCCAGGGTGCTGTGATGACGAATGGTGGGGAATGAGGAGGACTACATTTCCCTGGGGTTCTGTGAAGAAGAATGCTGGTGATTGAGAAGGGCTACATTTCCCTGGGGTACCGTGATGTAAAATGGTGTGGAGTGAGGAAGGCTACATTTCCCCAGGGTACTGTGATGAAGAATGGTGGGGAGTGAGGAGGGCTACATTTCCCTGGGGTACTGTGATGAAGAATGGTGGGGTGTGAGGAGGACTACATTTCCCTGGGGTACTGTGAAGAAGAATGCGGGTGAGTGAGGAGGGCTACATTTCCCTGGGGTACCGTGATGTAAAATGGTGTGGAGTGAGGAAGCCTACATTTCCCCAGGGTACAGTGATGAAGAATGGTGGAGAGTGAGGAGGGCTACATTTCCCTGGGGTACTGTGATGAAGAATGGAGGGGAGTGAGGAGGACTACATTTCCCTGGGGTACTGTGCTTAAAAATGGTGGGGAGTGAGGAGGACTACATTTTCCTGGGGTACTGTGATGAAGAATGGTGGGGAGTGACGGGGACTACATTTTCCTGGGGTACTGTGATGAAGAATGGTGGGGATTGAGGAGCACAACATTTCCCCGCGATGCTGTGATGATGAATGGTGATGAGTGAGGGGGACTACATTTCCCCAGGGTACCGTGATGAAGTATTGTGAGGTGTGAGGAGGATTACATTTCCCTGACGTACTGTGATGAAGAATGGTGGGGAGTGAGGAGGACTACATTCCCCTTGAGTACTGTGATGAAGTATTGTGAGGTGTGAGGAGGATTACATTTCCCTGGGGTACTGTGATGAAGAATGGAGGGGAGTGAGGGGGACTACATTTCCCTGGGGTACTGTGATGAAGAATGGTGGGGCGTGAGGAGGACTACATTTACCTAGGGTACTGTGAGGAAGAATGGTGGGGAGTAAGGGGGACTATTTTTCCCCAGGGTACTGTGATGAAGAATGGTGGGGAGTGAGGAGGACTGCATTTCCCTGGGGTACTCAGATTAAGAATGGTGGGGAGTGAGGGGGACTACATTTCCCTGGCGTACTGTGATGAAGAATTGTGTGGAGTGAGGGGAGCTACATTTCCCTGGGGTACAGTGATGAAGAATGGTGTGGAATGAGGAGGACTACATTTCCCTGGGGTACTGTGATGAAGAATGTTGGGAAGTGAGGAGGACTACATTTCCCCGGGGTACTGTGATGAAGAACGGTGGGGAGTGAGGAGGTCTAAAGTCCCCTGGGGTACTGTGATGAAGAATGGTGGGGAGTGAGGAGATCTATATTTCCCTAGGGTGCTGTGATGCTGAATGGGGGTGAGTGATTGGGACTACATTTCCCCAGGGTGCTGTGATGACGAATGGTGGGGAGTGAGGAGGACTACATTTCCCTGGGGTTCTGTGAAGAAGAATGCTGGTGAGTGAGGAGGGCTACATTTCCCTGGGGTACCGTGATGTAAAATGGTGTGGAGTGAGGAAGGCTACATTTCCCCAGGGTACTGTGATGAAGAATGGTGATGAGTGAGGGGGACTACATTTCCCTTGGCTACTGTGATGAAGAATGGTGGGGAGTGAGGGGGACTACATTTTCCTGGGGTACTGTGATGAAGAATGGTGGGGAGTGAGGAGCACAACATTTCCCCGGGATGCTGTGATGATGAATGGTGATGAGTGAGCGGGACTACATTTCCCTTGGCTACTGTGATGAAGAATGGTGGGGAGTGAGGGGAACTGCATTTCCCCAGGGTGCTGTGATGACGAATGGTGGGGAGTGAGGGGGACTACATTTCCCTGTGGTACTGTGATGAAGTATGGTGGGGTGTGAGGGGGACTACATTTCCCTGGGGTACTGTGATGAAGAATTGTGAGGTGTGAGGAGGACTACATTTCCCTGGGGTACTGTGATAAAGAATGGCGGGGAGTGAGGAGCTACATTTCCCTGGGATACTGTGATGAAGAATAGCGTGAATGAGAATAACTACATTTCCCTGGGGTACTGTAATGAAGAATGGTGGGGAGTGAGGAGGACTTCATTTCCCCAGGGTACTTTGATGAAGAATGGTGGGGAGTGAGGAGGACTACATTTCCCTGGTGTACTCAGATGAAGAATGTTGGGGAGTGAGGGGGTCTACATTTCCCTGGCGTACTGTGATGAAGAATGGTGGGGAGTGAGCGGAGCTACATTTCCCTGGGGTACTGTGATGAAGAAGGGTGGGGAGTGAGCAGGAATACATTTCCCTGGGGTACTGTGATGAAGAATGGTGGGGTGTGAGGAGGAGTACATTTCCCAGAGGTTCTGTGATGATGAATGGTGGGAAGTGAGGGGGACTACATTTCCCTGGGGTATTATGATGAAGAATGGTGTGGTGTGAGGAGGACTACATTTCCCTGGAGTACTGTGATGAAGAATGGTGGGGTGTGAGGAGGAGTACATTTCCCTGGGGTTCTGTGATGAAGAATGGAGGGGCGTGAGGAGGACTACATTTCATTGGGGTACTGTGATGAAGAATGGTGGGGAGTGAGGAGGACTACATTTCCCCAGGGTACTTTGATGAAGAATGGTGGTGAGTGAGGAGGACTACATTTCCCCAGGGTACTGTGATGAAGTATTGTGATATGTGAGGAGGATTACATTTCCCTGGGGTACTGTGATGAAGAATGGTGGGGAGTGAGGGGGGAGTACATTTTTCTGGGGTACTGTGATGAAGAATGGTGGGGAGTGAGGAGCACAACATTTCCCCGGGATGCTGTGATGATGAATGTTGATGAGTGAGGGGGACTACATTTCCCTTGGCTACTGTGATGAAGAATGGTGGGGAGTGAGGGGTACTACATTTCCCCAGGCTGCTGTGATGACGAATGGTGGGGAGTGAGGAGGACTACATTTCCTCAGGGTGCTGTGATGACGAATGGTGGGGAGTGAGGGGGACTACATTTCCCTGGGGTACTTTGATGAAGAATGTTGAGGAGTGAGGTGGACTACATGTCTCCGGAGTATCACAGAATCACAGAAACCCCACAGTGCAGATAGAGGCCATTTCGGCCCATCGAGCCTGCACCGACACATATCCCACCCGATCCCCATAACCCCACATATTTTAATCCCCCTAACACTAAGGGTCAATTGATCATAGCCAATCAACTTAACCCGCGCATCTTTGGACTGTGGGAGGATACCGGAGCACCCGGAGAAAACCCACTCAAACACGGGGAGAATGTGCAAACTCCACACAGACAGTCGCCCGAGGCCGGATTCGAACCCGGGTCCCTGGCGCTGTGAGGCCACCGTGCTGCCCTTGTACTGTGAAGAAGAGTGCTGGTGACTGAGGAGGGCTACATTTCCCTGGGTTACCATGATGTAAAATGGTGGGGATTGAGGAAGACTACATTTCCCTAGGGATCTGTGATGAAGTATGGTGGGGAGTGAGGAGCACTACATTTTCCTGTGGTACAGTGATGAAGAATGGTGGAGAGTGAGGAGCACTACATTTACCTGGGATACTGTGATGAAGAATGGTGGGGAGCGTGAGAGACTACTTTTCCCTGGGGTACTGTGATGAATAATATTGGGGAGTGAGGAGGACTACAATTCCCTGGGGTATTGTAATGAAGAATGGTGAGGAGTGAGGGCGACATCATTTCCCCCGGGGTACTGTGATGAAGAATGGTGGGGAGTGAGGAGAACTACGTTTCCCTGTGGTACTGTGATGAAGAATGGTGGGGAGTGAGGAGGGTTACATTTCCCCAGGGTACTGCGATGACGAATGGTGGGGAGTGAGGAGGACTACATTTCCCTGGGGTACTGTGATGAGGAATGGTGGGGAGTGAAGAGGACTACATTTCCCTGGGGTACTGTGATGAGGAATGCTGGGGAGTGAGGAGGATTACATTTCCCTGGGGTACTGTGATGAAGAATGGTGGGGAGTGAGGGCGTCTACATTTCCTCGGGTTTCTGTGATGAAGAATGGTGGGGAGTGAGGAGGACTACATTTCCCTGGGGTACTGTGATGAAGAATGGTGGGGAGTGAGGGGGACTACATTTCCCTGGGGTACTGTGATAAAGAATGGCGGGGAGTGAGGAGCTACATTTCCCTGGGATACTGTGATGAAGAATGGCGTGAATGAGGATAACTACATTTCCCTGGGGTACTGTAATGAAGAATGGTGTGGAGTGAGGAGGACTACATTTCCCTGGGGTACTGTGATAAAGAATGGCGGGGAGTGAGGAGCTACATTTCTCTGGGATACTGTGATGAAGAATGGTGGGGAGTGAGGGGTACTACATTTCCCTGGGCTACTGTGATGAAGAATGGCGGGGAGTGAGGGGGACTACATTTCCCTGGGGTACTGTGATGAAGAATGGTGGGGAGTGAGGAGGACTACATTTCCCCAGGGTACTTTGATGAAGAATGGTGGGGAGTGAGGAGGACTACATTTCCCTGGTGTACTCAGCTGAAGAATGGCGTGGAGTGAGGAGGAGTACATTTCCCTGGGGTTCTGTGATGAAGAATGGAGGGGAGTGAGGAGGACTACATTTCACTGGGGTACTGTGATGAAGAATGGTGGAGAGTGAGGAGGACTACATTTCCCCAGGGTACTTTGATGAAGAATGGTGGGGAGTGAGGAGGACTACATTTCCCCAGGGTACTGTGATGAAGTATTGTGAGGTGTTAGGAGGATTACATTTCCCTGGGGTACTGTGATGAAGAATGGTGGGAAGTGAGGAGGACTACATTTCCCTGGGGTACAGTGATGAAGAATGATGGGGAGTGAGGAAAACTACATTTCCCTGGGGTACTGTGATGAAGAATGTTGGGGAGTGAGGAGGACTACTTTTCCCCAGGGTACTTTGATGAAGAATGGTGGGGAATCAGGAGGACTACATTTCCCCAGGGTACTGTGATGAAGTATTGTGAGGTGTGAGGAGGACTACATTTCCCTGGGGTACTCAGATTAAGAATGGAGGGGAGTGAGGAGGACTACATTTCCCTGGGTTACTGTGAAGAGGAATGGTGGGGAGTGAAGAGGACTACATTTCCCTGGGGTACTGTGATGAGGAATGGTGGGGAGTGAGGAGGATTACATTTCCCTGGGGTACTGTGATGAAGAATGGTGGGGAGTGAGGGAGTCTACAATTCCTCGGGTTTCTGTGATGAAGAATGGTGGGGAGTGAGGAGGACTACATTTCCCTGTGGTACTGTGATGAAGAATGGTGGGGAGTGAGGGGGTCTACATTTCTTCGGGTTTCTGTGATGAAGAATGGTGGGGAGTGAGGATGACTACATTTCCCTGGGGTTCTGTGATGAAGAATATTGGGGAGTGAGGAGGACTACATTTCCCTGGGGTACTGTGATGAAGAATGGTGGGGAGTGAGGATGACTACATTTCCCTGGGGTTCTGTGATGAAGAATATTGGGGAGTGAGGTGGACTACATTTCCCTGGGGTACTGTGATGAAGTATGGTGGGGAGTGAGGGGAACTACATTTCCCTGGGATACTCTGATGAAGAATGGTGGGGAGTGAGGAGGACTACATTTCCCTGGGGTACTGTGATGAAGAATGGTGGGGAGTGAGGAGGACTACATTTCCCCAGGGTACTGTGCTGAAGAATGGCAGATTGTGAGGGGGACTACATTTCCCCAGGATACTCTGATGAAGAATTGTGAGGTGTGAGGACTACATTTTCCTGGGGTCTCTGATGAAGAATGGTGGGGAGTGAGGGGGACTACATTTCCCTGGGGTACTGTGATGAAGAATGGTGTGCAGTGAGGAGGACTACATTTCCCTGGAGTACTGTGATCAAGAATGGTGGGGAGTGAGGGGGTCTACATTTCCTCGGGTTTCTGTGATGAAGAATGGTGGGGAGTGAGGAGGACTACATTTCCTGGGGTACTGTGATGAAGAATGATGGGGAGTGAGGGGGACTACCTTTCCCTAGGGCACTGTGATGAAGAATGGTGGGGAGTGAGGAGGACTACATTTCCCCAGGGTGCTGTGATGACGAATGGTGGGGAGTGAGGGGGACTACATTTCCCTGGGGTACTTTGATGAAGAATGATGGGGAGTGAGGTGGACTACATGTCTCCGGGGTACTGTGAAGAAGAGTGCTGGTGACTGAGGAGGGCTACATTTCCCTGGGTTACCATGATTTAAAATCGTGGGGATTGAGGAAGACTACATTTCCCTCGGGTTCTGTGATGAACAATGGTGGGGAGTGAGGGGAGCAACATTTCCCTGGAGTACTCTGATGAAGAATGGTGGGGAGTGAATAGGACAACATTTCCCTGGGGTACTGTGATGAAGAATGGTGGGGAGTGAGGGGGTCTACATTTCCTTGGGTTTCTGTGATGAAGAATAGTGGGGAGCGAGGATGGCTCCATTTCCCTGGGGTTCTGTGATGAAGAATATTGGGGAGTGAGGAGGACTACATTTCCCTGGGGTACTGTGCTGAAGTATGGTGGGGAGTGAGGGGGACTACAGTTCCCTGGGGTACTGTGATGAAGAATGGTGGGGAGTTATGGGGACTACATTTCCCTGGGGTGCTGTGATGAAGTATGGTGGGGAGTGTGGGGGACAACATTTCCCTGGGGTACTGTGATGAAGTATGGTGGGGAGTGTGGGGGACAACATTTCCCTGGGGTACTGTGATGAAGAATGGTATGGAGTTATGGGGACTACATTTCCCTGGGTTGCTGTGATGAAGAATTGTGAGGTGTGAGGAGGACTACATTTCCCTCTAATGGTGGGGTCTGAGGAGGACTACATTTCCCCAGGGTTCTCTAATGACAAATGGTGCGGAGTGAGGAGGACTACATTTCCCTGGGGTACTGTGATAAAGAATGGCGGGGTGTGAGGAGTTACATTTCCCTGGGATACTGTGATGAAGAATGGCGTGAATGAGGATAACTACATTTCCCTGGGGTACTGTAATGAAGAATGGTGGTGAGTGAGGAGGACTACATTTCCCTGGGGTACTGTGATAAAGAATGGCGGGGGGTGAGGAGCTACATTTCCCTGGGATACTGTGATGAAGAATGGTGGGGAGTGAGGGGTACAACATTTCCCTGGGGTACTGTGATGAAGAATGGCGGGGAGTGAGGGGGACTACATTTCCCTGGGGTACTGTGATGAAGAATGGTGGGGAGTGAGGAGGACTACATTTCCCCAGGGTACTTTGATGAAGAATGGTGGGGAGTGAGGAGGACTACATTTCCCTGGTGTACTCAGATGAAGAATGTTGGGGAGTGAGGGGGTCTACATTTCCCTGGCGTACTGTGATGAAGAATGGTGTGGAGTGAGGAGGACTACATTTCCCCAGGGTACTTTGATGAAGAATGGTGGGGAGTGAGGAGGACTACATTTCCCCAAGGTACTGTGATGAAGTATTGTGAGGTGTGAGGAGGATTACATTTCCCTGGGGTTCCGTGATGAAGAATGGTGGGGAGTGAGGAGGACTACATTTCCCTGGGGTTCTGTGATGAAGAATGGTGGGGAGTGAGGAGGACTACATTTCCCTGGGGTACTGTGATGACGAATGGTGGGGAGTGAGGAGGACTACATTTCCCTTGGCTACTGTGATGAAGAATGGTGGGGAGTGAGGGGAACTACATTTCCCCAGGGTGCTGTGATGACGAATGGTGGGGAGTGAGGAGGACTACATTTCCCCAGGGTGCTGTGATGACGAATGGTGGGGAGTGAGGAGGACTACATTTCCCCAGGGTTCTGTGATGAAGAATGGTGGGGAGTGAGGAGCAATACATTTTCCTGGGGTACAGTGATGAAGAATGGTGGAGACTGAGGAGCACTACATTTACCTGGGATACTGTGATGAAGAATGGTGGGGATTGTGAGGGACTACTTTTCCCTGGGGTACTGTGATGAATAATATTGGGGAGTGAGGAGGACTACAAATCCCTGGGGTATTGTAATGGAGAATGGTGAGGAGTGAGGGCGACTTCATTTCCCCAGGGTACTGTGATGAGGAATGGTGGGCAGTGAGGAACAGTACATTTCCCTGGCGTACTGTGATGAACAATGGTGGGGAGTGAGGGGAGCAACATTTCCCTGGGGTACTGTGATGAAGAATGGTGGGGAGTGAGGATGACTACATTTCCCTGGGGTTCTGTGATGAAGAATATTGGGGAGTGAGGAGGACTACATTTCCCTGGGGTACTGTGATGAAGTATGGTGGGGAGTGAGGGGGACTACACTTCCCTGGGCTACTGTGATGAAGAATGGTGGGGATTTATGGGGACTACATTTCCCTGGGGTGCTGTGATGAAGAATGGTGGGGAGTGAGGAGGACTACATTTCCCCAGGGTACTGTGCTGAAGAATGGCAGATTGTGAGGGTGACTATATTTCCCCAGATACTCTGAAGAAGAATTCACAGATCACAGATCACAGATCACAGAAACCACACAGTGCAGATAGAGGCCATTTCGGCCCATCGAGCCTGCACCGACACATATCCCACCCTATCCCCGTAACCCCACGTATTTAATCCCCCTAACACTGAGGGTCAATTTTTCATAGCCAATCAACCTAACCCGCACATCTTTGGACTTTGGGAGGAAACCGGAGCACCCGGAGTAAACCCACGCAAACACGGGGAGAATGTGCAAACTCCACACAGACAGTCGCCCGAGGCCGGATTCGAACCCGGGTCCCTGGCGCTGTGAGGCAACAGTGCTAACCACTATGCCACCGTGCTGCCCATTGTGATTTGTGAGGTGTGAGGACTACATTTTCCTGGGGTACTCTGATGAAGAATGGTGGGGAGTGAGGAGGACTACATTTCCCTGGGGTATTGTGATGAAGAATGGTGGGGAGTGAGGAGGACTACATTTCCCTGGGGTACTGTGATGAAGAATGGTGGGGAGTGAGGAGGATTACAATTCCCTGAGGTACTGAGATGAAGAATGGTGGGGAGTGAGGGGGACTACATTTCACCAAGGTACTTTGATGAAGAATGGTGGGGAGTGAGGAGGACTACATTTCCCCAGGGTACTGTGCTGAAGAATGGCAGGTTGTGAGTGGGACTACATTTCCCTGGGGTACTGTGCTGAAGAATGGCAGGTTGTGAGTGGGACTACATTTCCCTGGGGTACTGTGATGAAGAATGGTGAGGAGTGAGGGGGACTACATTTCCCCAGGGTTCTCTAATGACGAATGGTGGGGAGTGAGGAGGACTACATTTCCCTGGGGTACTGTGATAAAGAATGGCGGGGAGTGAGGAGCTACATTTCCCTGCGATACTGTGATGAAGAATGGCGGGGAATGAGGATAACTACATTTCCCTTGGTTACTGTAATGAAGAATGGTGGGGAGTGAGGAGGACTACATTTCCCTGGGGTACTGTGATAACGAATGGCGGGGAGTGAGAAGCTACATTTCCCTGGGATACTGTGATGAAGAATGGTGGGGAGTGAGGGGTACTATATTTCCCTGGGGTACTGTGATGAAGAATGGCGGGGAGTGAGGGGTCTACATTTCCCTCGGGTATTGTGATGACGAATGGTGGGGAGTGAGGAGGACTACATTTCCCTGGGGTACTGTAATGAAGAATGGAGGGGAGTGAGGAGGACTATATTTCCCTGGGGTACTGTAATGAAGAATGGAGGGGAGTGAGGAGGACTATATTTCCCTGGGGTACTGTAATGAAGAATGGAGGGGAGTGAGGAGGACTATATTTCCCTGGGGTACTGTGATGAAGAATGGTGGGGAGTGAGGAGGACTACATTTCACTGGGGTACTGTGATGAAGAATGGTGGGGAGTGAGGAGGACTACATTTCCCCAGGGCACTGTGATGAAGAATGGTGGGGAGTGAGGAGTACTACATTTTCCTGGGGTACTGTGATGAAGAATGGTGGTGTGTGAGGAGGGCTACATTTCCCTGGGGTATTGTGATGGAGAATGCTGGCGAGTGAGGGTGACTGCATTTCCCTGGGGTACTGTGATGATGAAGGGTTAGGGAGTGAGGAGGACTACATTTCTCCGGGGTACTGTGATGATGAATGGTAGGGAGTGAGGAGGACTACATTTCCCCAAGGTACTGTGATGAAGAATGGTGGGGAGTGAGGGGTACTACATTTCCCTGGGGGGTTTTAATGAAGAATGGTGGGGAGTGAGGAAGACTACATTTCCCCGGGGTACTGTGATGAAGAATGGTGGGGAGTGAGGGGGACTACATTTCCCCAGGGTGGTGTGATGATGAATGGTGCGGAGTGAGGAGGACTTCATTTCCCTGGGGTACTGTGATGAAGAATGGTGGGGAGTGAGGCGGACTACAATTCCCTGGGGTACTGTGATGAAGAATGGTGCAGATTGAGGAGGACAGCATTTCCCCGGGGTACTGTGATGAAGAATGGTGGAGAGTGAGGAGGACAGCATTTCCCTGGGATACTGTGATGAAGAATGTTGGGGAGTGAGGAAGGCTACATTTCCCCAGGGTACTGTGATGAAGAATGGTGGGGAGTGAGGAGTACTACATTTTCCTGGGGTACTGTGATGAAGAATGGTGGTGTGTGAGGAGGGCTACATTTCCCTGGGGTATTGTGATGGAGAATGCTGGCGAGTGAGGGTGACTGCATTTCCCCGGGGTACTGTGATGAAGAATGGTGGAGAGTGAGAAGGGCTTCATTTCCCTGGGGTACTTTGATGAAGAATGGCGGGGAGTGAGGAGGACTATATTTCCCTGGGGTACTGTGATGAAGAATGGCGGGGAGTGAGGGGGACTACATTTCCCTAGGATACTGTGATGAAGAATGGCGGGGAATGAGGGGTCTACATTTCCCTCGGGTACTGTGATGACGAATGGTGTGGAGTGAGGATGACTACATTTCCCTGGCGTACTGTGATGAAGAATGGTGGGGTGTGAGGGGGACTACATGTCCCCGGGGTATTGTGATGAAGAATGGTAGGCTGTGAGGAGGACTACATTTCCGTGGGGTATTGTGATGATGAATGTTTGGGAGTGAGGAGGACTACATTTCCCTGGGATACTGTGATGAAGAATGATGGGGAGTGAGGAAGGCTACATTTCCCCAGGGTACTGTGATGAAGAATGGTGGGGAGTGAGGAGTACTACATTTTCCTGGGGTACTGTGATGAAGAATGGTGGTGTGTGAGGAGGGCTACATTTCCCTGGGGTATTGTGATGGAGAATGCTGGCGAGTGAGGGTGACTGCATTTCCCTGGAGTACTGTGATGATGAATGGTAGGGAGTGAGAAGGACTACATTTCCCCAAGGTACTGTGATGAAGAATGGTGGGGAGTGAGGGGTACTACATTTCCCCGGGGTACTGTGATGAAGAATGGTGGGGAGTGAGGAAGACTACATTTCCTCGGGGTACTGTGATGAAGAATGGTGGGGAGCGAGGGGGACTACATTTCCCCAGGGTGGTGTGATGATGAATGGTGCGGAGTGAGGAGGACTACATTTCCCTGGGGTACTGTGATGAAGAATGGTGGGGAGTGAGGCGGACTACAATTCCCTGGGGCACTGTGATGAAGAATGGTGCAGATTGAGGAGGACAGCATTTCCCCGGGGTACTGTGATGAAGAATGGTGGAGAGTGAGAAGGGCTTCATTTCCCCGGGGTACTGTGATGAAGTATGTTTGGGAGTGAGGAGGACTACATTTCCCTGGGGTACTGTGATGAAGAATGGTGGGGAGTGAGGAGGGCTATATTTCCCTGGGGTATTGTGATGAAGGATGCTGTGGAATAAGGGGGACTGCATTTCCCAGGCTTACTGTGATGAAGAATGGTGGGAAGTGAGGAGGACTACATTTCCCTGGGGTGCTGTGATGAAGAATGTTGGGGAATGAGGAGGCCTACATTTCCCTGGGGTATTGTGATGAAGAATGCTGTGGAATGAGGGGGACTGCATTTCCCAGGCGTACTGTGATGAAGAATGGTGGGGAGTGAGGGGGATTAAATTTCCCTGGTGTACTGTGATGAAGAATGTTGGGGAGTGAGGAGGACTACATTTCCCTGGGGTACTGTGATGAAGAATGGTGGGAAGTGAGGAGGACTACATTTCCCTGGGGTGCTGTGATGAAGAATGGTGGGGAGTGAGGAGGACTACATTTCCCATGGGGTACTGTCATGAAGAATGGTGAGGAGTGAAGGCAACTACATTTAGGTCATGGATTCATAGAGTCATACAGCACAGAAAGAGGCCCTTCGGCCCATCGCGTCCGCGCCGGCCATCAAGCCCTGTCTAATTTAATCCCATTTTCCAGCATTTGGTCTGTAGCCTTGTATGCTATGGCATTTCAAGTGCTCATCCAAATGCTTCTTGAATGTTGTGAGGGTTCCTGCCTCTACCAGCCTTTCAGGCAGTGAGTTCCAGATTCCAACCACCCACTGGGTGAAAAAGTTCTTCCTCAAATCCCCTCTAAACCTCCTGCCCCTTACCTTGAATCTATGCCCCCTTGTTATTGACCCCTCTACTAAAGGAAAATGTTCCTTTCTATCTACCCTATCTATGCCTCTCATAATTTTGTACACCTCAATCAGGTCCCCCCTCAGCCTTCTCTGCTCCAAGGAAAACAACCCCAGCCTGTCCAGTCTTTCTTCATAGCTGAAGCGCTCCAGCCCAGGTAACATCGTGGTGAATCTCCTCTGCATCCTCTCCAAAGCAATCACATCCTTCCTATAGTGTGGTGACCAGAACTGCACACAGTATTCCAGCTGTGGCCTAACCAGCATTTTGTACAGTTCCATCATAACCTCCCTGCTCTTATATTCTATGCCTCAGCTAATGAAGGCAAGTATCCCATATGCCTTTTTAACCACCTTATCCACCTGTTTTGCTGCCTTCAGGGATCTATGTACATGCACACCAAGGTCCCTCTTTGTGTATTCCCTTGCCTTGTTAGTCCCTCCAAAATGCATCACCTCACACTTTTCAGGGTTAAATTCCATTTGCCACTGTTCCGCCCATCTGACCAACCCATCTATATCGTCCTGCAGACTGAGGCTACCCTCCTCGCTATTTACCACCCCGCCAATATTCGTGTCATCTGCGAACTTACTGATCATACCTTTTACATTCACATCCAAATCATTAATGTAGACCACAAACAGCAAGGGACCCAGCACCGATCCCTGTGGTACCCCACTGGACACAGGCTTCCAGTCACAAAAACAACCTTCGACCATCACCCTCTGCCTTCTGCCACTAAGCCAGTTTTGGATCCAATGTGCCAAGGCACCCTGGATCCCATGGGCTCTTACCTTCCTGAGCAGTCTCCTATGTGGGACTTTATCAAAAGCCTTACTGAAATCCATGTATACCACATCCACTGCACTACCCTCATCCACACACCTAGTCACCCCCTCGAAAAATTCAATCAAATTGGTCAGACATGATCTTCCCTTGACAAAGCCATGCTGACTATCCCTAATTAATCCCTGCCTCTCCAAGTGGAGACTAATTCTGCCCCTCAGAATTTTTTCCAATAATTTCCCTACCACTGATGTTAGGCTCACTGGCCTGTAATTCCCTGGTTTATCCCTACTACCTTTCTTGAATAATGGTACTACGTTAGCTGTTCTCCAGTCGTCTGGCACATCCCCTGTGGCCAGAGAGGTTTTGAAAATTTGTGTCAGAGCCCCTGCAATCTCCTCCTTTGCCTCACACAGCAGCCTGGGATACATCTCGTCCGGGCCTGGGGATTTATCCACTTTTAAGCCTGCTAAAACCGCTAGTACCTCCTCCCTCTCGATGCTAACATGTTCAAGTATATCACAATCCCCCTGCCCGATTTCTGTATCTACATCGTCCTTCTCCATAGTGAACACAGATGCAAAATATTCATTTAAAACCCCACCTACATCTTCTGGCTCCACACACAGATTGCCACTTTGGTCCCTAATGGGCCCTACTCTTTCCCTAGTTATCCTCTTGCCCTTAATATACTTATAAAACACCTTAGGATTTTCCTTTATTTTGCTCGCCAGTGTTATTTCATGGCCCCTCCTCGCTCTCCTAATTTCTTTTTTAAGTATCCCCCTGCACTTTTTATACTCCTCTAGGACTTCCTCTGTCTTTAGTCCTTTGTATCTGCCAAAAGCCCCCCTTTTTTTCCTAATCTATTCTCGGATATCCCTTGACATCCAATGTTCCCTGGGCTTGTTGGTCCCACCCTTGACCTTTACGGGAACATGTTGCCATTGTACTCTCTCAATTTCCTTTCTGAAAGACTCCCATTGCTCCGATGTGGATTTTCCTACAAGTAGCTGATCCCAGTCCACTTTGGCCAGATCCTGCCTTATCATATTAAAATCGGCCTTCCCCCAATTTAGAACCTTTATTTCCGGTCCATCTCTGTCCTTTTCCATGACTACCTTAAATCTCACCGAATTATGGTCACTGTCACCAAAGTGCTCACCTACTAACACTTCTACCACTTGCCCGGCCACATTCCCTAGAATTAGGTCCAGTACCGCCCCCTCTCTTGTAGGACTTTCTACATGCTGGCTCAAAAAGCTCTCCTGGATGCACTTTAAGAATTCTGCACCCTCTAAGCCTTTCACACTCTGACTATCCCATTTCCTCGGGGTACTGTGATGAAGAATGTTGGGGAGTGAGGAGGACTACGTTCCCCTGGGGTACTATGATGAAGAATGGCGGGGAGTGAGGAGGACTACATTTCCCTGGGGTGCTGTGATGAAGAATGGTGGGGAGTGAGGAGGACTACATTTCCCCGGGGTACTGTGATGTCGAATGGTGGAGATTGAGGAGGACACGTTTCCCTGGGGTACTGTGATTAAGAATGGTTGGGAGTGAGGAGGACTACATTTTCCTGGGGTACTGTGATGAAGAATGGTGGGGAGTGAGGAGGACTACATTTCCCTGGGGTACTGTGATGAAGAATGGTCGGGTGTGAGGAGGACTACATTTCCCTGGGGTACTGTGATGAAGAATGGTCGGGTGTGAGGAGGACTACGTTTCCCTGGGGTACTGTGATTATGATGTGGAGATGCCGGTGTTGGACTGGGGTGGACAAATGTGAGAAGTCACACAACACCACGTTATAGTCCAACAGCTTTATTTGAAATCACAAGCTTTCGGAGCGCTGCTCCTTCATCAGGTGAAGTGAAGAGATGCATATAGGCACAGCATATATAGTCAGAGAACTATGATTAAGAATGGTGGGAAGTGAGGAGGAGTACATTGCCCTGTTGTACTGTGATGAAGAATGGTGGGGAGTGAGGAGGACTGCATTTCCCTGGGGTACTGTGATTAATAATGGTGGGGAGTGAGGACGACTAAATTTCCCTCAGGTACTGTGATGAAGAATGTTGGGGTGTGAGGGGGACTACATTTCCCTGGGGTACTGTGATGAAGAATGTTGGGGAGTGAGGGGGACTACATTTCCCTGGCGTACTGTGCTGAAGAATGGTGGGGAGTGAGGAGGACTACATTTCCCTGGCGTACTGTGATGAAGAATGGTGGGGAGTGAGGGGGACTACATTTCCCTGGCGTACTGTGATGAAGAATGGTGGGGAGTGAGGGGGACTACATTTCCCTGGCGTACTGTGATGAAGAATGGTGGAGAGTGAGGGGGACTACATTTCCCTGCCGTACTGTGATGAAGAATGGTGGAGAGTGAGGGGGACTACATTTCCCTGCCGTACTGTGATGAAGAATGGTGGAGAGTGAGGGGGACTACATTTCCCTGGCGTACTGTGATGAAGAATGGTGGAGAGTAAGGGGGACTACATTTCCCTGGCGTACTGTGATGAAGAATGGTGGAGAGTGAGGGGGACTACATTTCCCTGGGATACTGTAATGAGGAAAGCAGTGATGCAGAGCCTCAGTGTATTGCTTGACTGTGAATTCAGCTTCCATCCATGCTTCCTATCTGTTACGAATACTACTTTCTTCCATTTCTCCAATATATACACCTTTGTCCTAACCCTTCGTCATCCCCCATTATTGTCAAGATCCTAACCCAAGCCCTTATCACCACAATACTTGACTTCTGCCATCCTCCACTTCCGACAAAACACCACTCATTCAGAATTTTGCTGCCCCTATCCTCAACCATAAGAAATTCCCCATACCCACTGCCCCTGTCTCTATCAAGACCCATTGGCTGCCAGTGCCCCTCATCTACAAATCCCTTTGTGCCTTTATCCCACTCTGCTTCAGTAATTTTCTTTAGCCATATGTTCCCACACACTCTTTGTATCAGCCATAGCTCAGTTGGTAGCACTCTCGCTAGTGTGGATTCACGTCCCACTCCAGAGACTTGAGCCCATAATCCAGGCTGGCGCCCCAGAGCAGTACTGAGGGAACGCTGCGAGACATTAAACCCAGGCTCCGTCTGCCCTCTAAGGTGGATGTAAAAGGTCCCATGGCATTATTCGAAGAACAGCAAGGGCGTTCTCCCCGGTGTCCTGGCCAATATTTATCTCTCAGCCAACATCACTAAAACAGATTATTTGATCATTATTACATTGCTGTTTGTGGGAGCTTGCTGTGCGCAAATTGGCTGCCACGTTTCTTACACTACAACAGTAACTACACTTCATAAGTACTTACACAAAAGCAAAATACTGCGGTCGCTGGAAATCTGAAATACAAACAGAAAATGCTGGAAATACTCAGCAGGTCAGGCAACATCTGTAGAAAGAGAAACAGAGTTAACGTTTCAGGTCAGAGTTCTGATGAAGGGTCATTGACCTGAAATGTTAACTCTGCTTCTCTCTCTACACATGCTGCCTGACCTGCTGAGTATTTCCAGAATTTTCTGTTTTTACTCCCTAAGTACTTCCTTGGCTCTGAAGTGCTTTGGGACGTCCTGTGAAAGGTGCTATATAAATGCTAGTTCTCTCCTTTTCACCCTTGGCTTCCGTGACATGGGTTTCTGCTGCCTCCAGACTCTTACTGGTGGCCACACTTTCACTGCCCCTAATCCTCCAGAACTCCCTCCCTAAACCTCCCAGCACCTTGCGACTTCCCCTTCCTCCCAAACACCTCCTAACGCACCCTTCTTTACAACAATGCTCCTCAGTGTCATCCAAAGCTTTCTGTCTCCCTCTCCCTTGCACGAGTATACACACACCTCTATGAAGCACCTTGGGGCTCTTTATTCCACATTAATGCCACTATATAACTGCAAGTTGTTGTTGCTGCTGCACTGACTGTGGAAGCAGTCACTGCTAAACCAACCAGAATAAGGTGAGCTGGTACAGTCAAGCTTCAGTGGAACCAGTCACATTTTAATGATGGAAAAGAGCTGTCGATCTCCACACCTGTTTTCAGTCATTAAACAGCACACAGTGAGTAGTGCTTCAAACAGCAGTTTTACTGCACCTATCTGAAGTTGTACTTTTTCCAATTTCACAATGATGCGTGCTTTTATCACGGTTGCATTGGAGCCAATTCTGTACCCTTTACTGCAGTATAAACTTGCCATTTTCTCCCTGGTCTTTCCTGCCTCGGTTCTCCTCCAGCACTAGCTTTCTTTGCCGCCACCTGGCTGCAGGATTTCAAGTGCTCTTACTTTCAAATTTCTTGGCCTGAGCAACAGGTGAGAACGAGCCTGACTGCAGGAAATCACTGCCAATTGGAAGCTAAAGCAGATGCTTTATCGAGCTGACATTGCATACCCAACCAGCACCCACAACAGGTGGAGCTAAGCCCCTGACTGACCCCTCCTGACTAGTGCACTTGTTTTTTGGGAAACTATTATTTCTAACATCGCCGAACATAGTTCATGCAGGGGAGCGAAAGGCTTATTTGCCACTGAAATTCGACTCTGCCAGCCAATTTGGGACATTTGAAAGGTATGTGCGCATGAGGAACAGCTATTTGGACAAGGAGAGCCACTGGGAAACTATACCCCAGCAGGAGAAAGTTGAAAAATGCCCAAGTATGTCCTGTCCGCAAAAAGTAGGGCAAATCAAATCCAGTCAATTATCACCCCATCAGCCTACTGTCAATCATCAGCAAAGTGATGGAAGGGGTTGTCAACAGTGCTAGCAAGCGGCACTTACTCACCAATAACCTGCTCACTGATGCCCAGTTTAGGTTCCATCAGGACCACTCGGCTCCTGACCTCATTACAGCCTTGGTCCAAACATGGACAAAAGAGCTGAATTCCAGAGGTGATGGTTTGATCATTGGAAGCCAATCATCTCAGCCCCAGGACATCGCTGCAGGAGTTCCTCAGGGCAGTGTCCTAGGCGCAACCATCTTCAGCTGATTCATCAATGACCTTCTCTCCATCATAAGGGCAGAAGTGGGAATGTTTGCACATTGTTCAGTTCTATTTGGAACTCCTCAGATATTGAAGTAGTCTATGCCCGCATGCAGCAAGACCTGGACAACATTCAGGCTTAGGCTGATAAGTGGCAAGTAAAGTTCACACCCGGCAATGACCATCTCCAACAAGAGTCAAACCACCTTCCCTTGACATTCATTACCATCATCGAATCCCCTACCATCAACATCCTGGGGGTCACTATTGACCAGAAACTTAACTGAACCAGCCACATAAATACTATGGCTACAAGAGCAGGTCAGAGGCTGGGTATTCTGCGGCGAGTGTCTCACTTCCTGATCGACATCTCATCCACCACCTTAAACATTCACTCCCTCCACCGCGTCTGCAGTGTGTACCATCTACAAGATGCACTGCAGCAACTTGCCAAGGCTTCTTCGACAGCACCTCCCAAACCCGCAATCTCTACCATTTAGAAGGTCAAGGGCAGTAGGCGCATGGGAACACCACCACCTCCAAGTTCCTCTCCAAGTCACCCATCATCCTGACTTGGAAATATATCGCCGATCCTTCATCGCCGCTGGGTCAAAATCCTGAAGCTCCTTCCCTAATAGCACTGTGGGAGTACTTTCACCACACGGACTGCAACAATTAGGAATGGGTAATAAATGCTAGCCTTGCCAGTGCTGCCCATATCCTGAGAATTAATAAAAGAGTAGAGGATGGCACTATCAGGGAAACTGTACCCCAGCAGGAGACAGTGGTCCTGAAATTCCACGGGTCTACCACTGGCCTCGTGCCTGTTTCGGCCTTCACGCTGTTTCTCTGGGGATTCCACTGGGGTTTGTCAGTTGGACCCTTCCCCCCTGCCTCCCGTGCCCTGAATAACAGCTGACTACAGGAAATCACTGCTAATTGGTATCTGAATGGTAGAAGTGGTGGGAGCATGCTAAAGCATGCGCCAGCCCTGTAGCAGAAACGGACTGTGGAGTAATTATTGATGTGTGTACTGTAATCGTGTGAAACTTGGAAAAGAGAAGCAGGTGGCAGTGCCAGTGGTTGTTGCTTTACTAGAAGGTGACCATATATCTGACAGACAAAAGCCAGGTTCTCGGGATAGCTGCTGTCCAGAAGGGTCTGTACAACTCCCTACCTGGGCCCTCGGAGAGCAAAACACAAATCACCATTTCCCTCACTTTCCCGCTCTTCACTATAATTAACATGAAATCAAACAACGTAAATGTTTCTTTTTAATAATTATTCTGCCTTTCTATCATTTGAAGTGCCCTTCGAATCTGACACTGAGAAGCTGTGATCTATAGCCCATATCACAGAATCACAGAATCACAGAAACCCCACAGTGCAGATAGAGGCCATTTCGGCCCATCGAGCCTGCACCGACACATATCCCACCCGATCCCCGTAACCCCAACACATATCCCACCCTATCCCTGTAACCCCACCTATTTAATCCCCCTAACACTAAGGGTCAATTTATCATAGCCAATCAACCTAACCCGCACATCTTTGGACTGTGGGAGGAAACCGGAGCACCCGGAGGAAACCCACGCAAACACGGGGAGAATGTGCAAACTCCACACAGACAGTCGGCCGAGGCTGGATTCGAACCCGGGTCTCTGGCGCTGTGAGGCAACAGTGCTAACCAGTATGCCACCGTGCTGCAGCAGGAGAATGGCAACCTCTGAAAGTGTAAGGGAATGCGGGTCAGTGTCAATGATTTATCGGTCTCACAGCATCACATTGCAAAGATACATTGCCTTTCAAGCCCACATTGCTTTTTACAAGGCTGCACCACTTAAACTGCACTTAAAGGCTCGTACGTGAATCACTATCTACAGTATTCACTGACTATCTGGGTGCCCCATTTATAATCAAGAATGTGTTTTAAGTGCTTCCTGAACTAACCTTTTTCATTGTTTCAGAAGCCTTTCTGACCCATAAAGATGACTTTTCAGCGGTGGCCATTAATCAAGCTGCAGAGTGGGACTGTGATTAAGAGCAAGGGAAAATCAGCAAGATACAACAGAACAAGCATCTCTGAAGATGCATGTTGCCCATTTACAATAAACACTGAGTTGTGCCTACACAATGTCTTGGCGTACCTAGGTTTGGGGGGCTGATGGTGAGCTTCAGGTACAGCAACACTGCTGTTATGTGTGCTTGCAATTGCATTGAGTTATAATGCAAGGTCAGCTCATTTAAACACATTCTCAGCACTCCCAGCACATAACACGTGACATCCTAAGCATGTGCAGGGGTCAGAAGTGGTTTATCTGGCACCAGCAGCTCTTAAAGGGCTGCAGATGACTCTCAAATGGGAACGGATGCCAGTGTAAAACAGAAATGGCACAAGCAAGGCACGGAGGCAGAGCAGCATCATTGCAGAGTGTCTCTGCAGGAGCTGATGCACAGAATGCTGGACCCCTTTCAGTTTAGAGCAGCCTGGATGGAGATAAGAGCGAGCCTTTGCTGTCTCACCTGTGGCTCAAACCTGGGAGCAGGTGAGGAAGAAATTGCTGGGCTGCGTAGACTTGCCAAGGGAATAATTTCACGCTGTTGTCTTATAATAGCACTTCAATGTAAGCTTGGGGCCGTATTATAGAGGAACAGTGTCCACCTCTCTGGCAACTCTTTCCAAATACACAGCATTTCCATCCTTTACTAGAACACCCTACTGCTGCCATCACAATGCATTTGCATTGTGGCTCATGAAATGTAGCAGGGAGAAATCACAGCCCACACAAGGTTCAAACACCCTGCATATTGACCCTGGTAAAGGGGCTTCTAGTCGGGGCACTTGGATCACACGTATCAGCTCTCATTTTCATTGTTCCACCATATGTCCCTTTGCTATCTGCTTGCAGGAGTCCATTCATAACCAGTGCCAGTGAGGGCAGACAGCAAAGGGATCCTTGACTTCTTCCAAAGAGAGAGTTCTGGAGAGTCTGGAATAGTGAAGAGTGAAATTCAATGCCTCCTACAAGCTTATGGCTAGCATCTTTTGCTTTTCATTTTTCTCCTTACACACTCCATTCACTCACGTTGCAATGTCTTTTTTATATTTGTTCCTGGGATGTGGGCATCGCTGGCAAGGCCAGCATTTATTGCCCATCCCTACTTGCCCTTGAGAAGGTGTCAGTGAACTGCTTTCTTGATTGTTTCTCATAGCAGTTTGTTACAACTGAGGGGCTTGCGAGGCCATTTCAGAGGGCAGTTAAAAGTCAACCACATTGCTGTGGGTCTGGAATCACATATAGGCCAGACCAGGTAAGGATGGCAGATTTCCTTCCCTAAAGGACATTGGTGAACCAGATGGGTTTTTAAAAGAATCCGATAGTTTCCAGTTTATTTAATTAACTGAATTTAAATTCCCCAGCTGCCGTGGTGTGATTTGAATTCACGTCTCATGGATCATTAGTCCAGGCCTCTGGATTATTAGTCGAGTGACATAACCACTATGCTACCATTCCCTGCACATAAAGCTCTTTTTCGAGGCTAGTCTTACAGCTAGCCTTCTAACAAACATGCATCTGCTCCCCCAGGTGCCCAAGGAGGATGTGACAGGGCGTAAATAAGCAGTTTGAGTGGAGCAGCTCAGAGCACCCTGCTTCACCCACTTCTACAATGGTGAGCAGCAACACACGTACTCCAGGGCCAATAATCAAATGAATTGCAGGAAAGGCACCTGGTGAAACACCAAGCAGAGAGCACGAGTGAGGAGGAGCAGATGCAACTGGGAATGGAGGGAATGCAACCTGCTGGCTGGGCATTGGCACGATCAGCAGCAGAGGGAGGGGAAATGCAGCGGTTTGGCAGTGGAAGTCATCAGCCTTCCTGGCAGGGAGGGGGTGCGGGGAATTGAAGTTGGGGCAAGAGCATTGAGGGAGCCCTTGCAACCTGATTTTCTTGCTTTTTCCACCGCTATCCCACCAGATCTGTTAATTTCCTGCAATCATGAGTGTTTGGGCCAGAACATCTGATGTATTCTTTTCCTCAATCTCTGTGAAGTGCCTTGAGACATTTTTCTATCTTAAATATGTTGTTGCTGTTGTACATCCTGTGAAAGATTGCTAAATCTGCTCACTGGGGAGAGGCAAGCCCATCAGCTCAATACTGTGACATGGACTATTACAGTCAGGATCAGACCTCGTGCTTGCCTCACATCCCTCCGGATGCCCAACTGCTGCTTCCACCCAGCTCATCTGGTATAGTATTGAGTTAAAACCAGCTGCCCAACCAAGTGGTGTATCGCTGGGAGACAATCAGTTGTGTTATCGGCTGCTTTGCAGGTTCTTGACTTCTCTCCTCCGCCTACCTGTTTACCCACTTCCTTGCCTCCATTACAGAATACATACTGCCCATTGCTAAGTGTACTAATGACAGGAGTGCCAGCAACTTCAAGTGGCGTTAAAGAGACAGAGATCGCGGGTGAATTTCCCCAGGGTTCTTTACGAGCAACAGTGTGGTTTCTTGCAAAGTTCGGACAGTGCGGCTCCCCACTCCAGGATCCCCATGAGACGTGTGCAATGAGCAGGCTAGGAAGTGCCTCGCTGTGAAGTACTGGCTCAGCTCGCTATTATAGCCACAGCATTGCTGCCTGCAATAATAGGGAGCTGACAGTTAAAGTGTGTGGCATTCCACTGCCACCTATTTAACGGAGCAGTGAGCCGGTTTAATAGCAGACTGATAACTCTTATATCAACATGCAGAGCATTCACATGTGAAATCACAAAGAATGTTTCTATGTTGAATGTCAGGTGTCAGCCGTGGCTCAGGGTAGCACAGGGTTGTGGGTTCAAGCGCCACTCCAGAGACTTCAGTCTATAATCCAAGCTGACACTCCGGTGCAGTACTGAGGGAGTGCTGCACTGTCGGAGGTGCTGTCTTTCTTATGAGACATTAAACCGAGGCCCCGTCTGCCCACTCAGATGGTCATAAAAGATCCCACGGCATTATTTGAAGAAGAGCAGGGGAGCTCTAGCCAATATTTATCCATCAACCAACATCACTAAAAATAAAAGTGGCCTGGAATTTGCTAATTCACCGCACGTGGAAATGGTGCCAGGGATGAGGGACTTCAGTTACGTGAAGACTAGAGAAGCTGGGATTGTTCTCCTTAGCGATTAAGAGGTGATTTAATAGAAGTGTTCAAAATTATGAGGGGTTTTGATGGAGTAGATAAGGAAAAACTGATTCCACTGGCAGGAGTGCCAGTAACCAGAGGACACAGCTTTAAGGTGATTGGCAAATGAACCAGGGGGCGAGAGGAGAATGTTTTTATGCAGCGAGTTGTTGTGGTCTGAAATGCACTGCATGAAAGGGCGGTGGAAGCAGATTCAATAGTAACTTTCAAAAGGGAACTGGATAAGTACTTGAAGCGGAGAAATTTGCAGGGCTAATGGAAAGAGCAGGGGAGTGGGACTAATTGGATAGCTCTACCAAAGAGCCGGCACAGGCACGATGGGCCGAATGGCCTCCTTCTGTGCCGTACGAGTCTATACTTTGGCTGATGAAAACAGCATCAGGTTCTGGAGATTTCCAATGAAGTTTACTTGAAGCTGTCAATTCTAGATTCTGAATGAATTAAATGATTGCAGAAAGAACGAAAACACTTAAATCAGTTCCACAGCAGTTCAGAAACAGCCCACTACAACCGCTGTGCATAAAATTACTTAAGAAAGTCATGGCTTGTAATAGTGAATGTTAGAACACATTCAGGTTTAGAAAAGAAGTCACAATCAGTGAAACACTCACCACCGTCCCAGTCAAACTCCTGGCGCCTCGGTTCCCGTTGTGTCGAACCCTGGAACGTCGGTTCCCGTCGTGTCGAACCCTGGAACGTCGGATCCCGTCGTGTCGAACCCTGGAACGTCAGATCCCGTCGTGTCAAACCCTGAAACGCTGGTTCCCGTCGTGTCGAACCCTGGAACATCGGTTCCCGTCATGTCGAACCCTGGAACATCGGTTCCCGTCGTGTCGAACCCTGGAAGGTTTTCTCAAGCTGTGTTCAATGCTGAAATGTTAGTTCTAATCTTATTTAACTGCATTTAATTTTGAGAATTATTTTTTATTTCTTTAGAAAGGTAAAGAAATGTGAAAACTTGAGCCAGGTGGAGGTGCAGGTAAACACCCACATCCCGGGAGCAATGTACTGGTCTCTGATCTACCACATCACTTGTGTTGCCCTTGTACCCTTGTTGTTGTCCTGGGTCCTTCACCTCTGTTTCTCACTGAAGGCACGGTCGCAGTACATTTCTTGCTTGCAAGATCTGTAATAATCTTATCAATCCTCTGTCACACAGACTGAGGAGGCAGCAGAACCCTCCGCTCTTCGGGAAGAGGAGTACTCGTTTCAGCCCGGATGACCCCAGTGAGACCGGCAGCGATTTTGATGAAGATCCCGAGGAGTTGCAGTTGCAGGTTCCATAAGCGGCGATTGGAAGGAAGGTCGGCGAGCAAAGAGGGAGGGAACTGGTCAGGGCAGTCAGCCTCTCTCTGGACCCGGGTGCAGGCCGGGAGGTGGGCAGGTTATGGAGGGAAAGCTTTGAAGGGAGACTAGAAACCCAGGATCCTCAGCGACTGCAGTCCTTATAACATTATTATTTTAAAGCAGCTGTCACTAACTTTATCAATGGATGTTGTATTTGTATCCTTTATAAGATATTTGTACATTTTAACAGATCACTGTAAACTATATATTTGCATGAATTTTCTATTATAAACCTATGTATTTAGAGAATGCTCTGGAGTGTTTGTGTGATTTATTTCAGCTGCACGGTGAGGGGGTAGGTTTATCACCAGCTTCTGATTTCATGCCAAGCATCAGGAGTGAACAAGCAGAACACCAGCAGTGTTCTCAGCTCTGATGTTCCTTGTCTAACAACTGGAGCAGTCGGCTTCTCACGAGGGGTTTTGTAGAGATTTAATAGAGGTGTTCAAAATCATGAAGGGTTTTGATGGAGTAAATAAGAAGAAACCGTTTCCAATGGCAGAAGGGTCAGTAACCAGAGGACACAGATTGAAGGTGATTGGCCAAAGAACCAGAGGCGAGAGGATGAGAATTTGTTTATGCAACGAGTTGTGATCTGGAATGCACTGCCTGAAAGAGTGCTGGAAGCAGATTCAACAGTAGCATTCAAAAGGGAATTGGATAAATACTTAGAAAGGAAAACATTGCAGGACTATGGGGAAAGAGCAGGGGTGTGGAGCCAGTAACACAAAATCATGCTTGATATAACATCTTGCTCGAAGGCCCTGGCTCTCGAGTTCATTGCTGAGCAAAGATACAAGGCCTATACACTCAACATGACCATTATCAAGCACAGTAGACACCTTGCAGCTAAGTGTGGTGCCAGCTCACTCTCTGTACTCTCGAATACACTGTCGGCACCATTGGCTTCTGCATCAACCATCTGCTATCACAGAATCACAGAAACCCCACAGTGCAGATAGAGGCCATTTCGGCCCATCGAGCCTGCACCGACACATATCCCACCCGATCCCCGTAACCCCTACACCAACACATATCCCACCCTATCCCTGTAACCCCACGTATTTAATCCCCCTAACACTAAGGGTCAATTTATCATAGCCAATCAACCTAACCCGCACATCTTTGGACTGTGGGAGGAAACCGGAGCACCCGGAGAAAACCCACGCAAACACGGGGAGAATGTGCAAACTCCACACAGACAGTCGCCCGAGGCCGGATTCGAACCCAGGTTTCTGGTGCTGTGAGGCAACAGTGCTAACCACTATGCCACCGTGCTATAGATGCCAATCTTCTGATCTGTTAATGCCTTATTCTGCATTTGCAGAAAAACACTCTGGATATCGGTGAAATAAAATGGTAGCACATCAATTACCATAAAATGAACAGTGAGTCGCTTCCCCCTCGATTTGTCTCATCGAGTCTGGGTGAGGTAGAGGAACAAAGAGATCTCGGAGCACAAATACATAAATCACTAAAAGTTGTGCCACAGGTTAGCAAGGCCATAAAAAAGCAAACCAAGCACTGGGGTTTATTTCTAGAGGGATACAATTGAAAAGTAATGATGTATGCTAAACCTGTATCAAACCTTGGTTAGACCACACTTGGAGTACTGCATACAGTTCTGGTCACCATTTTATAAAAAGGATAAAGAGGCACTGGAGAGGGTGCAGAGAAGATTTACAAGGATGATACCAAAAATACCTATCAGGAAAGGATGAACAGGCGGGCACTCTTTTCTCTTGGGTGACCTAATAACGGTCTTTAAAATTATGAAAGGTTTTCATAGAGTGGATACAGAGAGAGTGTTTCCACTTGTGGGGAAGATCATAACTAAAGGCCATCAATATAAGATAGTCAACAAGGAATCCAATAGGGAATTCAGAATAAACTTCTTTACCCAGCGACTCCAGGATGGTGTGTTGCCTCCCTGGTGCAAGGGTCAAGGATGTCTCAGAGCGGCTGCAGAACATCTTGGAAGGGGAGAGTGAACAGCCAGTTGTCGTGGTGCATATAGGTACCAACGATATAGGTAAAAAATGGGATGAGGTCCTAAAAGCTGAATATAGGGAGTTAGGAGGTAAATTAAAAAATAGGACCTCAAAGGTAGTAATCTCAGGATTGCTACCAGTGCCACGTGCTAATCAGAGTAGAAATAGAAGGATATTTCAGATGAATACGTGGCTAGAGGAATGGTGCAAGGGGGAGGGATTCAAATTCCTGGGACATTGGAACCAGTTCTGGGAGAGGTGGGACCAGTTGAAACCGGACGGTTTGCACCTGGGCAGGGCCGGGACCGATGTCCTAGGGGGAGTGTTTGCTAGTGCTCTGGGGGAGGGTTTAAACCAAAATGGCAGGGGGTTGGGAACCTGAGCAGGGAGACAGAGGAAAGGGAAACAACGATAAAAGCAAAAGATAGGAAGGAGAAAAACAAAAGTGGCAGTCAGAGAAATCAACGGTTTAAATCAAACATGGCCACAGTAAATAATAATTCTAAAAGGTCTAAGAGCGTTAAAAAAACAAGCCTGAAGGCATTGTGTCTTAATGCGAGGAGCATTCATAATAAGGTGGATGAATTAGCTGCACAAATAGAGGTAAACGAATATGAGTTGATTGGGATTACAGAAACATGGCTCCAGGGTGGCGAAGGCTGGGAACTCAACATCCAGGGGTATTCAATATTCAGGAAAGATAGGCAAAAAGGAAAGGAGGTGGGGTAGCATTGCTGGTTAAAGAAGGGATTAACACAATTGTAAGGAAGGATATTAGCTCTGATGATCTGAAATCTGTATGGGTAGAACTGAGAAATACCAAGGGGCAGAAAACGTTAGTGGTGTAAGGGGTCATTTTAACGAGCTTATGGTGTGCTAAATCGGTTTTGATATTCGCACTACTCGTGAGCGGTTTCGAAGCGCTCCCCCCCTCACGGTTCTAGACACTGGGCTTATTGCCAGACAACCTTTGTGTGTTGGCCCAACTCGTGACTCGGAAGACAAATGGTCAGATGAGACAGATTGAGTTTTAAATCAAAACGATCTTTATTTTTGAAAGAGAATGTACACAGAGAAAAATGGCAAGAATAAATGCAGACGAAAAATAACGTTTCTCACAGAGGACTAAATTATACACTGAGAAAAATAACTTTAAAGCATATAAACAGTAATAAAATAGCAATAAGCTAAAAGCGGGGGTGAGGGAAGCGCACGGACACATCGAGGGATAAATCACACTCCTGACTTACAAATACCCTTAACGTTACAAACCCTCCCGTTACTGAATATACCTCAATTATGTCAGTTAGGTAGAGTTGGGCCTTTATGCTCACCAGAATTTCAAAACCCTTCTGGACCTTGGTACTTCTTGTTACATCTGGAATTTCTGATCTTCCTTATGGGACCGGCTCCTGGACCCTGTTACTTGGTGTCGTCCGGGACCTCCGACCTTCCTTATGGGACCGGCTCCTGGACTCGCTCTCCTGTACAAACTTTGGAAGTCCTCCGAAATCCTCGAGCCGTTTTCTGTTCCGCACGGTCCTCGAACCCCTGATGGTAACTGGACTTGGACTTCACGGTGTGAACCGTCTCCGGAGGAGTCTTCCTTACTCTGGTCGAATCTTAGACTGACTTGCTGACGATTTACCTGAACGGTTATACTCTTTTCTGGCCCTAATCTTGGCGCCAAATCAACCGTTTTCCTTTGTTAAGGTTGCTTTAACAAAAGCAAGCACATTAATTTTAACTGCTCGCAAATCGAACTAATGGGAATCCGATTAGTGTCCCTTCGTTTGTGTGTGCTCAGCGGTTTCTGAGATCGGTTACCGCTTTGCCATAATGGGAATCCGTTTAGTGTCCCTCCGTTTGTGTGCGCTCAGCGGTTTCTGAGATCGGTTACCGCTCTGCCAGTGATTAGCGCACCTCCGGGTGCTAATAGTTTTGTTTACTGCTGTAACCACATTACAATATCAAAAACAGTAAGGTTCTGGATTCTTCTAATCGATGATGACTCAGACTGCTGTTAGGTACTGTGTGTGTGTCCTTTTGAACTGGGCCATGAGAACTGCCAACTCCATTCTGTGTTCTCACAATGTGGCCACTTCAGGGGCCCTACCCGTATACTGTATTTCATGGATTTTTGCGAATCCTACAGTCCTCCCTGTGATACAATGAGCATCTTCAATCGTCTTTGTATCATAAAATGTCTTTGGGTGAGCACAAATCCGTTCCCTCCCCAACTGACCTTCCCTGTAATTTACCTTGCTAAGGAGTGTACCTCGCCCGCACTTTCCTCATTCCGAACAACGAAGTTTGAGAAAACATTTCCTATTGGAGACAAACCTTTAAACAATACACAGACTCACCTAGAGTCATAACAGAATAATCATAATACAATATAATGCGAAATCAAACAAGGTACAGAACAATCCAAAATATTAAAACAACAGTAATTACACGGGCGACTCCCCGTTTATACTGACATAGTGGCCCCGCCAATTCGGCTGACTAGGGAATTCCCTGCTGTGTCCCTTCCTTCTGCACTGTACACAGACCAGGTACAAAACTATCCCCAGTTGGCACACCACCAAAATGTGGGAAGCCAGTCGGATCCATGATGGGACCTCTATATTATCAAAAAGGTCCCACCACGGTGGAACCACTATATCCTGAATTTCTGCCCCTATATCAACGGTCTTTTGTTCCAAAGTGAAAAAGTGTTTCTGCGAGATGGCGACCGCTTTGAGCAGCGCAGTTAGGTGTTCTGGGAGAGGGGGAATCGTAAAACCAAAATGTGCTACATACTTTTGGAGATCAGTGAAATTCTCCTTAACGGTGAGGTGAACGGTGGATGGTTCGGGGATCGGGATAATCTGCAGCTGTGCCACTTGAACTATTGCCTCGGGTTTAAAACAGAAGCTGCTGTCACTGACCGCGCACCAGCCGTGCTGTCCGTGCCGCTAGTGAGACGCAGCGGTGGCGACACAATATGTCCCACCTCCTATGTATGCCACCTGTGGGGGAACATGGCCCTGTGCCATGGCTTCCATAGTGCAATTGATAAGCTTAGCGTCAGCAGACCTGAACCCGCATTGTGGTATTGAATAGGCATTCAAGTGCTGGGGACACAGGATTATGTGTGCTCCCTGGCTACGGCACCCCGAGAAGTCAGTCCCCGTCATAGCATGCTCCCACTTAATGACGTAGGGTGGGACCTCTGCAAAATGGACACGAGCCCCCCCCCGAATGACTCCAATGTTCACCACCCTATACACCAGCGCAGGTCGGGCTGTCCTGCTCATTATGGGGATCCGCACGACGACCCCCATGATGGTATGGTTGGAGCGGCCACAGTCCACCAGGACTGGATAGGCCTCAGAAGCGAGACGGAGCTGGCAGGGACTCAACGCGTTCTCAAAAGGGTGGAGGGCTGTGAGGTGTTTGTTACTGATCCAGGAGGGGACCAAACCCTGTTTCAAGTCCTCCAGATTGCTGCGGCCCTTGCCCAGCAACCATGCCCCGTACAGCACGCACACCTCATTCTGTGCAGCCTGATCTGAGGCGTTCCTGTCCTCCCTAATGAGAGCGTTGACCGTCCGAGCCTGCTTCTCCAGCTCTATGATCTCTTTTAAGTGGAGAGTCATAGCCTGATCCTCATGGAGCTCCGAACCCACCACTCGATTTTCGTCCGTGAGGATCCCCCTCAACTGGGTCTTTAACCCGTTAACCTGCCGTTGCAATTCGATGTCGTCCATACTATTTATGATGGACGACCCAGTGTTAAACCCTGTGAACCAGTCGTTCACGGTGCCCCTTTTTAGTCTCCCTGCTTGCTCCCATTGCTTGTGGCTTTCGGTATAGAGCTTGGTTCTGTTGACCCTTGCGAAGTGAAATTTGGACTACCCAAATTAGTAAAAATTCTGAGGAGGAGGAATTCCTGGAATGTTTTCGGGACGGTTATCTGGACCAATATGTCGAGGAGCCGACTCGAGATCAGGCCATTTTAGACTGGGTATTGTGCAATGAGAAGGGACTTATCAGCAATCTTCTTGTACGAGGCCCCTTGGGTCAGAGCGATCATAATATGATCGAGCTCTCAGTCGAGATGGAGAGTGAGGAAATTGAATCAGAGACTAAGGTCCAGAACTTAAATAAAGGGAATTATGAGGGTATGAGACGGGAATTGGGTAAGATTGATTGGGTGGTGTTTCTGGGGGGATTGACAGTGGATAGACAATGGCAAGCATTCAAAGATAGAATGGAAGAATTCCAGAACATGTTTATACCGGTTTGGCATAAAAATAAACCTAAAAAGGTGACTCAACCGTGGATAACGAGGGAAATTAGGGACAGCATAAAATCAAAAAAAAGGGCATATCAACTGGCAAAAAAAAGCACCAGACCGGAAGATTGGGGGCAGTACAGGATACAGCAAAAGAGGACAAAGGGATTAATCAGGAAGGGGAAAATAGAATACGAAAGTAAACTTGCAGCAAACATAAAGACAGACTGCAAAAGCTTTTATCGGTATATCAGGAGGAAAAGACTGGTAAAATCCCAAGTCGGTCCCTTGCAGTCCGATTCGGGAGAATATATAATGGAGAATAAGGAAATGGCAGACCAATTAAACTCATACTTTGGTTCTGTATTCACAAAGGAGGACACAAATAACCTCCCAGGAATATCGGCAAACATAGGGACTAATGAGAGGGAGGAGCTGACAGAAATTAGTATCTCTAGGGATATGGTGTTGGGTAAGTTGAGGGGACTGAAGGCCGACAAATCCCCGGGGCCTGATAAACTACATCCTAGGGTACTTAAGGAGGTGGCCCTGGAGATAGCAGATGCTCTAAGGATCATCTTCCGGAACTCCATTGACTCGGGAACAGTACCCGTGGATTGGAGGGTAGCTAATGTTACCCCAATATTTAAAAAGGGGGGTAGAGAGAAAGCAGGGAATTATAGACCAGTAAGCCTTACATCGGTTGTGGGCAAAATGCTAGAGTCCATTATTAAGGATAAAATAGCGGAGCACTTGACAAATGGGGAAAGGATCGGACAGAGTCAACATGGATTTACAAAGGGTAAATCGTGTTTGACTAATCTGCTGGAATTTTTTGAGGAAGTAACTGGTAAAATAGATGGGGGAGAGCCAGTGGATGTGGTGTACCTTGACTTCCAGAAAGCCTTCGATAAGGTTCCACACAAAAGATTATCATGCAAAATTAAGGCTCATGGAATTGGGGGCAAAGTATTAACGTGGATAGAGAACTGGCTGGCGGATAGAAAACAGAGAGTTGGAATAAACGGCTCGTTTTCGGAGTGGCAGGCAGTGACCAGCGGGGTGCCGCAAGGATCTGTCCTGGGACCCCAGCTGTTCACAATATATATAAATGATCTGGATCAGGGAATTGGATGCAATATTTCCAAATTCGCTGACGACACTAAACTAGGAGGAGGGGTGGGCTCTGATGAGGATGTCAGGAGGCTACAGTGCGATTTGGACAGGTTGGGGGAATGGGCGGATACGTGGCAGATGCACTATAATGTGGATAAATGCGAGGTTATCCACTTTGGGGGTAAAAACAGGAGGGTGGATTATTATCTAAATGGCAATAGATTGGGAGATGGGGAGGTGCAGAGGGACCTGGGTGTTCTTGTGCACCAGTCACTGAAGGAGAGCATGCAGGTGCAACAGGCGATTAAGAAGGCAAATGGTATGTTGGCCTTCATATCAAGGGGGTTCGAGTATAGGAATAGGGATACCTTACTACAGCTGTACAAGGTGCTGGTGAGACCGCATCTGGAGTATTGTGTACAGTTTTGGTCGCCCCATCTGCGGAAGGATGTTCTTGCCATGGAAAGAGTGCAGCGGCGATTCACCAGGCTGATACCTGGAATGGCGGGAATGACCTACGAGGAGAGATTGAATAGTTTGGGCTTGTACTCACTGGAGTTTAGAAGATTGAGAGGGGATCTCATCGAAACATATAAAATTATGGCAGGCCTGGACAGGCTGAATTCAGAGAGAATGTTTCCAATGGCAGGGGAGCACAGAACCAGGGGCCACAGTCTAAAAATAGCGGGCAAATCATTTAAAACAGAGATGAGGAAGAATTTCTTCACTCAAAGAGTGGTGAGCCTGTGGAATTCCCTGCCACAGAGGGCTGTGAAGGCTAATTCAATAAATATTTTCAAGAGAGAATTGGATATATTTCTGAAGGCTAAGGGGATTAAGGGTTACGGAGAAAAGGCGGGGACGGGGTACTGAACTGGTAAGATCAGCTATGATCTCAGACGAAGATCAGCCATGATCTCATTGAATGGCGGAGCAGGCTCGAAGGGCCGAATGGCCTACTCCTGTTCCTATCTCTATGTCTATGTTTATGTTTATGTCTCTTTTAGCAGGGCCTGATATAGCCTTCCTGTTTCTACGGGGCACCATTCCGGCAGGTGCACCTCGGTCAGGTTGAGGATGACCAAGGCCACCGCGTAATGGACCCCCTGGTAAGCCATTTGATCAGTCGGAACTAAAACTAAACCGTTCCCTGGTCCCTTGGTGGTGGTGGGGCACCCCTCTGTTACCGTCCGTGGTGTCTGGGTCGTGGGCAGGGGATGTCGGGGGCGGGTCACTAACTCAGTGGCATTAACTGCGATTGGGGAGTAGGGGACCGCGCATGCGTCCAAGCGCGATTCCCAGTCCATCCCCCTCCTGTTATCTTGCCACTGGCTGTGGAAAATGATGGAAACACCTGCGGGGCAGACTTTTCCTGAACCCCACATACATACGTAAATCCCTTGATCGGGTTCCCACCATTTATCCCAGCACACTGTCAGCCCTCCCTGGGTCCCTGTGATGGTCCGGTGAGTGTTGTTCCCTAACCTTTCCCACTGTCCTCATAGAATCATAGAGTAATACAGCACGGATAGAGGCCCTTCGGCCCATCGTGTCCGTGCCGGCCATCAAGCCCTGTCTAATCTAATCCCATATTCCAGCATTTGGCCCGTAGCCTTGTATGCTATGGCATTTCAAGTGCACATCCAAATGCTTCTTAAATGTTGTGAGGGTTCCTGCCTCCACAACCCTTTCAGGCAGTGAGTTCCAGACTCCAACCACCCTCTGGGTGAAAAAGTTCTTTCTCAAATCCCCTCTAAACCTCCCGCCCTTTACCTTGAATCTATGCCCCCTAGTTATTGACCCCTCTACTAAGGGAAAAAGCTCCTCAGCATCCATCCTATCTATTCCCCTCATAATTTTGTACACCTCAATCATGTCCCCCCTCAGCCTCCTCTGCTCCAAGGAAAACAACCCCAATCTGCCCAGTCTCTCTTCATAGCTGAAGCGCTCCAGCCCTGGTAACATCCTGGTGAACCTCCTCTGCACCCTCTCTAACGCGATCACATCCTTCCTGTAGTGTGGCGACCAGAACTGCACACAGTATTCCCGCTGTGGCCTAACCAGTGTTTTATACAGCTCCGTCATAACCTCCTTGCTCTTATCACAGAAATCACAGAATCACAGAAACCCCACAGTGCAGATAGAGGCCATTTCGGCCCATCGAGCCTGCACCAACACATATCCCACCCTATCCCCGTAACCCCTGCACCAACACATATCCCACCCTATCCCCGTAACCCCTACACCAACACATATCCCACCCTATCCCCGTAACCCCACGTATTTAATCCTCCTAACACTAAGGGTCAATTTATCATAGCCAATCAACCTAACCCGCACATCTTTGGACTTCAATGCCTCGGCTAATGAAGGCAAGTATCCCATATGCCTTTTTTAACCACCTTATCCACCTGTTCCGCCGCCTTCAGGGATCTGTGTACTTGCACACCCAGATCCCTCTGACCCTCCGTCTTGCCTAGGGTCTTTCCATTCATTGTGTATTCCTTTGCCTTGTTAGTCCCCCCAAAGTGCATCACCTCGCACTTTTCCGGGTTAAATTCCATTTGCCACTGTTCCGCCCATCTGACCAACCTATCTATATCGTCCTGCAGACTGAGGCTACCCTCCTCGCTATTTACCACCCTACCAATTTTTGTACCATCCACGAACTTACTGATCATACCTTTTACATTCATATCTAAGTCATTAATGTAGACCACAAACAGCAAGGGACCCAGCACCGATCCCTGTGGTACCCCACTGGCCACAGGCTTCCAGTCACAAAAACAACCTTCGACCATCACCCTCTGCCACTAAGCCAGTTTTGTATCCAATGTGCCAAGGCACCCTGGATTCCATGGGCTCTTACCTTCTTGACCAGTCTCCTGTGCGGGACTTTATCGAAGGCCTTACTGAAATCCATGTATACCACATCCACTGCGTTACCCTCGTCCACACACCTAGTCACCCCCTCAAAAAATTCAATCAAATTAGTCAGACATGATCTTCCCTTGACAAAGCCATGTTGACTATCCCTGATTAATCCTTGCCTCTCCAAGTGGAGACAAATTTTGTCCCTCAGGATTTTTTCCAATAATTTTCCTACCACTGATGTTAGGCTCACTGGCCTGTAGTTCCCCGGTTTTTCCCTACTACCCTTCTTGAATAATGGTACTACATTAGCGGTTCTCCAGTCCTCTGGCACATCCCCTGTGGCCAGAGAGGTCCTGAATATATGTGTTAGAGCCCTCGCAATCTCCTCCTTTGCCTCACACAGCAGCCTGGGATACATTTCATCCGGGCCTGGGGATTTATCCATTTTTAGGCCAGCTAAAACCGCCAATACCTCCTCCCTCTCGATGTTAATATGTTCGAGCATATCACAGTCCCCCCGCCCTATTTCTATGTCTAAATCGTCCTTCTCCATAGTGAAAACAGATGCAAAAAATTCATTTAGAACCCCTCCTACATCTTCCGGCTCCACACACAGATTGCCACTTTTGTCCCTAATGGGCCCTATTTTTTCCCTAGTTATCCTCTTACCCTTAATATACTTATAAAACATCTTCGGATTTTCCTTTATTTTGCTCGCCAGTGTTATTTCATGGCCCCTCCTTGATCTCCCAATTTCTTTTTTAAGTATCCCCCTGCACTTTTTGTACTCCTCTGGGGCTTCCTCCGTCTTTAGCCTTTTGTATCTACCAAAAGCCCTCCTTTTTTTCCTAATCCATTCTCGTATATCCCCTGACATCCAAGGTTCCCTGTGGTTTTTGGAACCACCCTTGACCTTTACGGGAACATGTTGCCATTGTATGATCTCAATCTCCCTTCTGAAAGCCTCCCATTGCTCCGATGCGGATTTTCCTACAAGTAGCTGATCCCAGTCCATTTTGGCCAGATCCTGCCTTATCCTATTAAAATCGGCCTTCCCCCAATTTAGAACCTTTATTTCCGGCCCATCCCTGTCCTTTTCCATGACCACCTTAAATCTTACCATATTATGGTCACTATCACCAAAGTGCTCACCTACTAGCACTTTTTCCACTTGGCCGGCCACATTCCCTAGAATTAGGTCCAGTACCGCCCCCTCTCTTGTAGGACTTTCTACATGCTGGCTCAAAAAGCTCTCCTGGATGCACTTTAAGAATTCTACACCCTCTGAGCCTTTCACACTCTGACTATCCCAGTTAATATTGGGGAAGTTGAAATCCCCCATTATTATTACCCTATTATTTGCACATTTCTCTGAGATTTGCCTACATATCTGTTCCTCTATCTCCCCCTGACTGTTTGGAGGCCTATAGTACACTCCCAGCAAAGTGCTTGCCCCCTTTTTGCTTTTAAGCTCCACCCATATGACCTCATTAGAGGACCCTGCTAATATATCATCCCTCCTTACTGCAGTAATTGACTCCTTAATTAATATTGCGACACCCCCTCCTCTTATACCTCCCCCTCTGTCTCGCCTGAAGATTCTGTACCCCGGAATATTGAGCTGCCAGTCTTGCCCTTCCCTCAACCATGTCTCCGTGATAGCAACAATATCATACTCCCATGTGTTTATCAACACCTTCAGTTCATCCACCTTATTTCACAGAATCACAGAATCTACAGTGCAGATAGAGGCCATTTCGGCCCATCGAGCCTGCACCGACACATATCCCACCCTATTCCTGTAACCCCATGTATTTAATCTCCTAACACTAAGGGTCAATTTATCAGAGCCAAATCAACCTAACCTGCACATCTTTGGACTGTGGGAGGAAACCGGAGCACCCGGAGGAAACCCACGCAGACACGGGGAGAATGTGCAAACTCCACACAAACAGTCGCCTGAGGCCAGATTTGAACCCGGGTCCCTGGTGCTGTGAGGCAACAGTGCTAACCACTATGCCACCGTGCCACTATGCAAGACTCCTTGCATTAAAATAGATGCCATCCAGCCTTGCCCTTATATATTTGCCCTGTCTACCAAGCTGACTTGTTTTTTTCTCTATAATTGGCAGCACATCCCCCCCTATTTCAGCTCCCCTCTGTATCCCATCCCCCTGCCAAGTTAGTTTAAACCCCCCCCAACAGTGCTAGCAAACCTCCCCTCTGGGAGTTTCCTGAGCCACCACCACCTATCCAGGGGGACGTTCCCCCTGCACGTTAAACAAATTCGTTTTCCCACAGTAACACTGATCTGCGTGGCCTTGATCGTGACCCGCGGACACGATAGTGAAACTTCTCCATAAGTGAAACCAATGTCATTAGAGTATTTAGTGGCGTTCGATCCCAGCCAACCCGGCCAGTTGCCCTCGTGGGTATATCCAGCGACTTCCTCTGCCTTGCGCAGGCCCTGCCCGTCGTGGGCCAGGGGCGCCGTTTCCCCGGTACATCCGAAGATGTGGTGATCCTCCGTCTCCCCTCGCCACGCGATGTTGAGGCCCACCAGGGCCGTGAGGATGATGCCTCTTAGTAGCATCATTGGATTAATATCTGTTGGAGAGATAAAAGAGAATGTTCGAGCCGGGCTCCTTGGGCTCCTCGGCTTGGGTGTGGGGTGAGTGGGTCCCGCGACCCTAGCTCACTTAACTTGCCACTCTGTACCATTCCAAAATGCCACCATACCTCAGAAAAACCTTATACATACATACTAAATTTACAAATAACTAAACCTTACTTAGCAAACTATGGTGTATGTACATGTGCCGTCCGTCTCCGGACGGCCAGCTTAAAATCTGTGGGGACTGTCGCAGGCCTCCCCCTGCGGCGTTCCCACCTCAGTTTCAGCTGCTGGTCCCTAGCAGCCTGTAGCTGCTGGCTGTGAACTGTTTAAAATTCCCACAGCTTTCCTACGGGGGTATCTTTTTACAGTAACCGGTGACCAGACCTTTTCAATGCTACACTGAGGGGCAAGACCTAAGACCTCTGGGCTCCTCACCTTCACCGCTGTCGGGGGCGGGACCTTCGTCCTCTGACTCGGCTTCACTTTGGCCAGGGACAGGACCTAGGACCTCCGGCTCCTCCCCTCCTGGGTCCCAGAACAATGGGGGAGTCTCCCGCTTAGATGGGACAACTCCTCCCCTCACGCAGGCTGCACGTCCAGCCTGTGTGACCTGTGGCTGCAGCTCCCCTACAGCATTTGATTCTTTATTGGCCTTTTCAGCCCCCGCTGCCTGTTTCCCTGCCTCCGGTTTAAACAGTTTACATTGGTTAATGTGAAACCATTTAGTGCGCCGGGGCAGTTTCACAGCATACACCATGGGGCTGGCCTGATCTACAATACTGTAGGGACCCATGTAAAGTGGCTCGAAACTCCCCACATGGGCGAAGTTTCTTACCATTACTAGGTCCCCTACCTCCCAGCGATGGGTTTTACTGGGCTCGAGCAGCATTTTATTTCCCTGATGCTGCCTCCCCATGTTACCTGCGGCTCCCTCATAAATCCTTTGGAGGCGTTCAAGGAGCGTGCGGGCAAATTTGTCCCGATTCACCTCCCTTAGCTGCCCCTCCGTTAGGACTGGGGCCAGGACATGAGTGGGGGTTCTCATGACCCTGCCGGTCATGAGCTCATGCGGAGAGTACCCCGTACTCTTTGATTGGCTGGCGCGGACCCCCATGAGGATAAGAGGCAGGACTTCTGCCCACCTTTGGGGCGAACCCATTATCTCCTTCCTTATTTTCTCTTTTAAGGTGCGGTTCATCTGTTCCACAATCCCAGATGACTGGGGATTGTAGGCGGCGTGCCATTTTCCTTGAATGCCCAGCAGCATCAGGGTATTCTGCATGACTTGGCCGGTAAACTGGCTTCCCTGATCGCATTCCACGAATTGGGGCAGTCCCCATCTCGAGAACACCTCCCGCACCAAGATTCTTGCAGTTCCTAACGCTGTGGCTGTTCGGCAGGGGAAGGCTTCAACCCATTTAGAGAACACGTCCACCAGAACGAGGCAATACTTATAGCCTCCCTGGGTGGCGGGTAAGGGTCCGATATAGTCAATTTGGATTGACTGCCATGGTCCCTCTACCCTCCTAACGTGTCCCATTGGCACCTTCCTCCTGTGAGGGTCGGGGTTATTTGCTGCGCACACAAGACAGTTTGCGCAAAACTCCCGGACGTCCTCCCAGAGTCCTGGCCACCATCCTGCCTGCTCTACCCGCTGCCAAGTGACCTCAGGCATGGGGTGCCCTGCTCCCGGCCCCTCATGGGCCAGTTGAAGGAATTCCCTCCGGTGCTGCTGAGGCACCACCCACTGCTCTTCTCTAAACAGCATCCCCTCTCTTATGGAAAGAGATGCTGTGCCATATGGGCCTTCTATTTTCTTCCCCTCGCTAACCGCGTTAAATACCCCTCTCAGGGCTGGGTCCTGAGATTGGACCGATTTGAGGTCCGGGGCTAGTGCTACCCCTACACTCTTCTGAATCCCATCCCTGCCTTTTACAGCTGCCACTGGTCCAGGCCCGTAGGGGTCCCAGAGAATGCCGGACATGGCACCCTCTCTCGCCAGTGCGTCAGCTCGCTGGTTTCCCTGACCGCGAGGTTCTGTGGAGGAGTGAGCCTTCACTTTGTGGATGAAGACCTCACCCTTCTCCCCCACGGCTGCCAGGATCTTCTCCAGCAGGGGCTTTACCACCAAGGGTCTCCCATCCGCAGAAGTGAATCCACGATGGGACCAGATGGCCAGGTACTCAGTACACGAATTGCATGTGAACATGCTGTCCGAGCAAATCGTGTACGGGGTAGGGAAGACTTCGGGGTGGGTGACCACATACGCCACAGCGGACAGTTCTGCCTGCTGGGCGCTCATGGTGCTGGGGAGTTTAATTGCCAACGCAATGTTTGCCGTTGGGTCATAAACTCCGCACCCCGTGAGCCGTTTTCCAGGAGATACCATGCTGGAACCATCCACGTAGATCTCACGGCCGGTGGGATGTATCCCGTCGACCTCCCATACCCCTTCTACAGAACACTGATGGGCTGTCCCAGGGTAAGCCAGGTTGGCGGCTAATCTGGGCTCACACAGGCCTTTTACCCGCAGATCCATTTGGGAGAGGAGTAGGGTCCAGTGCGCAATGCGGGCACTGCTCACGGTCCCATCCTTGATCCTCCCATCCAACAGCATCTTGGTAGGTGTGTGGTGTGTGAGGAGGGTGATGGGGAAGGTGCCCGTGAAGATTGCGGATCTCTTCACGGCCCAGTGTGTGGCCAAGAGGTGCCGCTTGCAGACCGAGTAGCTCCTCTCCACATCGGTGAGCACCCTGGAGGAGTAAACCACGGGTGTCAGCCTACCATGCCGCTCCTGGAGCAACACAGCGCTGAGGCTGTCCCCGCTGGCCGCCACCCCCAGGAAGAACTCCCTTCCCCCATCTATCGCTCCCAGGGCCGGTGCGGTCTGCAGCTTCCTTTTTAGGAGCTCAAACGCGCCTGGCATCCTTCATCCCACGACCACTCCACTTCCTTGTGCAAGAGTCGGAGTAGCAGGGCTGCCATGGCCGCATAGTCCTCCATGAAGTCTCGGCAGTACCCGGTTAGCCCTAGAAACGACCTCACACCCTTTATAGTGACGGGGACCGGTAACTCCTGTACCGCCTCCCTCCAAGCCCTATCGATGGCCCTTTCTCCGGCGCGGATGGTCAGCCCCAGGAACTTGACTTCCTTCTGACCGATCTGCGCCTTCTTTGGGTTAACCTTAAACCCCTTTCGGGTCAGCAGCTCCAACAATTCAGCCAGCAGTGGGCCGTGCTCTCCGACCGTGTCGGTAAACAGGAGCAGGTTGTCCACATACTGCACTAACTGAAGGGGCTGACTGAACTCCTTCAGGCTGTCCGCCATGCATTGGTGGAAAATGCTGGGACTATTGTGGAAGCCTTGTGGCAAGCAGTTCCAAGTATATTGTTGCCCCTTAAAAGTAAAGGCAAATTTATACTGGTCCTCCCTCTGCACAGGGATTGACCAGAACCCATTAGAAATATCCAGCACCGTGTACATGGTCGCGGATGCGGGAATACTCCCAATGAGGTCGGCCACTGCTGCCACTGTAGGGGCACATGCGGGGATGTTGCTGTTCAACACCCGATAGTCCACCGTGGCTCTCCAGGAATTGTCCGGTTTCTTAACCGGCCAAAGCGGAGAGTTCACATGGGTGGCTATAGGCCTTAGCACCCTCTGCTGTACCAGCACTGATATGGCCACCTCCATATCAGCCTCTGCCTCCTTTGGGAAGTTGTACTGCTTTTGGGGCCGGGCCATGGGATCCCCATCTACCCTGACCTCAAAGCTGACGACTCTCCCACAGTCGTGCTTCTGCGTGGCGAACGCACCTAACTGAGCCTGCACTTCGGCCCTAAATACTACCGGGATACCCTCCATCATTTCACCGAGGTCGTAACTCCCTTTCGGCTTCATGGTACACAGGGTTCCCTTCCCATCCTTTCCTGGGATTACTACTACTCCACTTTCCTTCCCGGTATTGGCCCCCCAAAGGCAATGGTTCCTGAGGTCTACGAGGATCCCATGGCCCACGATGAAGTCGGCCCCTAGGATCCCTTTACCTCCCTCCGCGTCCCATCTCGCCAGGACACATGTCCACTTTGTGTGTAGTGTGCCCAAGCGGATCGAGAGCGGCCTGGAGAACGCACCCGTCTGCTTTGCCCCTGTGAACCCCGATAAGACGTATGGAACCCCGCTAGACAGAGGTGAGGCGGTGGGATTCTCCATATGAATCACGGTGCAGGAAGCCCCCGTATCCAACAGATAAGTCCCCGTACCCTTCTCTAACTCCATCTGCACGAGCGGTCTCTTCCATCCGTCATACCGGAGCGCACACAGATAGACGGGCTGCGCGGGTTCCAGTCATTGCGGGCCACCTTGGGAAGGGGTTGGGGGAAACCACTGGACCGGTTGTGGCTGCTATCTTACCCTTTGTGAGAACCAATGATCTCACTGAAGCTAGCAGCATGTCCAGCAGCTCTTGAGGAGCATTTGGCTCCGTTTCTTTTTCTGGGGCAGAGGTCGGGGTTGTAGCCGGGGCTTGGGCTGGGGCTGTTGGGACCTTCTCCCTATTATCCTTCCAAGGATTTTTGCAGTCCCTGCGCCAATGCCCTTCCTTTCCGCAACCGTAGCAAGTTTGCCTGCTTTGGTTGGGACAGCTCCCTTCCTGGCGCCACTCCTTACGGGGCTGGTCACCAGGCCTGACCTCACAAACCTTCCCATTTTTCGGGGGGGTTTCACTATCTCTACCATTTCTAAAAGTGACTGAGTTGACGGATTACCGTCGCCTCCGTGGTCAGAGGGTTTTGGGGGTCGAACCAAGCCATTGACTGCATTCGAACGCGGGGCAGGGAGTTATTCATAAGGCACCTTAGCCAGTGAACTAACGGTTCCCCGTCCAGGTGCGCTCGCGCCGGCATTCCCGGGCACGCATCCTGGTAGACTGGCCACAGCCTGTCCGCGAACGCCTGCGGGAATTCCCCGGGGAGCTGGACTGTTCTCTCTACCCGGGAGAATGGACTCCGCTCGTTCATCCTCATGGCCTCCAGGATCTCTTCCTTGAGCTTGCCATAATTCTCCTGACCCCTCTTACACTCATCGGGTAGCATCTGGAGGAGATCGCTACCCAGGGAGAACAGCATCATTTTGGCCTTTTCTGCCTCGTCGCAGTCATTCACACAGGCTGCCTGCTCTATCTCCCTAAAGTGCAGGGAAGAGTCCCCCCTCATGGTGAGCTTGGGGATGTGGCTCGCCATGGAACGCAATTGTTGCGTACTGTGTGGAATCTGGAATTGGTTCTGGATGTCCCCAGTTTCCCCGTCGTCACCGGGTAGTCCGTACCTCCGCTGTATAACGGGGTACACCGGTCCCGGTCCCTGACTCTCTCTTGGGCTAGCCTGGTCTACCTGGGGTTCTTCATCCCCCACCTGCCCCTGTTCCCAGACCTCTGGAAAACTAGGGGCTGGGGTGGTGGCTGTGCAACCTCCGGTTCCCTAATCCATTTAGTTCTAGGGGCTGCCTGCGGGACTGCCCTGACTGGGTTGCCGTTAAATTCAGCCTGGCCGATTTTGGGGCTAATGAGACATATCATCCCCTTTGCTTTGGCCAACTCCATACGTAGGCTTTCAATTTCCTGCCTACAGGGGCCATGGTCTGCTTCCTCAAACCCCTGAGCGCAAGCCACCTTATAAGCTGCTTTTACCTCGGCTACTTTCTCCTCCTGTGCCTTAAGTTCCCCCGTGAGACTGCTAATTTCTGCCTTTAACTTCCTTTCTCTTTCCCTAGATTCTCTTGCTTGGTACTCAACATGTTCTACCCTAAAACTAGCACTCCCCTCTAACTCAGCTATCTTGCCCTTTAGCCTTTCTACCCTGGCTTGGTGCTCACGCTGTACTTCAGCGGCCTGGCTTTCCATGTGCTCTACTTTCCCTCGATGATCCCGGACCATCGCTGCCCTCTCTTGGCTTATTGCCTCCAGGGCCACTATCACCTTCCCTTCTGCTGCAACCTTTTCCTGCAGCTCTTGGGACAAATGCCTAATCTTAGATTCTTTACTGGCCACTGCGTGGTCCAGTACCAGAACCTGCTTTTTATAACACATGAGCCATACCGCTTTCTCAATGCCCTTGAGGTGCTTTTTACTAGCCGTCCACCGAGTGGCTGCCTTTAGGGGATGCTCGGCTCCTAACATGTCATACACCCATTTTTTCACTACATTGACTTTCCCACACACGTAGGAAGCTAACTTATCTTCCATCACATCTGTCTCACCCGAGTCTTTGTCCACCACACAAGGTTTCTGTAGCCAGTGTCCTGCCATGGTCACCATTCTGTAAGGGGTCATTTTAACGAGCTTATGGTGCGCTAAATCAGTTTTGATTTTCGCACTACTTGTGAGCGGTTTTGAAGCGCTCCCCCCTCACGGTTCTAGACACTGGGCTTATTGCCAGACAACCTTTGTGTGTTGGCCCAACTCGTGACTCGGAAGACAAATGGTCAGATGAGACAGATTGAGTTTTAAATCAAAACGATCTTTATTTTTGAAAGAGAATGTACACAGAGAAAAATGGCAAGAATAAATGCAGACGAAAAATAACGTTTCTCACAGAGGACTAAATTATACACTGAGAAAAATAACTTTAAAGCATATAAACAGTAATAAAATAGCAATAAGCTAAAAGCGGGGGTGAGGGAAGCGCACGGACACATCGAGGGATAAATCACACTCCTGACTTACAAATACCCTTAACGTTACAAACCCTCCCGTTACTGAATATACCTCAATTATGTCAGTTAGGTAGAGTTGGGCCTTTATGCTCACCAGAATTTCAAAACCCTTCTGGACCTTGGTACTTCTTGTTACGTCTGGAATTTCTGATCTTCCTTATGGGACCGGCTCCTGGACCCTGTTACTTGGTGTCGTCCGGGACCTCCGACCTTCCTTATGGGACCGGCTCCTGGACTCGCTCTCCTGTACAAACTTTGGAAGTCCTCCGAAATCCTCGAGCCGTTTTCTGTTCCGCACGGTCCTCGAACCCCTGATGGTAACTGGACTTGGACTTCACGGTGTGAACCGTCTCCGGAGGAGTCTTCCTTACTCTGGTCGAATCTTAGACTGACTTGCTGACGATTTACCTGAACGGTTATACTCTTTTCTGGCCCTAATCTTGGCGCCAAATCAACCGTTTTCCTTTGTTAAGGTTGCTTTAACAAAAGCAAGCACATTAATTTTAACTGCTCGCAAATCGAACTAATGGGAATCCGATTAGTGTCCCTTCGTTTGTGTGTGCTCAGCGGTTTCTGAGATCGGTTACCGCTCTGCCAGCGATTAGCGCACCTCCGGGTGCTAATAGTTTTGTTTACTGCTGTAACCACATTACAATATCAAAAACAGTAAGGTTCTGGATTCTTCTAATCGATGATGACTCAGACTGCTGTTAGGTACTGTGTGTGTGTCCTTTTGAACTGGGCCATGAGAACTGCCAACTCCATTCTGTGTTCTCACAATGTGGCCACTTCATGTACCCGTATACTGTATTTCATGGATTTTTGCGAATCCTACAGTGGGAGTGGTATATAGACCTCCAAACAGTAATGCGGAGGTTGGGGATGGCATTAAAAGGGAAATTAGAGAAGCGTGGAATAAGGGCACAGCAGTCATCATGGGTGACTTTAATCTACATATAGATTGGGCTTACCAAATTAGTAACAATATTGTGGAGGAGGAATTCCTGGAGTGTTTACAGGATGGTTTCCTGGACCAATATGTCAAGGAACCAACCAGCGATCAGGCCATCTTAGACTGGGTATTATGTAACGAGAAAGGATTAATTAGCAATCTTGTTGTACGAGGCCCCTTGGGTCGGAGTGATCATAATATGATCGAATTCTTCATTAAGATGGAGAATGAAGTAGTTGAATCAGAGACTTGGGTCCTGAATTTAAATAAAGGAAACTACGATGGTCTGAGGCGCGAGTTGGGTAGGATTGATTGGGGAATGTCACTCAAAGGGTTGACGGATGGGCAATGGCAAACATTCAAAGACCGCATGGATGAACTACAGAATTTGTTCATCCCAGTTTGGCATAAAAATAAAACAAAAAAGGTGACTCAACCGTGGCTAATGAGGGAAATTAGGGATAGCATAAGATCCAAGGAGAGGACATATAAATTGGCCAGAAAAAGCAGTAAACCAGAGGATTGGGAGAAGTTTAGGATTCAACAAAGGAGGACAAAGGGATTAATTAAGAAAGGGCAAATAGAATATGAGAGTAAGCTTGCAGAGAACATAAAAACTGACTAACAGCTTTTATAGAAATGTGAAGAGAAAAAGATTGGTGAAGTCAAGCGTAGGTCCCTTGCAGTCAGAATCAGGGGAATTTATAATGGGGAACAAAGAAATGGCAGCCCAGTAAATACATATTTTGGTTCTGTCTTCACAAAGGAGGACACAAATAACCTCCCAGAGATGTCGGGGAACATAGGGTCTGAAGAAAGGGAGGAACTGAAAGAAATCAGTATTTGTAGGGAAATGGCGTTAGGGAAATTGATGGGATTGAAGGCCAATTAATCCCCAGGGCCTGATAATCTACATCCTAGGGTACTTAAGGAAGTGGCCCTAGAAATAGTAGATGCATTGCTGATCATCTTCCAACATTCGATGGAATCTGGAACAGTACCCATGGATTGGAGGGTAGGTAATGTTACCCCACTATTCAAAAAAGGTGGTAGAGAGAAAACGGGGAATTACAGACTGGTAAGCCTGACATCGGTAGTGGGGAAAATGCTAGAGTCCATTTTAAAAGATGTAATAGCAGAGCACTTGGAAAACAGTGACAGGATCGGACAAAGTCAACATGGATTTACAAAAGGTAAATCGTGCTTGACTAATCTACTGGAATTTTTTGAGGATGTAACTAGTAAAATAGATAAGGGAGAACCAGTGGATGTGGTGTATTTGGACTTTCAGAAGGCTTTCGATAAGGTCCCACATAAGAGATTAGCATGTAAAGTTAAGGCACATGGGATTGGGGGCAAGGTATTGACTTGGATAGAGAACTGGTTGGCAGATAGAAAGCAAAGAGTTGGAATAAACGGGTCTTTTTCCGAGTGGCAGGCAGTGACTAGTGGGGTACCGCAGGGATCAGTCCTTGGACCCCAGCTATTCACAATATATATTAATGATATAGACAAGGGAACTAGATGTAATATCTCCAAATATGCAGACAACACAAAGCTGGGTGGGCGTGTGTGCTGTGAGGAGGATGCCGAGAAACTACAGGATGATTTGGACAGGTTGGGTGATTGGGCAGAAGCATGGCAGATGCAATATAACGTGGATAAATGTGAGGTTATCCACTTTGGTGGCAAAAACAGGAAGGCAGATTATTATCTGAATGGCAATAGATTGGGAGAAGGGGAAGTGCAACGAGACCTGGGTGTCCTTGTGCACCAGTCGCTGGAGGTAAGCATGCAGGTGCAGCAGGCGGTTAAGAAGGCAAATGGTATGTTGGCCTTCATAGCGAGAGGGTTTGAGTACAAGAACAAGGATGTCTTGCTGCAGTTGTGCAGAGCCTTGGTGAGACCACATCTTGAGTATTGTGTGCAGTTTTGGTCGCCTTATCTGAGGAAGGATGTTCTTGCCATGGAAGGAGTTCAGTGAAGATTCACCAGGCTGATACCTGGGATGGCAGGAATGACGTATGAGGAGAGATTTAAAAAAAAAAAAAATTTATTCATTGATGAGATGTGGGCATCGCTGGCTAGGCCTGCATTTAGTGCCCATCCCTAATTGTCCTTGAGAAGATGGTGGTGAGCTGCCTTCTTGAACCACTGCAGTCCATATGGTGTAGGTACACCCACAATGCTGTTAGGAAGGGAGTTCCAGGATTTTGGCCCAGTGACAGTGAAGGAAAGGCGATACAGGTCCAAGTCAGGATGGTGTGTGGCTTGGAGGGGAACTTGTAGCTGGTGATGTCCCCATGCGTTTGCTGCCCTTGTCCTTCTAAGTGGTAGAGGTCGCGGGTTTGGAAGGTGCTGTTGAAGTAGCTTTGGCGAGTTGCTGCAGTGCATCTTGTAGATGGTACACACTGCAGCCAGAGTGTGCCGGTGGTGGAGGGAGTGAATGTTGAAGGTGGTGGATGGAGTGCCAATCAAGCGGGCTGCTTTATCCTGAATGGTGTCGAGCTTCTTGAGTGTTGCTGGAGCTGCACTCATCCAGGCAAGTGGAGAGTATTCCATCACACTCCTGACTTGTGCCTTGTAGATGGTGGAAAGGCTTTGGGGAGTCAGGAGGTGAGACACTCGCCGCAGAATTCCCAGCCTCTGGCCTGCTCTTGTAGCCACAGTATTCATATGGCTGGTCCAGTTCAGTTTCTGATCAATGGTAACCCCCAGGATGTTGATTGTGGGGGATTCAGCGATGGTAATGCCATTGAATGTCAAGGGGAGATGGTTAGAGTCTCGCTTGTTGGAGATGGTCATTGCCTGGCACTTGTGTGGTGCAAATGTTACTTGCCACTTGTCAGCCCAAGTCTGAATGTTGTCCAGGTCTTGCTGCATCAGTATCTGACAAGTCTCGAATGGTGCTGAACAGTGTGCAATCATCAGCGAACATCCCCACTTCTGACCTTATGATGGAGGGAAGGTCATTGATGAAACAGCTGAAGATGGTTGGGCCTAGGACACTGCCCTGAGGAACTCCTGCAGTGATGTCATGTGATTGAGATGAATGACCTCCGACAACCACAGCCAACTTCCTTTGTGCTAGGTATGATTCCAACCAATGGAGAGTTTTCCCCTTGATTCCCATTGACTTCAGTTTTGCTAGGGCTCCTTGATGCCACACTTGATCAAATGCTGCCTTGATGTCAAGGGCAGTCACTCTCACCTCACCTCTTGAGTTCAGCTCCTTTGTCCATGTTTGGACCAAGGCTGTAATGAGGTCAGGAGCTGAGTGGCCCTGGCGGAACCCAAACTGGGCGTTAGTTAGCAGGTTATTGCTGATTGGGCTTGTACTCGCTGGAGTTTAGAAGAATGAGAGGGGATCTCATTGAAACTTATAAAATTCTGACAGAACTGGACAGACTAGATGCAGGGAGGATGTTCCCGGTGGTCAGGGAGTCCAGAACCAGGGGTCACAGTCTAAGGATAAGGGGTAGGCCTTTTAGGACAGAAATGAGGAAGAATTTCTTCACCCAGAGAGTGGTGAACCTGTGGAATTCTCTACCACAGAAGGCAGTAGAGGCCAATACATTAAATATATTCAAGAAGGAGTTGGATATATTTCTTAAGGCTAAAGGGATCAAGGAGTATGGGGAGAAAGCAGGGACCGGGTACTGAACTTGGATGATCAGCCATGATCGCATTGAATGGTGGAGCAGGCTCGAGGGGCCGAATGGCCTACTCCTGCTCCTATCTTCTATGTTTCTATGTAAGGGAATAGAGGGTTATGCTGATAGAGTTAGATAAGGAAAGACGGGAGGAGGCTCGAGGGGAGCATAAACACCTGCATGGACTGGTTGGGCCGAATGGCCTGTTTCTGTGCTGTATATCCTCTGTAATCTTGGACCTAACCTCGTGCCCCTTCCAGGTGCTGCCCGCAGTGGCAGGCCTAAGTGAGGTGACTGGCAGTTGTGTGTCAGTGGGTGCCCCTTGGGATTGCTGTGCCCGTTGTTTGTCTCCTTGTTCTGGGTCTGGAAATGGGCCTGGGGAGATCATTGTGAACTTGGGAGCTGCCTGGTCCCACTGCTCTCCGGCACCACCGCCACCCCATCACCGGTATTTGAGCAGAGGGGCTGGACAGACCCCTGGGTAGCAGTGAGGGCAGAGAAGGCATGCAAGATGGCCTTTTCCATTGGAACCCCTAGCACATTGAAGTCAGGTAAGACAAGCTCTGGAGCAGTGCTGTGTGCATTCACAAGCTCATCTCCCACTGTGAACGGGATATCTGCCACTAAAACCTGTATGCTGATGTCCCTGCGTCATGCGCAGGCTGCGCCGCAGGCTCTGACCCTACAACCCTCCCAGATCTCTGTAACCTCCTCCAGCCCTACAAAGCTCCAACCCTCCCACATCTCTGTAACGTCCTCCAGCCCTACAAAGCTCCAACCCTCCCAGATCTCTGTAACCTCCTCCAGCCCTATAACCAATGCTCCCTCTAAGCTACCCGGCTGTGCAGTAATGGGAAAGGTCCCGCACAGGCCGTTCACTGGCTTCTCCATTGTAAATACCGTGCATACGTGGAAATTTAAAGGGACCACGCACTAAAAGAAACAGGCCATGCAGAACAAGGCACAGCTTACAGGGAGCATTGCCTACAACCTTCCTGATCTCTGTAACCTCCTTCCCCAGCCAGAGAGGATTGGAAAATGATGGTCAGAGCCTCTGCTATTTCCTCTCTTCTCTTAACAGTCTGGGATTCATTTCATCCGGGCCTGGGGATTTATCCACTTTCAAAGATGCCAAACCCCTTAATACTTCTTCTTTCACTATGTTTATTTCATCTAATATTTCACACTCCTCCTCCCTGATTGCAATGTCTGCATCGGCCCTCTCTTTTGTGAAAACAGACAAAAAGTATTCATTAAGGACCATACCCATGTCTTCCACTTCCACACACAGGTTACCTTTATGGTCCCTAATAGGTCCTACTCTTACTTTAGTTATCCTCTTGCTCTGAATGTATTTATAAAACATCTTTGGGTTTTCCTTGATTTTACTTGTCAATATTTTTTCATGCCCTCTCTTTGCTTTCCAAATTTCCTTTTTGATTTCACCCTGCACTTCCTATACTCTTCTCGGCTTTCTGCAGTATTGAGTCCTCGGTATCTGTCATAAGCTTCCCTTTTTTTTCTTTATCCTACCCTGTATGTCCCTAGACATCCAGGGGGCTCTAGGTTTGTTAGTTCCACCTTTTTCTTTAAGGGAACATACTTGCTCTGAACCCTCACTATCTCCTCCTTGAATGCCTCCCACTGCTCTGACACTGATTTACCTTCAAGTTTCTGTCTCCAGTCCACTAAAATCAGGGATGGGAATTAAACAGTGCAGGGTATAACATTTAGATAGAAAGGGAAAAAGGAGGTGGAGTAGCTGTACTTATTATTAAACTTAAATATTAAACAAATACTTTGGCTCTGTCTTCACGGAAGACAAATAACTTCCCAGAAATGCTAGGGAACCACAGGCCTAGTGAGAAGGAGGAATTAAATGAAATTAGTATGAGTAAAAAAATAGTGCTGGAGAAATTAATGGGACTGAAAGCTGATAAATCCCCAGGGCCTGATAATCTGCATCCCAGAGTACTAAAAGAGGTAGCCATGGAAATAGTGGTTGTCATCTTCCAAAATTCTATAGATTATGGAACAGTTCCTGCAGATTCGAGGGTGGCAAATGTAACCCCACTATTTAAAAAAGGAGGGAGAGAGAAAACAGGGAACTACATCAGTAATAGGGAAAATGCTAGAGACTATTATATAGGATGTAATAACAGGACACATAGAAAATATCAAAGGGATTAGACAAAGTCAATATGGATTTATGAAAGGGAAACCTACTGGAGTGTTTTGAGTATGTAACTGGTAGAATAGATAAGGGAGAACCAGTGGATGTGGTGTATTTGGATTTTCAGAAGGCCTTTGATAAAGTGCCACATAAGAGGTTAGTGTGCAAAATTAAAGAACATGGTATTGGAGGTAATATACTGGCATGGATTGAAAATTGGTTAACAGACAGGATACAGAGTAGGAATAAATGGGTCTTTTTCGGAATGGCAGGCGGTGATGAGTGGGGTACCGCAGGGATCAGTGCTTGGGCCCTAGCCATTTACAATATATATCAATGATTTGGATGAGTGAACCAAATGTAATATTTCCAAGCTTGCAGCCGACACGAAACTAGGTGGGATTGTGAGTTGTGAGGAGGATGCAAAGAGGCTTCAAGGCGATTTAGACAAGTTGAGTGAGTGGGCAAATACATAACAGATGCCGTATAATGTGATTAAATGTGAAGTTATCCACTTCGGTAGGAAAAACAGAAAGGTAGAGTATTATTTAAATGGTGATAGATTGGGAAATTTTGATGTACAAAGGGACCTGGGTGAAAGCAAATATGCAGGTGCAGCAAGCAGTTAGGAAGGCAAATGGTATGTTGGCCTTTATTGCAAGAGGATTTGAGTATAGGAGCAAGGATGTCTAACTACAGTTGTACAGGGCCTTGGTGAGACCACACCTGGAGTACTATGTGCAGTTTTGGTCTCCTTACCTAAGAAAGGATATACTTGCCATAGAGGGAGTGCAGCGAAGGTTCACCAGACTGATTCCTGGGATGGCAGGACTGACGTATGAGGAGAGATTGGGTCGACTAGGCCTGTGTTCACTAGAGTTTAGAAAAATGAGAGGGGATCTCATTGAAACGTATAAAATTCTGACAGGGCTAGACAGACTGGATGCAGGGAGGATGTTTCCCCTGGCTGGGGGGTCCAGAACGAGGGGTCACAGTCTCAGGATATGGGGTAGGACATTTAGGACTGAGATAAGGAGAACTTTCTTCACACAGAGGGTAGTGAACCTGTGGAAACATAGAAACATAGAAGATAGGAGCAGGAGTAGGCCATTCGGCCCCTCAAGCCTGCTCTGCCATTCAATGCGATCATGGCTGATCATCCAAATTCAGTACCCGGTCCCTGCTTTCTCCCCATACCCCTTGATCCCTTTAGCCTTAAGAAATATATCCAACTCCTTCTTGAATATATTTAATGAACTGGCCTCCACTGCCTTCTGTGGCAGAGTTCCACAGGTTCACCACTCTCTGGGTGAAGAAATTCCTCCTCATTTCTGTCCTAAATGGCCTACCCTTTATCCTTAGACTGTGTCTCCTGGTTCTGGACTCCCTGACGATCGGGAACATCCTTCCTGCATCTAGTCTGTCCGGTTCTGTCAGAATTTTATAAGTTTCAATGAGATCACCTTTCATTCTTCTGAACTCCATCGAGTACAAGCCCAATCGACCCAATCTCTCCTCATACGTCATTCCTGCCATCCCTGGTGAATCTTCGCTGAACTCCTTCCATGGCAAGAACATCCTTCCTCAGATAAGACGACCAAAACTGCACACAATACTCTACCACAGAAGGCTGTGGAGGCCAAGTCACTGAATATATTTAAGGAGGAGATAAATAGATTTCTAGACACAAAAGGCATCAAGGGGTATGGGGAGAGAGCGGGAATATGGTATTGAGATAGAGGATCAGCCATGATCATATTGAATGGCGGAGCAGGCTCGAAGGGCCAAATGGCCTATTCCTACTCCTATTTTTCTATGTTTTTATATATCTATGTTATTAGAGATAACATAATGGCAGTAGAGAAAAGTGATGCAGCTATCAGCAAAACAGAAATAGAACCCATGTGGAGAGAGATAAAAGATAATAAACGATCAATCACACAAATAGGGCTAGTCTACAGACCACCTAATAATAGAAGATAGGAGTAAGAAGAAATATGCAAACAAGTTACGGAAATTAGTAAAAAACCTCTTCAAAAAATTCAATGCGGTTGGTCAAGCAATACTTTCCCTTTTGAAATCCATGCTGACTATTCATTATACACACTGTCACTAAACACACTGTCCCTATACACACTGCCCCTATACAATCTGCCCCGATACACACTGCTCTACACATACTGTACTATCAACACAACCTCCATACACACTGCTCTATACACACTGCCCTATACACACCGCCTCTATACATACTGCCCTATACACACCGCCCCGATACACGCTGCACCTAAACACGCTGTCCCTACACACGCTGCCCCTACACACGCTGCCCCTACACACGCTGCCCCTACACACGCTGCCCCTACACACGCTGCCCCTACACACGCTGCCCCTACACACGCTGCCCCGATACACACTGCTCTACACATACTGTATTATCAACACAACCTCTATACACACTGCCCCTGAACACACCGCCCCTGAACACACCGCCCCGATACACACCGCCCCTATACAGGTCAAGGGTGGGACCAACAAGCAAAGGGAACCTTGGATGACAAGGGATATACAAAAATGCATTAGGAAAAAAAGGGGGGCTTTTGGCAGTTACAAAAGACTAAAGACGGAGGAAGCCCTAGAGGAGTATAAAAAGTGCAGGGCATACTTAAAAAAGAAATTAGGAGGGCGAGGAGGGGCCATGAAATAACACTGGCGAGCAAAATAAAGGAAAATCCTAAGATGTTTTATAAGTATATTAAGGGCAAGAGGAAAACCAGGGAAAGGGTGGGGCCCATTAGGGACCAAAGTGGCAATCTGTGTGTAGAGCCAGATGATGTAGGTGGGGTTTTAAATGAATTTTTTGCATCTGTGTTCACTATGGAGAAAGATGATGTAGACATAGAAATCGGGCAAGGGGACTGTGACATACTTGAACATATTAGCATCGGGAGGGAGGAGGTACTAGCGGTTTTAGCAGGCCAAAAAGTGGATAAATCCCCAGGCCCGGACGAGATGTATCCCAAGCTGTTGTGTGAGGCAAGGGAGGAGATTGCAGGGGCTCTGACACAAATTTTCAGAACCTCTCTGGCCACAGGGGATGTACCAGAGGACTGGAGAACAGCTAACGTAGTACCATTATTCAAGAAGGGTAGCAGGGATAAACCAGGGAATTACAGGCCAGTGAGCCTAACATCTGTGGTAGGGAAATTATTGGAAAAAATTCTGAGGGACAAAATTAGTCTCCACTTGGAGAGGCAAGGATTATCGGGGATAGTCAGCATGGCTTTGTCAAGGGTAAATCATGTCTGACAAATCTGATTGAATTTTTCGAGGGGGTGACTAGGTGTGTGGATGAGGGAAATGCTGTGGATGTGGTTTACATGGACTTCAGTAAAGCTTTTGACAAAGTCCCGCACAGGAGACTGGTCAAGAAGGTAAGAGCCCATGGGATCCAGGGTGCCTTGGCACGTTGGATCCTAAACTGGCTGAGTGGCAGGAGGCAGAGGGTGATGGTCGAAGGATGCTTTTGTGACTGGAAGCCTGTGTCTAGTGGGGTACCTCAGGGATCGGTGCTGGGTCCCTTGCTGTTTGTGATCTACATAAATGATTTGGATGAGAATGTAAAAGGTATGATCAGTAAGTTCGCAGATGACACGAAAATTGGTGGGGTGGTAAATTGTGAGGAGGAAAGCCTCAGGCTACAAGAAGATATAAACGAGTTGGGCAGATGGGCGGAAAAGTGGCAAATGGAATTTAACCCTGAAAAGTGCGAGGTGATGCATTTTGGACGGACAAATAAGGCAAGGGAGTACACAATGAGTGGTAGGACCCAAGGAAGTACAGAGGGTCAGAGGGACCTTGGTGTGCATGTACATAGATCCCTGAAGGCAGCGGAACAGGTAGATAAGGTGGTTAAAAAGGCATATGGGATACTTGCCTTCATTAGCCGAGGCATAGAATATAAGAGCAGGGAGGTTATGATGGAGCTGTACAAAATGCTGCTGAGGCCACAGCTGGAGTACTGTGTGCAGTTCTGGTCGCCTCACTATAGGAAGGATGTGATTGCTTTAGAGAAGGTGCAGAGAAGATTCACCAGGATGTTACCTGGGATGGAGCGCCTCAGCTATGAAGAAAGACTAAACAGGCTGGGGTTGTTTTCATTGGAGCAAAGAAGGCTGAGGGGGGACCTGATTGAGGTGTACAAAATGATGAGGGGCATAGATAGGGTAGATAAAGAGGAACTTTCCCCCTTAGTAGGGGGGTCAATAACAAGGGGGCATAGATTCAAGGTAAGGGGCAGGAGATTTAGAGGGGATTTGAGGAGGAACTTTTTCACCCAGAGGGTGGTTGGAATCTGGAACTCTCTGCCTGAAAGGGTGGCAGAGGCAGGAACCCTCACAACATTCAAGAAGCATTTGGATGAGCACTTGAAATGCCATTGCATACAAAGCTATGGACCAAATGCTGGAAAATGGGATTAGACTGGACAGGGATTGATGGACGGCGCAGACACAATGGGCCGAAGGGCCTCTTTCTGTGCTGTAAAACTCTATGACTATGACACACTGCCCCTATACACACTGCCCCTATACTCACTGACCTGATACACACTGACCCTATACACACTGCCCTAAATGCACTGCCCCTATACACACAGCCCTACAAACAACGCCACTATACACACTGCCCCTATACACACTGCCCTATAGACTCTGTCCCTATACACACTGACCCTATACATACTGAACCTATACACACATGTGGCCGTAGACGTGAATCCAGGATGGTTTGTTGCCTCCCTGGTGCCAGGGTCAAGGATGTCACTGAGCGGCTGCAGGGCATTCTGGAGGGGGAGGGTGAACAGCCAGAGGTCGTGGTCCACATTGGTACCAACGACATAGGTAAAAAGAGGGATGAGGTCCTGCAGCAAGAATTTAGGGAGCTAGGTGGAAGATTAAAGAGCAGGACCTCAAAGGTTGTAATCTCTGGATTACTCCCGGTGCCACGTGCTAGTGAGTATAGGAATGGGAGGATAGAACAGATGAATGCGTGGCTAAAGGGATGGTGCAGGAGGGAGGGCTTTAGTTTCCTGGATCACTGGGTCTGCTTCTGGGACAGGTGGGACTTGTACAAGTCGGACGGTTTACACCTGAACCAGAGGGGAACCAATATCCTTGCGGGGAGGTTTGCTAGCACTGCTGGGGGGGGTTTAAACTAACTCGGCAGGGGGATGGGATACAGAGTGGAGCTATAGTAGGGGGTGATGTACAGCCAAATACGGAGGAAAAAACAAGTCAGCAGGGAAGGCAGAGCAAAGATGTGAAGGCAAAAGGGAATATGGCAGGGCTGGAAGGCATTTATTTTAATGCAAGGAGTCTTGCAAATAAGGTGGATGAACTGAAGTTGTTGTTGAACACATGGGAGTACGATATTGTTGCTATCACGGAGACATGGTTGAGAGGGGGTCAGGACTGGCAGCTGAATATTCCGGGGTATAGAATCTTCAGGCGAGACAGAGGGGGGTGTAAAAGGGGAGGGGGTGTTGCAATATTAATTAAGGAGTCAATTACTGCTGTAAGGAGGGATGATATATTAGCGGGTTCCTCTAATGAGGCCATATGGGTAGAACTTAAAAACAAAAAGGGGGCAAGCACTTTGCTGGGAGTGTACTATAGGCCCCCAAACAGTCAGGGGGAGATAGAGGAACAGATATGTAGGCAAATCTCAGAAAAGTGTGAAAATAATGGGGTAATAATAGTGGGGGATTTCAACTTCCCCAATATTAATTGGGATAGTCAGAGTGTGAAAGGCTTAGAGGGTGCAGAATTCTTAAAGTGCATCCAGGAGAGCTTTTTGAGCCAACATGTAGAAAGTCCTACAAGAGAGGGGGCGGTACTGGACCTAATTCTAGGGAATGTAGCCGGGCAGGTGGTGGAAGTGTCTGTAGGAGAGCATTTTGGCGATAGTGACCATAATTCGGTGAGATTTAAGGTGGTCATGGAAAAAGACAAAGACGGCCCGGAAATAAGGGTTCTAAATTGGGGGAAGGCCGATTTTAATAAGATAAGGCAGGATCTGGCCAAAGTGGACTGGGAGCAGCTACTTGTAGGAAAATCCACATCAAAACAGTGGGAGGCTTTCAGAAGGGAAACAGAGAGAGTATGTGGGAAACCACTTTTATCGTTCACTATTGTTACACTATAGTTATCACTGTTGTATTGTTCTCACTGTTCTCACTGTTGTATCACTATACGAGGTCGCCTCTTGTCGCGCTGTTATACCTGGGCTGACCACCTCCGACTCCGCCCATGGCTCCACCTACCTGCCCAGGTATAAAGGTAGTCAACTGGCTGGTATTCCTCCTTGTTGGACCCAATCACCCACGAGGGTGGGCTCTGTTATTTAGTCAATAAAAACCTTTAGTTACGTTCCTAACTCGTCGCTTTTTATTGGACGAATTGATAGGTATATCAATTTTATTGACTAAATTTTAAAGATGTCTACTACTGGCCAGCCAGAAGCCCTCCCAGAAGCACAGCCACAGCAGCTTTCAGACACCGGGCTACACCAGCCACACCAGCCGGCTTGGCTGCAAGCCCTCAAACCACCGTACCTGGATCTAAACCCACAGGCAGCAAACTCAGCCCTCGACTTCAAACACTGGCTGGGCTGCTTCGAATCCTACCTGGAAGAATCCGGCGTCCCTCAGAGATCCAAACTAAGAGTTCTGAACGCCCAAGCGAGCCCGAGAGTATATGCACTCATCCAGGACACGACTACATACGAGGCCGCTATCAACCTACTGAAACAACAGTACCGGAGCCCGGTAAATTACATGTACACCAGGCACCTCCTAAGATCCCGCCCGCAACAGCCAGGAGAGTCTGTAGCTGAATTTTTACGGGCGCTAAGAGCACTCGGCAGGAACTGTGACTTTAAAGCGGTGACGGCTGTTGAAAATACGGAAGATAATATCCGCGATGCCTTTGTGAAAGGCCTACGGTCCGACCACTCACGGCAAAGATTGCTTGAAGCTAAAGACCTCGACCTGGACAAAGCTGAAGCCCTCGCTCTCTCCCTAGAGGTGGCCCATCAGGACCAGGAGGCGTTTTCCAGGTACTGCTCGCAACCCTGGGACTCGGGCCCGACCCCTACCGCAATACCCTTCGCAGCGCCGCCCCCGGGACCTATCTCAGCGTCGGCGTCCCGGACCCGACCGGGACCGCCACCCCCGGTACCGGCTCCGACATCGGGCACCCGCGATCGGGCCGCCGGCTGCTTCTTTTGCGGCCAGGAGAAGCACCCGAGGTCGCGCTGCCCAGCCAGGAACTCTACCTGCTCAACCTGCAGGAAGAAAGGCCACTTCTCTAAGGCCTGCAGGAGCGGATCTTCAGAGGCCAGCAGTGCCTCATGCGAACTGTGGGGGCGGCCATCTTCTTTCAAGGCAACTGAGGCCAGCATCCCCACACGTGAGTCATGGGGGCAGCCATCTTTGATCAAGGCAACCGACCCCAATAGTGCCTCATGTGAGTTATGGGAGCAGCCATCTTCTCCGCCATTTTGTCCTACCTCGTGGGAGACGCCATTTTACCCACCACGCCCGACTGCCACCGGGCCTCCGGACCCGACGACCGCCTCGCCCGCAGACGACAACGACTCGCTTACCTACACACTAGCCTCCGTCACTCTGGATCAAGCCCGCCCACACCACCTGTCCAAGTCGATGATGGACATCAAAGTAAACGGCCACGCCACGACCTGCCTGTTCGACAGCGGAAGCACGGAGAGCTTCATCCACCCAGACATGGTGAGCCACTACTCCCTCCCTGTCCTGCCAACGCGCAACCGAATCTCGATGGCATCGAGGTCCCACGCCACGGACATTAGCGGCTACTCTGTTGTGACCTTGTCGGTTAAGGGTACGGAGTATAAAAATTTTAAACTCCTCGTCCTCCCCCAGCTCTGCGCTGCCGTCCTACTAGGGCTGGACTTCCAATCCCACCTCCAAAGTGTAACCCTAGCATACGGTGGACCCCTCCCCCCACTCACAGTCGACAACCAGCGAATGTTAAACCGCCCACCGCGTAACACCTGCAGCCTATCCACCCTCAAGGTGCCGCCACCTTCCCTGTTCGCTAACCTCACCCCCGACTGCAAACCCGTCGCTACCAAGAGCAGGCGGTACAGCGCTGGGGACAGAGCCTTCATTAGCTCTGAGGTGTGGCGCCTCCTGAAAGAGGGCATTATCGAGGGGAGCAACAGCCCCTGGCATGCCCAGGTCGTGGTCGTTAAGACCGGCGATAAAAATCGCCTGGTCATCGACTACAGCCAGACCATAAACAGATACACCCAGCTGGATGCATACCCCCTTCCCCGCATATCTGACATGGTCAATCAGATTGCACAATACCGCGTATTCTCGACCATCGACCTTAAGTCGGCCTACCACCAACTCCCTATCCACCCCGAGGACCGCCAGTACACCGCCTTCGAGGCGAATGGGCGCCTATACCACTTCCTTAGGGTCCCCTTCGGTGTCACCAATGGGGTCTCGGTCTTCCAAAGGGAGATGGACCGGATGGTTGACCAGAACGGACTGCAGGCCACATTCCCCTATCTAGATAACATCACCATCTGCGGCCGCGACCGGCAGGACCATGACGTGAATCTGGAGAAATTCCTCCGTACGGCCCAACGGCTGAACCTCACCTACAATAAGGAGAAATGTGTGTTTAACACCTCGCGCCTTGCCATCCTTGGCTGTGTAGTAGAGAACGGACTCATCGGCCCCGACCCCGAAAGAATGCGCCCCCTCATGGAGCTACCCCTCCCCCACTGCCCTAAGGCACTTAAGAGAACCCTGGGGCTCTTCGCCTACTATGCCCAATGGGTGCCCAATTATGCGGACAAAGCCAGACCCCTCACGAAGTCCACATCCTTCCCCCTCACGGAGGAAGCATGCGCGGCCTTCTCCCTCATCAAGGGAGACATAGCCAAGGCCACAATGCACGCAGTGGATGAGTCCATCCCCTTCCAAGTGGAGAGCGATGCATCCGACTTCGCCCTAGTCGCTACCCTTAACCAGGAGGGGAGGCCGGTGGCCTTCTTCTCAAGGACCCTACAGGGCCCCCGAGATCCGACACTCGTCGGTCGAGAAGGAAGCCCAGGCAATTGTGGAGGCGGTACGGCGCTGGAGGCATTACCTGGCAGGCAAACGATTTACCCTCCTCACCGACCAACGTTCAGTTGCTTTCATGTTTAATAACAAGCTGAGGGGCAAAATCAAGAATGACAAGATCTTGAGGTGGAGAATCGAGCTATCCACCGACGATTATGATATCTTGTACCGGCCAGGTAAGCTGAACGAACCCCCTGATGCTCTTTCACGAATTACATGCGCCAGCGCGCATATTGATAGACTTCAGACCCTCCACAACGACCTCTGCCACCCCGGGGTCACCAGACTTTACCATTTCATTAAGGCCCGCAACCTGACCTACTCCATCGAGGAGGTCAGGACCATGACCAGGAACTGCCAGACCTGCGCCGAGTGCAAACCGCACTTCTATAGGCCGGACAGAGCAAGCCTGATCAAGGCCACCCGCCCCTTCGAGCGCCTGAGCATCGACTTTAAGGGGCCTCTACCGTCATCTGTCCGCAATGTGTACTTCCTCAACATCGTTGATGAGTACTCCCGTTTCCCTTTTGCCTTCCCCTGCCCAGACATGACCAGTACCACGGTCATCAAGTGCCTGAACGACCTCTTCGCCTTGTTCGGGTTCCCGAACTATATGCATAGTGACCGGGGCTCCTCCTTCATGAGCGAGGAACTCCGTCAGTTCCTACTAGCGAGAGGTATTGCAGCAAGTAGGACCACCAGCTACAACCCCCGAGGGAACGGCCAGGTGGAAAGAGAGAACGCGACGGTATGGAAGGCCGTCCTCTTAGCCTTAAAGTCTAAGGGCCTCCCGACCTCCCGCTGGCAGGAAGTCCTCCCGACAGCGCTGCACTCCATCCGGTCACTACTTTGCACTGCCGTTAACGCCACCCCCCATGAACGAATGTTTGTTTTCCCCAGGAAGTCGACTACGGGAACCACTCTACCAACCTAGCTGACCTCTCCGGGGCCCGTCTTGCTGCGAAAGCACGTGAGGGCCCATAAAATGGACCCCCTGGTCGAGAGGGTGAACCTCCTGCACGCCAACCCCCAGTACGCCTACGTGGCTTACCCAGACGGGCGGGAGGACACTGTCTCCTTATGAGACCTCGCACCCTCGGGCACTCCGGAGACACCACCTTTACCCCCCCCACCACCCCCCCAATTCCAGCCCAGGTGGACGGCATGCCGGAACCCCACGAGTCTTCGCCGACCACGCAGACACCAGCATTAACACTGGATAATGCAGCACCGCCGCTGCGACGATCGGAGAGGCTTACGAGGCCTCCGGACAGACTGACATACCAGAACTGGTAGTACACTTCACCCCGCCGCACTCAAATCTAAACAAGGGGTGAATGTGGTAAACTACTTTTATCATTCACTATCGTTACACTATAGTTATCACTGTTGTATTGTTATCACTGTTCTCACTGTTGTATCACTATACGAGGTCGCCTCTTGTCGCGCTGTTATACCTGGGCTGACCACCTCCGACTCCGCCCATGGCTCCACCTACCTGCCCAGGTATAAAGGTAGTCGACTGGCTGGTATTCTTCCTTGTTGGACCTGATCACCCACGAGGGTGGGCTCTGTTATTTAGTCAATAAAAACCTTTAGTTACGTTCCTAACTCGTCGCTTTTTATTGGACGAATTGATAGGTATATCAGACTGGGAGCGGTGAGCGGGGACCTGGAGCGGTGAGCGGGGACCGGAAGCGGTGAGCGGGGACCGGGGGCGGTGAGCGGGGGCCGGCGGCGGTGAGCGGGGACCGGCGGCGGTGAGCGGGGACCGGGGGCGGTGAGCGGGGACCGGGAGCAGTGTGCGGGGACCGTGTGCGGTGTGCGGGGACCGTGTGCGGTGTGCGGGTAGTGGTGAGCGGGGACCGGGAGCGGTGTGCGGGGACGGGGAGCGGTGTGCGGGCTCCGGGAGCGGTGAGCTGGGACCGGGAGCGGTGAGCGGGGACCGGGGGCGGTGAGCGGGGACCGGGAGCGGTGAGCGGGGACCGGGAGCGGTGTGCGGGGAGCGGGAGCGGTGAGCGGGGATCGGGGGCAGTGAGCAGGGACCGGGGATCGGTGGCAGTGAGCGGGGACCGGGGGCGGTGAGCGGGGCCCGAGAGCGGTGAGCGGGGCCCGGGAGCGGTGAGTGGGGACCGTGAGCGGGGACCTGGAGCAGTGTGCGGGGACCGTGTGCGGTGTGCGGGTAGTGGTGAGCGGGGACCGGGAGCGGTGTGCGGGGACGGGGAGCGGGCTCCGGGAGCGGTGAGCGGGGACCGGGAGCGGTGAGCGGGGAACGGGAGCGGTGAGCGGGGAACGGGAGCGGTGAGCTGGGACCGGGAGCGGTGAGCGGGGACCGGGGGCGGTGAGCGGGGACCGGGAGCGGTGTGCAGGGACCGGGAGCGGTGAGCGAGGACCGGAAGCGGTGAGCGGGGACCGGGGGCGGTGAGCGGGGGCCGGCGGCGGTGAGCGGGGACCGGCGGCGGTGAGCGGGGAACGGGAGCATTGAGCGGGGAACGGGAGCAGTGTGCGGGGACCGGGAGCGGTGTGTGGGTAGTGGTGAGCGGGGACCGGGGGCGGCGAGCGGGGACCGGGAGCAGTGTGCGGGGACCGGGGGCGGTGAGCGGGGACCGGGAGCGGTGTGCGGCTAGCGGTGAGCGGGGACCGGGGGCGGTGAGCGGGGACCTGGAGCGGGGACCGGGGGCGGTGAGCGGGAACATGGAGCGGTGTGCGGGGACCGGGAGCGGTGTGCGGGGACCGGGAGCGGTGTGCGGGGACCGGGAGCGGTGAGCGGGGACCGGGAGCGGTGAGCGGGGAACTGGAGCGGTGAGCGGGGACCGGGAGCAGTGAGCAGGGACCGGGAGCGGTGAGCGGGGTCCGGGAGCGGTGAGCGGGGACCGGGAGCGGTGTGCGGGGACCGGGGGCGGTGTGCGGGGACCGGGAGCGGTGTGCGGGGACCGGGAGCGGTGAGCGGGGACCGGGAGCGGTGAGCGGGGAACTGGAGCGGGGACCGGGAGCGGTGTGCGGGGACCGGGAGCGGTGTGCGGGGACCGGGAGCGGTGTGCGGGGACCAGGAGCGGTGAGCGAGGACCGGGAGCGGTGAGATTGAACGGGGACCGGGTGCAGTGAGCGGGGACCGGGAGCGGTGAGCGGGGACCGGTGGCGGTGAGCGGGGACCGGGAGCGGTGAGCGGGGCCCGGGAGCGGTGAGTGGGGACCATGAGCGGGGACCGGGAGCGGTGAGCGGGGACCGGGAGCGGTGAGTGGGGACCCTGATCGGGGACCGGGAGCGCTGAGCGGGGAACGGGAGCGGTGTGCGGGGACCGGGAGCGGTGAGCGGGGAACTGGAGCGGTTAGCTGGGACCGGGAGCGCTTAGCGGGGACCGGCGGCGGTGAGCGGGGACCGGGAGCTGTGAGCGGGAACCTGGAGCGGTGTGCGGGGACCGCGAGCGGGGACCGGGAGCGGAGTGCGGGCACCGGGAGCGGTGAGCGGGCACCGGGTGCGGGGACCGGGAGCGCTGAGCGGGGAACGGGAGCGGTGAGCTGGGACCGCGAGCGCTTAGCGGGGACCGGGGGTGCAGAGCGGGGACCGGGAGCTGTGTGCGTGGACCGGGAGCAGTGTGCGGGGACCGGGAGCGGTGAGCGGGGACCGGGAGCGGTGTGCGGGGACCGGGAGCGGTGAGCGGGGACCGGGAGCGGTGAGCGGGGACCGGGAGCGGTGAGCGGGGACCGGGAGCGGTGTGCGGGGACGGGGAGCGGTGTGCGGGCTCCGGGAGCGGTGAGCGGGGACCGGGGGCGGTGAGCGGGGACCGGGAGCGGTGTGCGGGGACCGGGAGCGGTGTGCGGGGACCGGGAGCGGTGAGCGGGGAACTGGAGCGGTGAGCGGGGACCGGGAGCGGTGAGCGGGGACCGGGAGCGGTGTGCGGGGACCGGGAGCGGTGTGCGGGGACCGGGAGCGGTGTGCGGGGACCGGGAGCGGTGTGCGGGGACCGGGAGCGGTGTGCGGGGACCGGGAGCGGTGTGCGGGGAGCGGTGTGCGGGCTCCGGGAGCGGTGAGCGGGGACCGGGGGCGGTGAGCGGGGACCGGGGGCGGTGAGCGGGGACCGGGGGCGGTGAGCGGGGACCGGGGGCGGTGAGCGGGGACCGGGAGCGGTGTGCAGGGACCGGGAGCGGTGAGCGAGGACCGGGAGCGGTGAGCGAGGACCGGAAGCGGTGAGCGGGGACCGGGGGCAGTGAGCGGGATCCGGCGGCGGTGAGCGGGAACCGGCGGCGGTGAGCGGGGACCGGGGGCGGTGAGCGGGGACCGGGAGCAGTGTGCGGGGACCGTGTGCGGTGTGCGGGTAGTGGTGAGCGGGGACCGGGAGCGGTGTGCGGGGACGGGGAGCGGTGTGCGGGCTCCGGGAGCGGTGAGCGGGGACCGGGAGCGGTGAGCGGGGAACGGGAGCGGTGAGCTGGGACCGGGATCGGTGTGCAGGGACCGGGAGCGGTGAGCGGGGACCGGGAGCGGTGAGCGGGGACCGGGAGCGGTGTGCAGGGACCGGGAGCGGTGAGCGAGGACCGGAAGCGGTGAGCGAGGACCGGAAGCGGTGAGCGGGGACCGGGGGCGGTGAGCGGGGACCGGCGGCGGTGAGCGGGGAACGGGAGCATTGAGCGGGGAACGGGAGCAGTGTGCGGGTACCGGGAGCGGTGTGTGGGTAGTGGTGAGCGGGGACCGGGGGCGGCGAGCGGGGACCGGGAGCAGTGTGCGGGGACCGGGGGCGGTGAGCGGGGACCGGGAGCGGTGTGCGGCTAGCGGTGAGCGGGGACCGGGGGCGGTGAGCGGGGACCGGGGGCGGTGAGCGGGGACCGGGGGCGGTGAGCGGGGACCTGGAGCGGGGACCGGGGGCGGTGAGCGGGAACATGGAGCGGTGTGCGGGGACCGGGAGCGGTGTGCGGGGACCGGGAGCGGTGTGCGGGGACCGGGAGCGGTGAGCGGGGAACTGGAGCGGTGAGCGGGGACCGGGAGCGGTGAGCGGGGACCGGGAGCGGTGAGCGGGGACCGGGAGCGGTGTGCGGGGACCGGGGGCGGTGTGCGGGGACCGGGGGCGGTGTGCGGGGACCGGGAGCGGTGTGCGGGGAACGGGAGCGGTGAGCGGGGACCGGGAGCGGTGAGCGGGGAACTGGAGCGGGGATCGGGAGCGGTGTGCGGGGACCGGGAGCGGTGTGCGGGGACCGGGAGCGGTGTGCGGGGACCAGGAGCGGTGAGCGAGGACCGGGAGCGGTGAGATTGAACGGGGACCGGGTGCAGTGAGCGGGGACCGGGAGCGGTGAGCGGGGACCGGTGGCGGTGAGCGGGGACCGGGAGCGGTGAGCGGGGCCCGGGAGCGGTGAGTGGGGACCATGAGCGGGGACCGGGAGCGGTTAGCGGGGACCGGGAGCGGTGAGTGGGGACCCTGATCGGGGACCAGGAGCGCTGAGCGGGGAACGGGAGCGGTGTGCGGGGACCGGGAGCGGTGAGCGGGGAACTGGAGCTGTGAGCAGGGACCGGGAGCGGTGAGCGGGGACCAGGAGCGGTGTGCGGGGACGGGGAGCGGTGTGCGGGGACGGGGAGCGGTGAGCGGTGAGCGGGGAACGGGAGCGGTGAGCTGGGACCGGGAGCAGTGAGCGGGGACGGTGAGCGGGGACCGGGGGCGGTGAGCGGGGACCGGGAGCGGTGTGCAGGGACCGGGAGCGGTGAGCGAGGACCGGAAGCGGTGAGCGGGGACCGGGGGCGGTGAGCGGGGGCCGGCGGCAGTGAGCGGGGTCCGGCGGCGGTGAGCGGGGAGCGGGGGCGGTGAGCGGGGACCGGGAGCAGTGTGCGGGGACCGTGTGCGGTGTGCGGGGACCGTGTGCGGTGTGCGGGGACCGTGTGCGGTGTGCGGGGACCGTGTGCGGTGTGCGGGGACCGTGTGCGGTGTGCGGGGACCGTGTGCGGTGTGCGGGGACCGTGTGCGGTGTGCGGGGACCGTGTGCGGTGTGCGGGGACCGTGTGCGGTGTGCGGGGACCGTGTGCGGTGTGCGGGTAGTGGTGAGCGGGGACCGGGAGCGGTGTGCGGGGACGGGGAGCGGTGTGCGGGCTCCGGGAGCGGTGAGCGGGGACCGGGAGCGGTGAGCGGGGACCGGGAGCGGTGAGCGGGGACCGGGAGCGGTGAGCTGGGACCGGGAGCGGTGAGCGGGGACCGGGGGCGGTGAGCGGGGACCGGGGGCGGTGAGCGGGGACCGGGGGCGGTGAGCGGGGACCGGGGGCGGTGAGCGGGGACCGGGGGCGGTGAGCGGGGACCGGGGGCGGTGTGCAGGGACCGGGAGCGGTGAGCGAGGACCGGAAGCGGTGAGCGGGGACCGGGGGCGGTGAGCGGGGGCCGGCGGCGGTGAGCGGGGACCGGCGGCGCTGAGCGGGGAACGGGAGCATTGAGCGGGGAACGGGAGCAGTGTGCGGGGACCGGGAGCGGTGTGCGGGTAGTGGTGAGCGGGGACCGGGGGCGGCGAGCAGGGACCGGGAGCAGTGTGCGGGGACCGGGGGCAGTGAGCGGGGACCGGGAGCGGTGTGCGGCTAGCGGTGAGCGGGGACCGGGGGCGGTGAGCGGGGACCGGGGGCGGTGTGCAGGGACCGGGAGCGGTGAGCGAGGACCGGAAGCGGTGAGCGGGGACCGGGGGCGGTGAGCGGGGACCGGGGGCGGTGAGCGGGGACCGGGGGCGGTGAGCGGGGGCCGGCGGCGGTGAGCGGGGACCGGCGGCGCTGAGCGGGGAACGGGAGCATGGAGCGGGGAACGGGAGCGGTGTGCGGGGACCGGGAGCTGTGTGCGGGTAGTGGTGAGCGGGGACCGGGAGCGGTGTGCGGGTAGTGGTGAGCGGGGACCGGGGGCGGCGAGCGGGGACCGGGAGCAATGTGCGGGGACCGGGGGCGGTGAGCGGGGACCGGGAGCGGTGTGCGGCTAGCGGTGAGCGGGGACCGGGGGCGGGGACCGGGGGCGGTGAGCGGGGACCGGGGGCGGTGAGCGGGGACCGGGGGCGGTGAGCGGGTACCAGGAGCGGTGAGCGGGGACCTGGAGCGGTGACCGGGGGCGGTGAGCGGGGACCGGGGGCAGTGAGCGGGAACATGGAGCGGTGTGCGGGGACCGGGAGCGGTGTGCGGGGACCGGGAGCGGTGAGCAGGGACCGGGAGCGGTGAGCGGGGAACTGGAGCGGTGAGCGGGGACCGGGAGCACTTAGCGGGGACCGGCGGCGGTGAGCGGGGACCGGGAGCGGTGAGTGGGGACCGTGATCGGGGACCGGGAGCGCTGAGCGGGGAACGGGAGCGGTTAGCTGGGACCGGGAGCGCTTAGCGGGGACCGGCGGCGGTGAGCGGGGACCGGGAGCGGTGAGCGGGAACCTGGAGCGGTGTGCGGGAACCGCGAGCGGTGAGCGGGGACCGGGAGCGGTGTGCGGGCACCGGGAGCGGTGAGCGGGGACCGGGAGCGGGGACCGGGAGCGGTGAGCGGGGAACGGGAGCGGTGAGCTGGGACCGGGAGCGCTTAGCGGGGACCCGGGGGGGAGAGCGGGGACCGGGAGCTGTGTGCGTGGACCGGGAGCAGTGTGCGGGGACCGGGAGCAGTGAGCGGGGACCGGGAGCGGTGTGCGGGGAACAGGAGCGGTGAGCGGGGACCGGGAGCGGTGTGCGGGCACCGGGAGCGGTGTGCGGGCACCGGGAGCGGTGAGCGGGGACCGGGAGCGGTGAGCGGGGACCGGGGGCGGTGAGCGGGGACCGGGAGCGGTGTGCAGGGACCGGGAGCGGTGAGCGAGGACCGGAAGCGGTGAGCGGGCACCGGGGGCGGTGAGCGGGGGCCGGCGGCGGTGAGCGGGAACCGACGGCGGTGAGCGGGGACCGGGGGCGGTGAGCGGGGACCGGGAGCAGTGTGCGGGGACCGTGTGCGGTGTGCGGGTAGTGGTGAGCGGGGACCGGGAGCGGTGTGCGGGGACGGGGAGCGGTGTGCGGGCTCCGGGAGCGGTGAGCGGGGACCGGGAGCGGTGAGCGGGGAACTGTGAGCTGGGACCGGGAGCGGTGAGCGGGGACCGGGAGCGGTGAGCGGGGACCGGGGGCGGTGAGCGGGGACCGGGGGCAGTGTGCGGGGACCGGGAGCGGTGTGTGGGTAGTGGTGAGCGGGGACCGGGGGCGGCGAGCGGGGACCGGGAGCAGTGTGCGGGGACCGGGGGCGGTGAGCAGGGACCGGGAGCGGTGTGCGGCGAGCGGTGAGCGGGGACGGTGAGCGGGTACCGGGAGCGGTGAGCGGGGACCTGGAGCGGGGACCGGGGGCGGTGAGCGGGAACATGGAGCGGTGTGCGGGGACCGGGAGCGGTGTGCGGGGACCGGGAGCGGTGTGCGGGGACCGGGAGCGGTGTGCGGGGACCGGGAGCGGTGTGCGGGGACCGGGGGCGGTGTGCGGGGACCGGGAGCGGTGTGCGGGGACCGGGAGCGGTGAGCGGGGACCGGGAGCGGTGAGCGGGGAAGTGGAGCGGGGACCGGGAGCGGTGTGCGGGGACCGGGAGCGGTGAGATTGAACGGGTACCGGGAGCAGTGAGCGGGGACGGGGAGCGGTGAGCGGGGACCGGTGGCGGTGAGCGGGGACCGGGAGCGGTGAGCGGGGACCGGGAGCGGTGAGCGGGGACCGGGAGCGGTGAGCGGGGACCGGGAGCGGTGAGTGGGGACGGTGATCGGGGACCGGGAGCGCTGAGCGGGGAACGGGAGCGGTTAGCTGGGACCGGGAGCGCTTAGCGGGGACCGGCGGCGGTGAGCGGGGACCGGGAGCGGTGAGCGGGAACCTGGAGCGGTGTGCGGGGACCGGGAGCGGTGAGCGGGGACCGGGAGCGGTGAGCGGGGACCGGGAGCGGTGTGCGGGCACCGGGAGCGGTGAGCGGGGATCGGGAGCGGTGAGCGGTGAGCGGGGACCAGGAGCGGTGTGCGGGGAGCGGGAGCGGTGAGCGGGGATCGGGGGCAGTGAGCAGGGCCCGGGAGCGGTGAGGGGGGACCGGTGGCGGTGAGCGGGGACCGGGAGCGGTGACCGGGGCCCGGGAGCGGTGAGTGGGGACCATGAGCGGGGACCGGGAGCGGTGAGCGGGGACCGGGAGCGGTGAGCGGGGACCGTGATCGGGGACAGGGAGCGCTGAGCGGGGACCGGGAGCGGTGAGTGGGGACGGTGATCGGGGACCGGGAGCGCTGAGCGGGGAACGGGAGCGGTTAGCTGGGACCGGGAGCGCTTAGCGGGGACCGGCGGCGGTGAGCGGGGACCGGGAGCGGTGAGCGGGAACCTGGAGCGGTGTGCGGGGACCGGGAGCGGTGAGCGGGGACCGGGAGCGGTGTGCGGGCACCGGGAGCGGTGAGCGGGGATCGGGGACCAGGAGCGGTGTGCGGGGAGCGGGAGCGGTGAGCGGGGATCGGGGGCAGTGAGCAGGGCCCGGGAGCGGTGAGGGGGGACCGGTGGCGGTGAGCGGGGACCGGCGGCGGTGAGCGGGGACCGGCGGTGGTGAGCGGGGAACGGGAGCATTGAGCGGGGAACGGGAGCAGTGTGCGGGTACCGGGAGCGGTGTGTGGGTAGTGGTGAGCGGGGACCGGGGGCGGCGAGCGGGGACCGGGAGCAGTGTGCGGGGACCGGGGGCGGTGAGCGGGGACCGGGAGCGGTGTGCGGCTAGCGGTGAGCGGGGACCGGGGGCGGTCAGCGGGGACCGGGGGCGGTGAGCGGGTACCGGGAGCGGTGAGCGGGGACCTGGAGCGGGGACCGGGGGCGGTGAGCGGGAACATGGAGCGGTGTGCGGGGACCGGGAGCGGTGTGCGGGGACCGGGAGCGGTGAGCGGGGACCGGGAGCGGTGAGCGGGGAACTGGAGCGGTGAGCGGGGACCGGGAGCGGTGAGCGGGGACCGGGAGCGGTGAGCGGGAGCGGTGTGCGGGGACCGGGGGCGGTGTGCGGGGACCGGGGGCGGTGTGCGGGGACCGGGAGCGGTGTGCGGGGACCGGGAGCGGTGAGCGGGGACCGGGAGCGGTGAGCGGGGAACTGGAGCGGGGATTGGGAGCGGTGTGCGGGGACCGGGAGCGGTGTGCGGGGACCGGGACCGGTGTGCGGGGACCGGGAGCGGTGAGCGAGGACCGGGAGCGGTGAGATTGAACGGGGACCGGGTGCAGTGAGCGGGGACCGGTGGCGGTGAGCGGGGACCGGGAGCGGTGAGCGGGGCCCGGGAGCGGTGAGTGGGGACCATGAGCGGGGACCGGGAGCGGTTAGCGGGGACCGGGAGCGGTGAGTGGGGACCCTGATCGGGGACCGGGAGCGCTGAGCGGGGAACGGGAGCGGTGTGCGGGGACCGGGAGCGGTGAGCTGGAGCTGTGAGCAGGGACCAGGAGCGGTGTGCGGGGACGGGGAGCGGTGTGCGGGGATGGGGAGCGGTGAGCGGTGAGCGGGGAACGGGAGCGGTGAGCTGGGACCGGGAGCAGTGAGCGGGGACCGGGGGCGGTGAGCGGGGACCGGGAGCGGTGTGCAGGGACCGGGAGCGGTGAGCGAGGACCGGAAGCGGTGAGCGGGGACCGGGGGCGGTGAGCGGGGGCCGGCGGCGGTGAGCGGGGACCGGCGGCGGTGAGCGGGGAGCGGGGGCAGTGAGCGGGGACCGGGAGCGGTGTGCGGGGACCGTGTGCAGTGTGCGGGGACCGTGTGCGGTGTGCGGGTAGTGGTGAGCGGGGACCGGGAGCGGTGTGCGGGGACGGGGAGCGGTGTGCGGGCTCCGGGAGCGGTGAGCGGGGACCGGGAGCGGTGAGCGGGGAACGGGAGCGGTGAGCTGGGACCGGGGGCGGTGAGCGGGGACCGGGGGCGGTGAGCGGGGACCGGGGGCGGTGAGCGGGGACCGGGGGCGGTGAGCGGGGACCGGGGGCGGTGAGCGGGGACCGGGGGCGGTGAGCGGGGACCGGGGGCGGTGAGCGGGGACCGGGGGCGGTGAGCGGGGACCGGGGGCGGTGAGCGGGGACCGGGGGCGGTGAGCGAGGACCGGAAGCGGTGAGCGGGGACCGGGGGCGGTGAGCGGGGGCCGGCGGCGGTGAGCGGGGACCGGCGGCGCTGAGCGGGGAACGGGAGCATTGAGCGGGGAACGGGAGCAGTGTGCGGGGACCTGGAGCGGTGTGCGGGTAGTGGTGAGCGGGGACCGGGGGCGGCGAGCGGGGACCGGGAGCAGTGTGCGGGGACCGGGGGCAGTGAGCGGGGACCGGGAGCGGTGTGCGGCTAGCGGTGAGCGGGGACCGGGGGCGGTGAGCGGGGACCGGGGGCGGTGTGCAGGGACCGGGAGCGGTGAGCGAGGACCGGAAGCGGTGAGCGGGGACCGGGGGCGGTGAGCGGGGACCGGGGGCGGTGAGCGGGGGCCGGCGGCGGTGAGCGGGGACCGGCGGCGCTGAGCGGGGAACGGGAGCATTGAGCGGGGAACGGGAGCAGTGTGCGGGGACCGGGAGCGGTGTGCGGGTAGTGGTGAGCGGGGACCGGGGGCGGCGAGCGGGGACCGGGAGCAATGTGCGGGGACCGGGGGCGGTGAGCGGGGACCGGGAGCGGTGTGCGGCTAGCGGTGACCGGGGGCGGTGAGCGGGGACCGGGGGCGGTGAGCGGGGACCGGGGGCGGTGAGCGGGGACCGGGGGCGGTGAGCGGGGACCGGGGGCGGTGAGCGGGGACCGGGGGCGGTGAGTGGGGACGGTGATCGGGGACCGGGAGCGCTGAGCGGGGAACGGGAGCGGTTAGCTGGGACCGGGAGCGCTTAGCGGGGACCGGCGGCGGTGAGCGGGGACCGGGAGCGGTGAGCGGGAACCTGGAGCGGTGTGCGGGGACCGGGAGCGGTGAGCGGGGACCGGGAGCGGTGTGCGGGCACCGGGAGCGGTGAGCGGGGATCGGGGACCAGGAGCGGTGTGCGGGGAGCGGGAGCGGTGAGCGGGGATCGGGGGCAGTGAGCAGGGCCCGGGAGCGGTGAGGGGGGACCGGTGGCGGTGAGCGGGGACCGGCGGCGGTGAGCGGGGACCGGCGGTGGTGAGCGGGGAACGGGAGCATTGAGCGGGGAACGGGAGCAGTGTGCGGGTACCGGGAGCGGTGTGTGGGTAGTGGTGAGCGGGGACCGGGGGCGGCGAGCGGGGACCGGGAGCAGTGTGCGGGGACCGGGAGCGGTGTGCGGCTAGCGGTGAGCGGGGACCGGGGGCGGTCAGCGGGGACCGGGGGCGGTGAGCGGGTACCGGGAGCGGTGAGCGGGGACCTGGAGCGGGGACCGGGGGCGGTGAGCGGGAACATGGAGCGGTGTGCGGGGACCGGGAGCGGTGTGCGGGGACCGGGAGCGGTGAGCGGGGACCGGGAGCGGTGAGCGGGGAACTGGAGCGGTGAGCGGGAGCGGTGTGCGGGGACCGGGGGCGGTGTGCGGGGACCGGGGGCGGTGTGCGGGGACCGGGAGCGGTGTGCGGGGACCGGGAGCGGTGAGCGGGGACCGGGAGCGGTGAGCGGGGAACTGGAGCGGGGATTGGGAGCGGTGTGCGGGGACCGGGAGCGGTGTGCGGGGACCGGGACCGGTGTGCGGGGACCGGGAGCGGTGAGCGAGGACCGGGAGCGGTGAGATTGAACGGGGACCGGGTGCAGTGAGCGGGGACCGGTGGCGGTGAGCGGGGACCGGGAGCGGTGAGCGGGGCCCGGGAGCGGTGAGTGGGGACCATGAGCGGGGACCGGGAGCGGTTAGCGGGGACCGGGAGCGGTGAGTGGGGACCCTGATCGGGGACCGGGAGCGCTGAGCGGGGAACGGGAGCGGTGTGCGGGGACCGGGAGCGGTGAGCTGGAGCTGTGAGCAGGGACCAGGAGCGGTGTGCGGGGACGGGGAGCGGTGTGCGGGGATGGGGAGCGGTGAGCGGTGAGCGGGGAACGGGAGCGGTGAGCTGGGACCGGGAGCAGTGAGCGGGGACCGGGGGCGGTGAGCGGGGACCGGGAGCGGTGTGCAGGGACCGGGAGCGGTGAGCGAGGACCGGAAGCGGTGAGCGGGGACCGGGGGCGGTGAGCGGGGGCCGGCGGCGGTGAGCGGGGACCGGCGGCGGTGAGCGGGGAGCGGGGGCAGTGAGCGGGGACCGGGAGCGGTGTGCGGGGACCGTGTGCAGTGTGCGGGGACCGTGTGCGGTGTGCGGGTAGTGGTGAGCGGGGACCGGGAGCGGTGTGCGGGGACGGGGAGCGGTGTGCGGGCTCCGGGAGCGGTGAGCGGGGACCGGGAGCGGTGAGCGGGGAACGGGAGCGGTGAGCTGGGACCGGGGGCGGTGAGCGGGGACCGGGGGCGGTGAGCGGGGACCGGGGGCGGTGAGCGGGGACCGGGGGCGGTGAGCGGGGACCGGGGGCGGTGAGCGGGGACCGGGGGCGGTGAGCGGGGACCGGGGGCGGTGAGCGGGGACCGGGGGCGGTGAGCGGGGACCGGGGGCGGTGAGCGGGGACCGGGGGCGGTGAGCGAGGACCGGAAGCGGTGAGCGGGGACCGGGGGCGGTGAGCGGGGGCCGGCGGCGGTGAGCGGGGACCGGCGGCGCTGAGCGGGGAACGGGAGCATTGAGCGGGGAACGGGAGCAGTGTGCGGGGACCTGGAGCGGTGTGCGGGTAGTGGTGAGCGGGGACCGGGGGCGGCGAGCGGGGACCGGGAGCAGTGTGCGGGGACCGGGGGCAGTGAGCGGGGACCGGGAGCGGTGTGCGGCTAGCGGTGAGCGGGGACCGGGGGCGGTGAGCGGGGACCGGGGGCGGTGTGCAGGGACCGGGAGCGGTGAGCGAGGACCGGAAGCGGTGAGCGGGGACCGGGGGCGGTGAGCGGGGACCGGGGGCGGTGAGCGGGGGCCGGCGGCGGTGAGCGGGGACCGGCGGCGCTGAGCGGGGAACGGGAGCATTGAGCGGGGAACGGGAGCAGTGTGCGGGGACCGGGAGCGGTGTGCGGGTAGTGGTGAGCGGGGACCGGGGGCGGCGAGCGGGGACCGGGAGCAATGTGCGGGGACCGGGGGCGGTGAGCGGGGACCGGGAGCGGTGTGCGGCTAGCGGTGACCGGGGGCGGTGAGCGGGGACCGGGGGCGGTGAGCGGGGACCGGGGGCGGTGAGCGGGGACCGGGGGCGGTGAGCGGGGACCGGGGGCGGTGAGCGGGGACCGGGGGCGGTGAGCGGGTACCAGGAGCGGTGAGCGGGGACCTGGAGCGGTGACCGGGGGCGGTGAGCGGGGACCGGGGGCAGTGAGCGGGAACATGGAGCGGTGTGCGGGGACCGGGAGCGGTGTGCGGGGACCGGGAGCGGTGAGCGGGGACCGGGAGCGGTGAGCGGGGACCGGGAGCGGTGAGCGGGGACCGGGAGCGGTGAGCGGGGAACTGGAGCGGTGAGCGGGGACCGGGAGCGGTGAGCGGGGACCGGGAGCGGTGAGCGGGGAACTGGAGCGGTGAGCGGGGAACTGGAGCGGTGAGCGGTGACCGGGAGCGGTGTGCGGGGACCGGGGGCGGTGTGCGGGGACCGGGGGCGGTGTGCGGGGACCGGGGGCGGTGTGCGGGGACCGGGGGCGGTGTGCGGGGACCGGGGGCGGTGTGCGGGGACCGGGAGCGGTGTGCGGGGACCGGGAGCGGTGTGCGGGGACCGGGAGCGGTGAGCGGGGACCAGGAGCGGTGAGCGGGGAACTGGAGCGGGGACCAGGAGCGGTGAGCGAGGACCGGGAGCGGTGAGCGGGGACCGGGAGCGGTGAGCGGGGACCAGTGGCGGTGAGCGGGGACCGGTGGCGGTGAGCGGGGACCGGTGGCGGTGAGCGGGGACCGGGAGCGGTGAGTGGGGACCATGAGCGGGGACCGGGAGCGGGGACCGGGAGCGGTGAGTGGGGACCGTGATCGGGGACCGGGAGCGCTGAGCGGGGAACGGGAGCGGTTAGCTGGGACCGGGAGCGCTTAGCGGGGACCGGCGGCGGTGAGCGGGGACCGGGAGCGGTGAGTGGGGACCGTGATCGGGGACCGGGAGCGCTGAGCGGGGAACGGGAGCGGTTAGCTGGGACCGGGAGCGCTTAGCGGGGACCGGCGGCGGTGAGCGGGGACCGGGAGCGGTGAGCGGGAACCTGGAGCGGTGTGCGGGAACCGCGAGCGGTGAGCGGGGACCGGGAGCGGTGAGCGGGGACCGGGAGCGGTGTGCGGGCACCGGGAGCGGTGAGCGGGGACCGGGAGCGGGGACCGGGAGCGGTGAGCGGGGAACGGGAGCGGTGAGCTGGGACCGGGAGCGCTTAGCGGGGACCGGGGGGGGAGAGCGGGGACCGGGAGCTGTGTGCGTGGACCGGGAGCAGTGTGCGGGGACCGGGAGCAGTGAGCGGGGACCGGGAGCGGTGTGCGGGGAACAGGAGCGGTGAGCGGGGACCGGGAGCGGTGTGCGGGCACCGGGAGCGGTGTGCGGGCACCGGGAGCGGTGAGCGGGGACCGGGAGCGGTGAGCGGGGACCGGGAGCGGTGTGCGGGGACCGGGAGCGGTGTGCGGGGACCGGGAGCGGTGAGCGGGGACCGGGAGCGGTGAGCGGGGAACTGGAGCGGGGATTGGGAGCGGTGTGCGGGGACCGGGAGCGGTGTGCGGGGACCGGGACCGGTGTGCGGGGACCGGGAGCGGTGAGCGAGGACCGGGAGCGGTGAGATTGAACGGGGACCGGGTGCAGTGAGCGGGGACCGGGAGCGGTGAGCGGGGACCGGTGGCGGTGAGCGGGGACCGGGAGCGGTGAGCGGGGCCCGGGAGCGGTGAGTGGGGACCATGAGCGGGGACCGGGAGCGGTTAGCGGGGACCGGGAGCGGTGAGTGGGGACCCTGATCGGGGACCGGGAGCGCTGAGCGGGGAACGGGAGCGGTGTGCGGTGACCGGGAGCGGTGAGCGGGGAACTGGAGCTGTGAGCAGGGACCAGGAGCGGTGTGCGGGGACGGGGAGCGGTGTGCGGGGACGGGGAGCGGTGAGCGGTGAGCGGGGAACGGGAGCGGTGAGCTGGGACCGGGAGCAGTGAGCGGGGACCGGGGGCGGTGAGCGGGGACCGGGAGCGGTGTGCAGGGACCGGGAGCGGTGAGCGAGGACCGGAAGCGGTGAGCGGGGACCGGGGGCGGTGAGCGGGGGCCGGCGGCGGTGCGCGGGGACCGGCGGCGGTGAGCGGGGAGCGGGGGCGGTGAGCGGGGACCGGGAGCGGTGTGCGGGGACCGTGTGCGGTGTGCGGGGACCGTGTGCGGTGTGCGGGTAGTGGTGAGCGGGGACCGGGAGCGGTGTGCGGGGACGGGGAGCGGTGTGCGGGCTCCGGGAGCGGTGAGCGGGGACCGGGAGCGGTGAGCGGGGAACGGGAGCGGTGAGCTGGGACCGGGGGCGGTGAGCGGGGACCGGGGGCGGTGAGCGGGGACCGGGGGCGGTGAGCGGGGACCGGGGGCGGTGTGCAGGGACCGGGAGCGGTGAGCGAGGACCGGAAGCGGTGAGCGGGGACCGGGGGCGGTGAGCGGGGGCCGGGAGCTGTGAGCTGGGACCGGGGGCAGTGAGCGGGAACCCGGAGCGGTGATCGGGGACCGGGAGCGGGGACGGGGAGCGGTGTGCGGGGACCGGGAGCGGTGTGCGGGGACCGGGAGCGGTGTGCGGGGACCGGGAGCGGTGTGCGGGGACCGGGAGCGGTGTGCGGGGACCGGGAGCGGTGTGCGGGGACCGGGAGCGGTGTGCGGGGACCGGGAGAGGTGTGCGGGGACCGGGAGCTGTGAGCGGGGACCGGGGGTGGTGAGCGGGGACCGGGGGCGGTGAGCTGGGACCGGTAACAGTGTGCGGGGACCGTGTGCGGTGAGCGGGGACCGGGAGCGGGGTGCGGGTAGCGGTGAGCGGGTACCGGGGGCGGTGAGCGGGGACCGGGGGCGGTGAGCGGGGCCAGGGAGCGGTGAGCGGGGCCAGGGAGCGGTGACCGGGGGCGGAGAGCGGGGACCGGGGGCGGTGAGTGGGGACATGGAGCAATGTGCGGTGACTGGGAGCGGTGTGCGGGGACCGGGAGCGGTGTGCGGGGACCGGGAGCGGTGTGCGGGGACCGGGAGCGGTGTGCGGGGACCGGGAGCGGTGTGCGGGGACCGGGAGCGGCGTGCGGGGACCGGGAGCGGTGTGCGGGGACCGGGAGCGGTGTGCGGGGACCGGGAGCGGTGAGCGTGGAACTGGAGCGGTGAGCGGGGACCGGGAGTGGTGAGCGGGGACCGGGAGCGGTGAGCTGGAGCGGTGAGCGGGTACCGGGAGCGGTGAGCGGGTACCGGGAGCGGTGAGCAGGGACCGGGAGCGGTGTGCAAGGAGCGGGAGCGGTGAGATTGAGCGGGGACAGGGGCAGTGAGCGGGGCCAGGAGCGGTGAGCAGGGACCGGTGGTGGTGAGCGGGGACCGTGAGCAGTGAGCGGGGCCCGGGAGCATTAATTGGGGACCGTGAGCGGGTACCGGGAGCGGTGAGCGGGGACCTGGAGCAGTGAGCGCGGACCGGGAGCGGTGAGCGGGGAACTGGAGCGGTGAGCGGCGACCGGGAGCGGTGAGCGGGGACCGGGAGTGGTGTGCGGGCACCGGGAGCGGTGAGCGGGGACCGGGAGCGGTGTGCGGGTAGCGGTGAGCGGGGACCGGGGGTGGTGAGCGGGGACCGGGGGTGGTGAGCGGGGACCGGGAGCGGTGAGCGGGGACCTGGAGCGGTGACCGGGGGCGGTGAGCGGGGACCGGGGGCGGTGAGCGGGGACATGGAGCGGTGTGCGGGGACCGGGAGCGGTGTGCGGGGACCGGGAGCGGTGTGCGGGGACCGTGTGCGGTGTGCGGGGACCGTGTGCGGTGTGCGGGTAGTGGTGAGCGGGGACCGGGAGCGGTGTGCGGGGACGGGGAGCGGTGTGCGGGCTCCGGGAGCGGTGAGCGGGGACCGGGAGCGGTGAGCGGGGAACGGGAGCGGTGAGCTGGGACCGGGAGCGGTGAGCGGGGACCGGGGGCGGTGAGCGGGGACCGGGGGCGGTGAGCGGGGACCGGGGGCGGTGAGCGGGGACCGGGGGCGGTGAGCGGGGACCGGGGGCGGTGTGCGGGGACCGGGGGCGGTGTGCAGGGACCGGGAGCGGTGAGCGAGGACCGGAAGCGGTGAGCGGGGACCGGGGGCGGTGAGCGGGGGCCGGCGGCGGTGAGCGGGGACCGGCGGCGCTGAGCGGGGAACGGGAGCATTGAGCGGGGAACGGGAGCAGTGTGCGGGGACCGGGAGCGGTGTGCGGGTAGTGGTGAGCGGGGACCGGGGGCGGCGAGCAGGGACCGGGAGCAGTGTGCGGGGACCGGGGGCAGTGAGCGGGGACCGGGAGCGGTGTGCGGCTAGCGGTGAGCGGGGACCGGGGGCGGTGAGCGGGGACCGGGGGCGGTGAGCGGGGACCGGGGGCGGTGTGCAGGGACCGGGAGCGGTGAGCGAGGACCGGAAGCGGTGAGCGGGGACCGGGGGCGGTGAGCGGGGACCGGGGGCGGTGAGCGGGGACCGGGGGCGGTGAGCGGGGACCGGGGGCGGTGAGCGGGGGCCGGCGGCGGTGAGCGGGGACCGGCGGCGCTGAGCGGGGAACGGGAGCATTGAGCGGGGAACGGGAGCGGTGTGCGGGGACCGGGAGCTGTGTGCGGGTAGTGGTGAGCGGGGACCGGGAGCGGTGTGCGGGTAGTGGTGAGCGGGGACCGGGGGCGGCGAGCGGGGACCGGGAGCAATGTGCGGGGACCGGGGGCGGTGAGCGGGGACCGGGAGCGGTGTGCGGCTAGCGGTGAGCGGGGACCGGGGGCGGGGACCGGGGGCGGTGAGCGGGGACCGGGGGCGGTGAGCGGGGACCGGGGGCGGTGAGCGGGGACGGTGAGCGGGTACCAGGAGCGGTGAGCGGGGACCTGGAGCGGTGACCGGGGGCGGTGAGCGGGGACCGGGGGCAGTGAGCGGGAACATGGAGCGGTGTGCGGGGACCGGGAGCGGTGTGCGGGGACCGGGAGCGGTGAGCAGGGACCGGGAGCGGTGAGCGGGGAACTGGAGCGGTGAGCGGGGACCGGCGGCGGTGAGCGGGGACCGGGAGCGGTGAGTGGGGACCGTGATCGGGGACCGGGAGCGCTGAGCGGGGAACGGGAGCGGTTAGCTGGGACCGGGAGCGCTTAGCGGGGACCGGCGGCGGTGAGCGGGGACCGGGAGCGGTGAGCGGGAACCTGGAGCAGTGTGCGGGGACCGGGGGCGGTGAGCGGGGGCCGGCGGCGGTGAGCGGGGACCGGCGGCGCTGAGCGGGGAACGGGAGCATTGAGCGGGGAACGGGAGCAGTGTGCGGGGACCGGGAGCGGTGTGCGGGTAGTGGTGAGCGGGGACCGGGGGCGGCGAGCAGGGACCGGGAGCAGTGTGCGGGGACCGGGGGCAGTGAGCGGGGACCGGGAGCGGTGTGCGGCTAGCGGTGAGCGGGGACCGGGGGCGGTGAGCGGGGACCGGGGGCGGTGTGCAGGGACCGGGAGCGGTGAGCGAGGACCGGATGCGGTGCGCGGGGACCGGGGGCGGTGAGCGGGGACCGGGGGCGGTGAGCGGGGACCGGGGGCGGTGAGCGGGGACCGGGGGCGGTGAGCGGGGGCCGGCGGCGGTGAGCGGGGACCGGCGGCGCTGAGCGGGGAACGGGAGCATTGAGCGGGGAACGGGAGCGGTGTGCGGGGACCGGGAGCTGTGTGCGGGTAGTGGTGAGCGGGGACCGGGAGCGGTGTGCGGGTAGTGGTGAGCGGGGACCGGGGGCGGCGAGCGGGGACCGGGAGCAATGTGCGGGGACCGGGGGCGGTGAGCGGGGACCGGGAGCGGTGTGCGGCTAGCGGTGAGCGGGGACCGGGGGCGGGGACCGGGGACCGGGGGCGGTGAGCGGGGACCGGGGGCGGTGAGCGGGTACCGGGAGCGGTGAGCGGGGACCTGGAGCGGTGACCGGGGGCGGTGAGCGGGGACCGGGGGCAGTGAGCGGGAACATGGAGCGGTGTGCGGGGACCGGGAGCGGTGTGCGGGGACCGGGAGCGGTGAGCAGGGACCGGGAGCGGTGAGCGGGGAACTGGAGCGGTGAGCGGGGACCGGCGGCGGTGAGCGGGGACCGGGAGCGGTGAGTGGGGACCGTGATCGGGGACCGGGAGCGCTGAGCGGGGAACGGGAGCGGTTAGCTGGGACCGGGAGCGCTTAGCGGGGACCGGCGGCGGTGAGCGGGGACCGGGAGCGGTGAGCGGGAACCTGGAGCAGTGTGCGGGAACCGCGAGCGGTGAGCGGGGACCGGGAGCGGTGAGCGGGGACCGGGAGCGGTGAGCGGGGACCGGGAGCGGTGTGCGGGCACCGGGAGCGGTGAGCGGGGACCGGGAGCGGGGACCGGGAGCGGTGAGCGGGGAACGGGAGCGGTGAGCTGGGACCGGGAGCGCTTAGCGGGGACCCGGGGGGGAGAGCGGGGACCGGGAGCTGTGTGCGTGGACCGGGAGCAGTGTGCGGGGACCGGGAGCAGTGAGCGGGGACAGGGAGCGGTGTGCGGGGAACAGGAGCGGTGAGCGGGGACCGGGAGCGGTGTGCGGGCACCGGGAGCGGTGTGCGGGCACCGGGAGTGGTGAGCGGGGACCGGGAGCGGTGAGCGGGGACCGGGAGCGGTGTGCGGGGAGCGGGAGCGGTGAGCGGGGATCGGGGGCAGTGAGCAGGGACCGGGAGCGGTGAGCGGGGACCGGTGGCAGTGAGCGGGGACAGGGAGCGGTGAGCGGGGCCCGAGAGCGGTGAGCGGGGCCCAGGAGCGGTGAGTGGGGACCGTGAGCGGGGACCTGGAGCGGTGAGCGGGGACCGGGAGCGGTGAGCATGGAACTGGAGCGGTGAGCGGGGACCGGGAGCGGTGAGCGGGGACCGGGAGCGGTGTGCGGGGACGGGGAGCGGTGTGCGGGCTCCGGGAGCGGTGAGCGGGGACCGGGAGCGGTGAGCGGGGACCGGGAGCGGTGAGCGGGGACCGGGGGCGGTGAGCGGGGACCGGGGGCGGTGAGCGGGGACCGGGGGCGGTGAGCGGGGACCGGGAGCGGTGTGCAGGGACCGGGAGCGGTGAGCGAGGACCGGAAGCGGTGAGCGGGCACCGGGGGCGGTGAGCGGGGGCCGGCGGCGGTGAGCAGGAACCGGCGGCGGTGAGCGGGGACCGGGGGCGGTGAGCGGGGACCGGGAGCAGTGTGCGGGGACCGTGTGCGGTGTGCGGGTAGTGGTGAGCGGGGACCGGGAGCGGTGTGCGGGGACGGGGAGCGGTGTGCGGGCTCCGGGAGCGGTGAGCGGGGACCGGGAGCGGTGAGCGGGGAACGGTGAGCTGGGACCGGGAGCGGTGAGCGGGGACCGGGAGCGGTGAGCGGGGACCGGGGGCGGTGAGCGGGGACCGGGGGCGGTGAGCGGGGACCGGGGGGCAGTGTGCGGGGACCGGGGGCAGTGTGCGGGGACCGGGAGCGGTGTGTGGGTAGTGGTGAGCGGGGACCGGGGGCGGCGAGCGGGGACCGGGAGCAGTGTGCGGGGACCGGGGGCGGTGAGCAGGGACCGGGAGCGGTGTGCGGCGAGCGGTGAGCGGGGACGGTGAGCGGGTACCGGGAGCGGTGAGCGGGGACCTGGAGCGGGGACCGGGGGCGGTGAGCGGGAACATGGAGCGGTGTGCGGGGACCGGGAGCGGTGTGCGGGGACCGGGAGCGGTGTGCGGGGACCGGGAGCGGTGTGCGGGGACCGGGGGCGGTGTGCGGGGACCGGGGGCGGTGTGCGGGGACCGGGAGCGGTGTGCGGGGACCGGGAGCGGTGAGCGGGGACCGGGAGCGGTGAGCGGGGAAGTGGAGCGGGGACCGGGAGCGGTGTGCGGGGACCGGGAGCGGTGTGCGGGGACCAGGAGCGGTGTGCGGGGACCAGGAGCGGTGAGCGAGGACCGGGAGCGGTGAGATTGAACGGGTACCGGGAGCAGTGAGCGGGGACGGGGAGCGGTGAGCGGGGACCGGTGGCGGTGAGCGGGGACCGGGAGCGGTGAGCGGGGACCGGGAGCGGTGAGCGGGGACCGGGAGCGGTGAGCGGGGACTGGGAGCGGTGAGTGGGGACGGTGATCGGGGACCGGGAGCGCTGAGCGGGGAACGGGAGCGGTTAGCTGGGACCGGGAGCGCTTAGCGGGGACCGGCGGTGGTGAGCGGGGACCGGGAGCGGTGAGCGGGAACCTGGAGCGGTGTGCGGGGACCGGGAGCGGTGAGCGGGGACCGGGAGCGGTGAGCGGGGACCGGGAGCGGTGTGCGGGCACCGGGAGCGGTGAGCGGGGATCGGGAGCGGTGAGCGGTGAGCGGGGACCAGGAGCGGTGTGCGGGGAGCGGGAGCGGTGAGCGGGGATCGGGGGCAGTGAGCAGGGCCCGGGAGCGGTGAGGGGGGACCGGTGGCGGTGAGCGGGGACCTGGAGCGGGGACCGGGGGCGGTGAGCGGGAACATGGAGCGGTGTGCGGGGACCGGGAGCGGTGTGCGGGGACCGGGAGCGGTGTGCGGGGACCGGGAGCGGTGTGCGGGGACCGGGGGCGGTGTGCGGGGACCGGGGGCGGTGTGCGGGGACCGGGAGCGGTGTGCGGGGACCGGGAGCGGTGAGCGGGGACCGGGAGCGGTGAGCGGGGAAGTGGAGCGGGGACCGGGAGCGGTGTGCGGGGACCGGGAGCGGTGTGCGGGGACCAGGAGCGGTGAGCGAGGACCGGGAGCGGTGAGATTGAACGGGTACCGGGAGCAGTGAGCGGGGACGGGGAGCGGTGAGCGGGGACCGGTGGCGGTGAGCGGGGACCGGGAGCGGTGAGCGGGGACCGGGAGCGGTGAGCGGGGACCGGGAGCGGTGAGCGGGGACTGGGAGCGGTGAGTGGGGACGGTGATCGGGGACCGGGAGCGCTGAGCGGGGAACGGGAGCGGTTAGCTGGGACCGGGAGCGCTTAGCGGGGACCGGCGGTGGTGAGCGGGGACCGGGAGCGGTGAGCGGGAACCTGGAGCGGTGTGCGGGGACCGGGAGCGGTGAGCGGGGACCGGGAGCGGTGAGCGGGGACCGGGAGCGGTGTGCGGGCACCGGGAGCGGTGAGCGGGGATCGGGAGCGGTGAGCGGTGAGCGGGGACCAGGAGCGGTGTGCGGGGAGCGGGAGCGGTGAGCGGGGATCGGGGGCAGTGAGCAGGGCCCGGGAGCGGTGAGGGGGGACCGGTGGCGGTGAGCGGGGACCGGGAGCGGTGACCGGGGCCCGGGAGCGGTGAGTGGGGACCATGAGCGGGGACCGGGAGCGGTGAGCGGGGACCGGGAGCGGTGAGCGGGGACCTGGAGCGGGGACCGGGGGCGGTGAGCGGGAACATGGAGCGGTGTGCGGGGACCGGGAGCGGTGTGCGGGGACCGGGAGCGGTGTGCGGGGACCGGGAGCGGTGTGCGGGGACCGGGAGCGGTGTGCGGGGACCGGGGGCGGTGTGCGGGGACCGGGGGCGGTGTGCGGGGACCGGGAGCGGTGTGCGGGGACCGGGAGCGGTGAGCGGGGACCGGGAGCGGTGAGCGGGGAAGTGGAGCGGGGACCGGGAGCGGTGTGCGGGGACCGGGAGCGGTGTGCGGGGACCAGGAGCGGTGAGCGAGGACCGGGAGCGGTGAGATTGAACGGGTACCGGGAGCAGTGAGCGGGGACGGGGAGCGGTGAGCGGGGACCGGTGGCGGTGAGCGGGGACCGGGAGCGGTGAGCGGGGACCGGGAGCGGTGAGCGGGGACCGGGAGCGGTGAGTGGGGACGGTGATCGGGGACCGGGAGCGCTGAGCGGGGAACGGGAGCGTTTAGCTGGGACCGGGAGCGCTTAGCGGGGACCGGCGGCGGTGAGCGGGGACCGGGAGCGGTGAGCGGGAACCTGGAGCGGTGTGCGGGGACCAGGAGCGGTGAGCGGGGACCGGGAGCGGTGAGCGGGGACCGGGAGCGGTGTGCGGGGATCGGGAGCGGTGAGCGGTGAGCGGGGACCAGGAGCGGTGTGCGGGGAGCGGGAGCGGTGAGCGGGGATCGGGGGCAGTGAGCAGGGCCCGGGAGCGGTGAGGGGGGACCGGTGGCGGTGAGCGGGGACCGGGAGCGGTGACCGGGGCCCGGGAGCGGTGAGTGGGGACCATGAGCGGGGACCGGGAGCGGTGAGCGGGGACCGGGAGCGGTGAGTGGGGACCGTGATCGGGGACAGGGAGCGCTGAGCGGGGAACGGGAGCGGTGAGCGGGGACCGGGGGCGGTGAGCGGGAACATGGAGCGGTGTGCGGGGACCGGGAGCGGTGTGCGGGGACCGGGAGCGGTGTGCGGGGACCGGGAGCGGTGTGCGGGGACCGGGAGCGGTGAGCGGGGACCGGGAGCGGTCAGCGGGGAACTGGAGCGGTGAGCGGGGACCAGAAGCGGTGAGCCGGGCCCAGGAGCGTTGTGCGGGGACCGGGGGCGGTGAGCGGGGACCGGGGGCGGTGAGCGGGGATCGGGGGCGGTGAGCGGGGACCGGTGGCGGTGAGCGGGGACCGGTGGCGGTGAGCGGGGACAGGTGGCGGTGAGCGGGGCCCGGGTGCGGTGAGCGGGGCCCGGGAGCGGTGAGCGGGGCCCGGGAGCGGTGAGCGGGGCCCGGGAGCGGTGAGCGGGGCCCGGGAGCGGTGAGCGGGGAACGTGAGCGGGGACCGGGAGCGGTGAGCGGGGCCCTGGAGCGGTGAGCGGGGACCGGGAGTGGTGAGCGGGACCGGGATCGGGGACCGGGTGCGTTGAGCGGGGAACGGGAGCGGTGAGCTGGGACCAGGAGCGGTGAGCGGGGACCGGGGGCGGTGAGCGGGGACCGGGGGCGGTGAGCGGGGACCGGGGGCGGTGAGCGGGGACCGGGAGCGGTGTGCGGGGACCGGGAGCGGTGTGCGGGGACTGGGAGCGGTGAGTGGGGAACTGGAGCGGTTAGCGGGGACAGTGAGCGGGGACCGGGAGCAGTGAGCGGGGACCGGGAGCGGTGAGCGGGGACCGGGAGCGGTGAGCGTGATGCGGGGACCGGGAGCGGTGAGCGGGACCGGGATCGGGGACCGGGTGCGGTAAGCGGGAGCGGTGAGCTGGGACCAGGAGCGGTGAGCAGGGACCGGGGGCGGTGAGCGGGGACCGGGAGTGGTGTGCGGGGACCGGGAGCGGTGTGCGGGGAACTGGAGCGGTGAGCGGGGACCGTGAGCGGGGACCGGGAGCGGTGAGCGGGGACCGGGAGCGGTGAGCGGGGACCGGGTGCGGTGAGCGGGGAACAGGAGCGGTGAGCTGGGACCGGGAGCAGTGAGCGGGAAGCGGGAGCGGTGAGTGGGGACCGGGAGCGGTGAGCGGGAAGCGGGGGCGGTGAGCGGGGACCGGGAGTGGTGTGCGGGGACCGGGAGCGGTGTGCGGGGACCGGGAGCGGTGAGTGGGGAACTGGAGCGGTGAGCGGGGACCGTGAGCTGGGACCGGGAGCGGTGAGCGGGGACCGGGAGCGGTGAGCGGGAAGCGGGAGCGGTGAGCGGGGACCGGGAGCGGTGTGCGGAGACCGGGAGCGGTGTGCGGGGACCGGGAGCGGTGTGCGGAGACCGGGAGCGGTGTGCGGGGAACTGGAGCGGTGAGCGGGGACCGGGGACCGGGAGCGGTGTGCGGGGAGCGGTGAGCGGGGGCGGTGAGCGGGGACCGGGGGCGGAGAGTGGGGACCGGGGGCGGTGAGCGGGGACCGGGGGCGGTGTGCGGGGACCGGGGGCGGTGAGCGGGGACCAGGAGCAGTGAGCGGGGCCCGGGAGCGGTAAGCGGGGAGCGGTGAGCGGGGACCGGGAGCGGTGAGCGGGGACCGGGAGCAGTGAGCTGGGACCGGGGGCAGTGAGCGGCAGCCCGGAGCGGTGATCGGGGACGGGGATCTGTGTGCGGGGACCGTGAGCGGGGACAGGGAGCGGGGACCGGGAGCGGTGACCGGGGACCGGGGGCGGTGAGCGGGGACCGGGGGCGGTGAGCGGGGACCGGGAGCGGTGTGCGGGGAGCGGTGAGCGGGGACCGGGGGCGGTGAGCGGGGACCGGGGGCGGTGAGCGGGGACCGGGGGCGGTGAGCGTGGACCGGGAGCGGTGAGCGTGGACCGGGAGCGGTGAGCGTGGACCGGGAGCGGTGAGCATGGCCCGGGAGCGGGGACCGGGGGCGGTGAGCGTGGACCGGGAGCGGTGAGCGTGGACCGGGAGCGGTGAGCGGGGACCGGGGGCGGTGTGCGGGGACCGGGAGCGGTGTGCGGGGACCGGGGGCGGTGAGCGGGGACCAGGAGCGGTGAGCGGGGACCGGGGGCATTTTTCGGGGACCGGGGGCAGTGAGCAGGGACCAGGAGCATTGAGCGGGGACCGGCGGCGGTGAGCGGGGACCGGGAGCGGTGAGCGGGGACCGGGAGCGGCGAGCGGGGACCGGGGGCAGTGAGCGGGGACCGGGGTCGGGGAGCGGGGACCTGGAGCGGTGAGCGGGGACCGGGAGCGGTGAGCGGGGACCGTGAGCGGGGACCAGGAGTGGTGTGCGGCCACCGGGAGCGGTGAGCGGGGACCGGGAGCGGTGAGCTAGCGGCGGGAGTGGTGAGCGGGGATCGGGGGCAGTGAGCGGGGACCGGGAGCGGTGAGCGGGGATCGGGGGCAGTGAGCGGGGACCGGGGGCGGTGAGCGGGGACATGGAGCAGTGTGCGGGGACCGGGAGCGGTGTGCGGGGACCGGGAGCGGTGTGCGGGGACCGGGAGCGGTGTGCGGGGACCGGGAGCGGTGTGCGGGGACCGGTGAGTGGGGAACTGGAGCGGTGAGCGGGGACCGTGAGCGGGGACCGGGAGCGGCGAGCGGGGACCGGGAGCGGTGAGCGGGGACCGGGAGCGGTGTGCGGAGACCGGGAGCGGTGTGCGGGGAACTGGAGCGGTGAGCGGGGACCGGGGACCGGGAGCGGCGTGCGGGGACCGTGTGCGATGAGTGGGGACCGGGAGCAGTGAGCGGGGACCTGGAGCGGTGACCGGGGGCGGTGTGCGGGGACCGGGGGCGGTGAGCGGGGACATGGAGCGGTGTGCGGGGACCGGGAGCGGTGTGCGGGGACCGGGGGCGGTGAGCGGGGACCGGGGGCGGTGAGCGGGGACCGGGGGTGGTGAGCGTGGACCGGGAGCAGTGAGCGTGGACCGGGAGCGGTGAGCGTGGCCCGGGAGCGGGGACCGGGGGCCGTGAGCGGGGATCGGGAGCATTGAGCGGGGAACGGGAGCTGTGAGCGAGGAGCGGTGTCCGGGGACCGGGAGCTGTGAGCGTGGACCGGGAGTGGTGTGCGAGGACCGGGAGCGGTGAGCGGGGACCAGGAGCGGGGTCCGGGAGCAGTGTGCGGGGACCGGGAGCGGTGAGCGGGTCCCGGGAGCGGTAAGCGGGGAGCGGTGAGCGGGGACCGGGAGCGGTGAGCGGGGACCGGGAGCAGTGAGCTGGGACCGGGGGCAGTGAGCGGCAGCCCGGAGCGGTGATCGGGGACGGGGAGCTGTGTGCGGGGACCGTGAGCGGGGACAGGGAGCGGGGACCGGGAGCGGTGACCGGGGGCGGTGAGCGGGGACCGGGGGCGGTGAGCGGGGACGGTGAGCGGGGACCGGGAGCGGTGTGCGGGGAGCGGTGAGCGTGGACCGTGGGCGGTGAGCGGGGACCGGGGGCGGTGAGCGGGGAGCTGGTGCGGGGTCCGGGGGCGGTGAGCGGGGACCGGGGGCGGTGAGCGGGGACCTGGAGCGGGGTCCGGGAGCAGTGTGCGGGGACCGGGAGCGGTGAGCGGGGACCGGGAGCGGTGAGCGGGGACCGGGAGCGGTGAGCGGGGACCGGGGGCGGGGACCTGGAGCGGGGTCCGGGAGCGGGGAGCGGGGAGCTGGAGCGGGGTCCTGGGGCGGTGAGCGGGGACCGGGGGCGGTGAGCGGGGACATGGAGCAGTGTGCGGGGACCGGGAGCGGTGTGCGGGGACCGGGGGCGGTGTGCGGGGACCGGGGGCGGTGTGCGGGGACCGGGGGCGGTGTGCGGGGACCGGGGGCGGTGAGCGGGGACCAGGAGCGGTGAGCGGGGACCGGGGGCATTTTGCGGGGACCGGGGGCAGTGAGCAGGGACCAGGATCATTGAGCGGGGACCGGGAGCGGGGACCGGAAGCGGTGACCGGGGAACGGGGGCGGTGAGCGGGGACCGGGGGCGGTGAGCGGGGACCGGGGGCGGTGAGCGGGGACCGGGAGCGGTGTGCGGGGAGCGGTGAGCGGGGACCGGGGGCGGTGAGCGGGGAGCTGGAGCGGGGTCCGGGGGCGGTGAGCGGGGACCGGGGGCGGTGAGCGGGGACCTGGAGCGGTGAGCGGGGACCGGGAGCGGTGTGCGGGGACCGGGAGCGGTGTGCGGGGACCGGGAGCGGAGAGCGGGGACCGGGAGCGGAGAGCGGGGGACCGGGGGCGGTTAGCGGGGGACCGGGGGCGGTGAGCGGGGACCGGGGGCGGTGAGCGGGGACCGGGGGCGGTGAGCGGGGACCGGGGGCGGTGAGCGGGGACCGGGGTGCGGGGAGCGGTGAGCGGGGACCGGGGGCGGTGAGCGGGGACCGGGGGCGGGGACCTGGAGAGGTGTCCGGGGGCGGTGAGCGGGGACGGGGAGCGGGGACCTGGAGCGGGGTCCGGGGGCGGTGAGCGGGAGCGTTGAGCGGGGGACCGGGAGCGGTGTGCGGGGACCGGGAGCGGTGTGCGGGGACCGGGAGCGGTGAGTGGGGAACTGGAGCGGTGAGCGGGGACCGTGAGCGGGGACCGGGAGCGGCGAGCGGGGACCGGGAGCGGTGTGCGGGGACCGGTGTGCGGAGACCGGGAGCGGTGTGCGGGGAACTGGAGCAGTGAGCGGGGACCGGGGACCGGGAGCGGCGTGCGGGGACCGTGTGCGATGAGCGGGGACCTGGAGCGGTGACCGGGGGCGGTGTGCGGGGACCGGGGGCGGTGAGCGGGGACATGGAGCGGTGTGCGGGGACCGGGAGCGGTGTGCGGGGACCGGGAGCGGTGTGCGGGGACCGGGGGCGGTGTGCGGGGACCGGGGGCGGTGAGCGGGGACCGGGGGCGGTGAGCGGGGACCGGGGGTGGTGAGCGTGGACCGGGAGCGGTGAGCGTGGACCGGGAGCGGTGAGCGTGGCCCGGGAGCGGGGACCGGGGGCGGTGAGCGGGGACCGGGGGCGGTGAGCGGGGTCCGGGGGCGGTGAGCGGGGACCTGGAGCGGTAACCTGGGGCGGTGAGCGGGGACCGGGGGCGGTGAGCGGGGACCTGGAGCGGTGAGCGGGGACAGGGAGCGGGGACCGGGAGCGGTGACCGGGGAACGGGAGTGGTGAGCTGGGACCGGGAGCGGTGAACGGGGACCGGGGGCGGTGAGCGGGGACCGGGAGCGGTGTGCGGGCACCGGGAGCGGGGACCGGGAGCGGTGAGCGGGGAACTGGAGCGGTGAGCGGGGACCGGAAGCGGTGAGCCGGGCCCGGGAGCGTTGTGCGGGGACCGGGAGCGGTGAGCGGGGACCGGGGGCGGTGATCGGGGATCGGGGGCGGTGAGCGGGGACCGGTGGCGGTGAGCGGGGACAGGTGGCGCTAAGCGGGGCCCGGGTGCGGTGAGCGGGGCCCGGGAGCGGTGTGCGGGCACCGGGAGCGGTGTGCGGGCACCGGGAGCGGTGAGCGGGGACCGGGAGCAGTGAGCGGGGACCGGGGGCGGTGTGCGGGGACCGGGAGCGGTGTGCGGGGACCGGGGGCGGTGAGCGGGGACCAGGAGCAGTGAGCGGGGACCGGGGGCATTTTGCGGGGACCGGGGGCAGTGAGCAGGGACCAGGAGCATTGAGCGGGGACCGGCGGCGCTGAGCGGGGACCGGCAGCGGTGAGGCGGGACCGGGGGCGGTGAGCGGGGGGCGGTGAGCGGATACCGGGGGCGGTGAGCGGGGACCGGGAGCGGTGAGCGGGGACCGGGAGCAGTGAGCGGGGACGGGGGCAGTGAGCGGGGACCTGGAGCGGTGAGCGGGGACCGGGAGCGGTGAGCGGGGACTGTGAGCGGGGACCGGGAGCGGTGAGCGGGAAACTGGAGCGGTGAGCGGGGACCAGAAGCGGTGAGCCGGGCCCGGGAGCGTTGTGCGGGGACCGGGGGCGGTGAGCGGGGACCGGGGGCGGTGAGCGGGGATCGGGGGCGGTGAGCGGGGACCGGTGGCGGTGAGCGGGGACCGGTGGCGGTGAGCGGGGACAGGTGGCGGTGAGCGGGGCCCGGGTGCGGTGAGCGGGGCCCGGGAGCGGTGAGCGGGGCCCGGGAGCGGTGAGCGGGGCCCGGGAGCGGTGAGCGGGGCCCGGGAGCGGTGAGCGGGGAACGTGAGCGGGGACCGGGAGCGGTGAGCGGGGCCCTGGAGCGGTGAGCGGGGACCGGGAGTGGTGAGCGGGACCGGGATCGGGGACCGGGTGCGTTGAGCGGGGAACGGGAGCGGTGAGCTGGGACCAGGAGCGGTGAGCGGGGACCGGGGGCGGTGAGCGGGGACCGGGGGCGGTGAGCGGGGACCGGGGGCGGTGAGCGGGGACCGGGAGTGGTGTGCGGGGACCGGGAGCGGTGTGCGGGGACTGGGAGCGGTGAGTGGGGAACTGGAGCGGTTAGCGGGGACAGTGAGCGGGGACCGGGAGCGGTGAGCGGGGACCGGGAGCGGTGAGCGGGGACCGGGAGCGGTGAGCGTGATGCGGGGACCGGGAGCGGTGAGCGGGACCGGGATCGGGGACCGGGTGCGGTAAGCGGGGAACGGGAGCGGTGAGCTGGGACCGGGGGCGGTGAGCGGGGACCGGGAGCGGTGTGCGGGGACCGGGAGCGGTGTGCGGGGAACTGGAGCGGTGAGCGGGGACCGTGAGCGGGGACCGGGAGCGGTGAGCGGGGACCGGGAGCGGTGAGCGGGGACCGGGAGCGGTGAGCGGGGACCGGGTGCGGTGAGCGGGGACCGGGTGCGGTGAGCGGGGAACAGGAGCGGTGAGCTGGGACCGGGAGCAGTGAGCGGGAAGCGGGAGCAGTGAGTGGGGACCGGGAGCGGTGAGCGGGAAGCGGGGGCGGTGAGCGGGGACCGGGAGTGGTGTGCGGGGACCGGGAGCGGTGTGCGGGGACCGGGAGCGGTGAGTGGGGAACTGGAGTGGTGAGCGGGGACCGTGAGCTGGGACCGGGAGCGGTGAGCGGGGACCGGGAGCGGTGAGCGGGAAGCGGGAGCGGTGAGCGGGGACCGGGAGCGGTGTGCGGGGACCGGGAGCGGTGTGCGGGGAACTGGAGCGGTGAGCGGGGACCGGGGACCGGGAGCGGTGTGCGGGGAGCGGTGAGCGGGGGCGGTGAGCGGGGACCGGGGGCGGAGAGTGGGGACCGGGGGCGGCGAGCGGGGACCGGGGGCGGTGTGCGGGGACCGGGGGCGGTGTGCGGGGACCGGGGGCGGTGAGCGGGGACCAGGAGCAGTGAGCGGGGCCCGGGAGCGGTAAGCGGGGGAGCGGTGAGCGGGGACCGGGAGCGGTGAGCGGGGACCGGGAGCAGTGAGCTGGGACCGGGGGCAGTGAGCGGCAGCCCGGAGCGGTGATCGGGGACGGGGATCTGTGTGCGGGGACCGTGAGCGGGGACAGGGAGCGGGGACCGGGAGCGGTGACCGGGGATCGGGGGCGGTGAGCGGGGACCGGGGGCGGTGAGCGGGGACGGTGAGCGGGGACCGGGAGCGGTGTGTGGGGAGCGGTGAGCGTGGACCGGGGGCGGTGAGCGGGGACCGGGGGCGGTGAGCGGGGAGCTGGTGCGGGGACCGGGGGCGGTGAGCGGGGACCTGGAGCGGGGTCCGGGAGCGGTGTGCGGGGACCGGGAGCGGTGAGCGGGGACCGGGAGCGGTGTGCGGGGACCGGGAGCGGTGTGCGGGGACCGGGAGCGGTGTGCGGTGAGCGGGGACCGGGAGCGGTGTGCGGGGACCGGGAGCGGTGTGCGGGGACCGGGAGCGGAGAGCGGGGACCGGGGGCGGAGAGCGGGGGACCGGGGGCGGTTAGCGGGGACCGGGGGCGGTGAGCGGGGACCGGGGGCGGTGAGCGGGGACCGGGGGCGGTGAGCGGGGACCGGGGGCGGTGAGCGGGGACCGGGGGCGGTGAGCGGGGACCGGGGGCGGTGAGCGGGGACCGGGAGCGGTGTGCGGGGAGCGGTGAGCGGGGACCGGGGGCGGTGAGCGGGGACCGGGGGCGGTGAGCGGGGACCGGGGGCGGTGAGCGTGGACCGGGAGCGGTGAGCGTGGACCGGGAGCGGTGAGCGTGGACCGGGAGCGGTGAGCATGGCCCGGGAGCGGGGACCGGGGGCCGTGAGCGGGGATCGGGAGCATTGAGCGGGGAACGGGAGCTGTGAGCGAGGAGCGGTGTCCGGGGACCGGGAGCGGTGAGCGGGGTCCGGGAGCGGTGAGCGGGGACCGGGAGCGGTGAGCGGGGACCGTGGGCGGTGAGCGGGGTACCGGGGCGGTGAGCGGGGACCGGGTGCGGTGAGCGGGGACCGGGGGCGGTGAGCGGGGACAGGGGGCGGTGAGCGGGGACCGGGGGCGGTGAGCGGGGACCGGGGGCGGTGAGCGGGGACCGGGGGCGGTGAGCGGGGACCGGGGGCGGTGAGCGGGGACCGGGGGCGGTGAGCGGGGACCGGGGGCGGTGAGCGGGGTCCGGGGGCGGTGAGCGGGGTCCGGGGGCGGTGAGCGGGGTCCGGGGGCGGTGAGCGGGGTCCGGGGGCGGTGAGCGGGGACCTGGAGCGGTAACCTGGGGCGGTGAGCGAGGACGGTGAGCGGGGACCTGGAGCGGTGAGCGGGGACCGGGAGTTGTGTGCGGGGACCGTGAGCGGGGACAGGGAGCGGGGACCGGGAGCGGTGACCGGGGAACGGGGGCGGTGAGCGGGGACCGGGGGCGGTGAGCGGGGACCGGGGGCGGTGAGCGGGGACGGTGAGCGGGGACCGGGAGCGGTGTGCGGGGAGCGGTGAGCGTGGACCGGGGGCGGTGAGCGGGGACCGGGGGCGGTGAGCGGGGAGCTGGTGCGGGGTCCGGGGGCGGTGAGCGGGGACCTGGAGCGGGGTCCGGGAGCGGTGTGCGGGGACCGGGAGCGGTGAGCGGGGACCGGGAGCGGTGTGCGGGGACCGGGAGCGGTGTGCGGGGACCGGGAGCGGTGTGCGGGGACCGGGAGCGGTGTGCGGGGACCGGGAGCGGTGTGCGGGGACCGGGGGCGGAGAGCGGGGACCGGGGGCGGAGAGCGGGGACCGGGGGCGGAGAGCGGGGACCGGGGGCGGTGAGCGGGGACCGGGGGCGGTGAGCGGGGACCGGGGGCGGTGAGCGGGGACCGGGGGCGGTGAGCGGGGACCGGGGGCGGTGAGCGGGGACCGGGGGCGGTGAGCGGGGACCGGGAGCGGTGTGCGGGGAGCGGTGAGCGGGGACCGGGGGCGGTGAGCGGGGACCGGGGGCGGGGACCTGGAGCGGGGTCCGGGGGCGGTGAGCGGGGACGGGGAGCGGGGACCTGGAGCGGGGTCCTGGGGCGGTGAGCGGGGACCGGGGGCGGTGAGCGGGGACATGGAGCAGTGTGCGGGGACCGGGAGCGGTGTGCGGGGACCGGGGGCGGTGTGCGGGGACCGGGAGCGGTGTGCGGGGACCGGGGGCGGTGAGCGGGGACCAGGAGCGGTGAGCGGGGACCGGGGGCATTTTGCGGGGACCGGGGGCATTTTGCGGGGACCGGGGGCAGTGAGCAGGGACCAGGATCATTGAGCGGGGACCGGGAGCGGGGACCGGAAGCGGTGACCGGGGAACGGGGGCGGTGAGCGGGGACGGTGAGCGGGGACCGGGAGCGGTGTGCGGGGAGCGGTGAGCGGGGACCGGGGGCGGTGAGCGGGGACCGGGGGCGGTGAGCGGGGAGCTGGAGCGGGGTCCGGGGGCGGTGAGCGGGGACCGGGGGCGGTGAGCGGGGACCTGGAGCGGGGTCCGGGAGCAGTGTGCGGGGACCGGGAGCGGTGAGCGGGGACCGGGAGCGGTGTGCGGGGACCGGGAGCGGTGTGCGGGGACCGGGAGCGGAGAGCGGGGACCGGGAGCGGAGAGCGGGGACCAGGGGCGGTTAGCGGGGACCGGGGGCGGTGAGCGGGGACCGGGGGCGGTGAGCGGGGACCGGGGGCGGTGAGCGGGGACCGGGAGCGGTGTGCGGGGAGCGGTGAGCGGGGACCGGGGGCGGTGAGCGGGGACCGGGGGCGGGGACCTGGAGCGGTGTCCGGGGGCGGTGAGCGGGGACGGGGAGCGGGGACCTGGAGCGGGGTCCGGGGGCGGTGAGCGGGGACCGGGAGCGGTGTGCGGGGACCGGGAGCGGTGTGCGGGGACCGGGAGCGGTGTGCGGGGACCGGGAGCGGTGAGTGGGGAACTGGAGCGGTGAGCGGGGACCGGGAGCGGCGAGCGGGGACCGGGAGCGGTGTGCGGGGACCGGGAGCGGTGTGCGGGGACCGGGAGCGGTGAGCGGGGACCGGGGGCGGTGAGCGGGGACCGGGAGCGGTGTGCGGGGAGCGGTGAGCGGGGACCGGGGGCGGTGAGCGGGGACCGGGGGCGGGGACCTGGAGCGGGGTCCGGGGGCGGTGAGCGGGGACGGGGAGCGGGGACCTGGAGCGGGGAGCGGGGACCGGGGGCGGTGAGCGGGGACATGGAGCAGTGTGCGGGGACCGGGAGCGGTGTGCGGGGACCAGGGGCGGTGTGCGGGGACCGGGAGCGGTGTGCGGGGACCGGGGGCGGTGAGCGGGGACCAGGAGCGGTGAGCGGGGACCGGGGGCATTTTGCGGGGACCGGGGGCATTTTGCGGGGACCGGGGGCAGTGAGCAGGGACCAGGATCATTGAGCGGGGAGCGGGGACCGGAAGCGGTGACCGGGGAACGGGGGCGGTGAGCGGGGACCGGGGGCGGTGAGCGGGGACCGGGAGCGGTGTGCGGGGAGCGGTGAGCGGGGACCGGGGGCGGTGAGCGGGGACCGGGGGCGGTGAGCGGGGAGCTGGAGCGGGGTCCGGGGGCGGTGAGCGGGGACCGGGGGCGGTGAGCGGGGACCTGGAGCGGGGTCCGGGAGCAGTGTGCGGGGACCGGGAGCGGTGAGCGGGGACCGGGAGCGGTGTGCGGGGACCGGGAGCGGTGTGCGGGGACCGGGAGCGGTGTGCGGGGACCGGGAGCGGAGAGCGGGGGACCGGGAGCGGAGAGCGGGGACCAGGGGCGGTTAGCGGGGACCGGGGGCGGTGAGCGGGGACCGGGGGCGGTGAGCGGGGACCGGGGGCGGTGAGCGGGGACCGGGGGCGGTGAGCGGGGACCGGGAGCGGTGTGCGGGGAGCGGTGAGCGGGGACCGGGGGCGGTGAGCGGGGACCGGGGGCGGGGACCTGGAGCGGTGTCCGGGGGCGGTGAGCGGGGACGGGGAGCGGGGACCTGGAGCGGGGTCCGGGGGCGGTGAGCGGGGACCGGGAGCGTTGAGCGGGGACCGGGAGCGGTGTGCGGGGACCGGGAGCGGTGTGCGGGGACCGGGAGCGGTGAGTGGGGAACTGGAGCGGTGAGCGGGGACCGTGAGCGGGGACCGGGAGCGGCGAGCGGGGACCGGGAGCGGTGTGCGGGGACCGGGAGCGGTGTGCGGAGACCGGGAGCAGTGTGCGGGCAACTGGAGCAGTGAGCGGGGACCGGGGACCGGCGTGCGGGGACCGTGTGCGATGAGCGGGGACCGGGAGCGGTGAGCGGGGACCTGGAGCGGTGTGCGGGGACCGGGGGCGGTGAGCGCGGACATGGAGCGGTGTGCGGGGACCGGGAGCGGTGTGCGGGGACCGGGGGCGGTGAGCGGGGACCGGGGGCGGTGAGCGGGGACCGGGAGCGGTGTGCGTGGACCGGGAGCAGTGAGCGTGGACCGGGAGCGGTGAGCGTGGCCCGGGAGCGGGGACCGGGTGCGGTGAGCGGGGACCGGGGGCGGTGAGCGGGGTCCGGGGGCGGTGAGCGGGGACCTGGAGCGGTAACCTGGGGCGGTGAGCGGGGACCGGGGGCGGTGAGCGGGGACCTGGAGCGGTGAGCGGGGACAGGGAGCGGGGACCGGGAGCGGTGACCGGGGAACGGGAGCGGTGAGCTGGGACCGGGAGCGGTGAACGGGGACCGGGGGCGGTGAGCGGGGACCGGGAGCGGTGTGCGGGCACCGGGAGCGGGGACCGGGAGCGGTGAGCGGGGAACTGGAGCGGTGAGCGGGGACCGGAAGCGGTGAGCCGGGCCCGGGAGCGTTGTGCGGGGACCGGGGGCGGTGAGCGGGGACCGGGGGCGGTGAGCGGGGATCGGGGGCGGTGAGCGGGGACCGGTGGCGGTGAGCGGGGACAGGTGGCGCTAAGCGGGGCCCGGGTGCGGTGAGCGGGGCCCGGGAGTGGTGTGCGGGCACCGGGAGCGGTGTGCGGGCACCGGGAGCGGTGAGCGGGGACCGGGAGCGGTGAGCGGGGACCGGGAGCGGTGAGCGGGGACGGTGTGCGGGGACCGGGGGCGGTGTGCGGGGACCGGGGGCGGTGAGCGGGGACCGGGAGCGGTGAGCGGGGACCGGGAGCGGTGGGCGGGGAGCGGGAGCGGTGAGCGGGGACTGGGAGCGGCGTGCGGGGACCGTGTGCGGTGAGCGGGGACCGGGAGCGGTGTGCGGGGAGCGGTGAGCGGTGAGCGGTGAGCGGGAGCGGTGAGCGGGGACAGGGAGCGGTGAGCGGGGACCGGGGGCGGTGAGCGGGGACCGGGGTCGGTGAGCGGGGACCGGGGGCGGTGAGCGGGGACATGGAGCGGTGTGCAGGGTCCGGGAGCGGTGTGCGGGTACCGGGAGCGGTGAGCGGGGACCGGGAGCGGTGAGCGGGGACCGGGAGCCGTGTGCGGGAACCGGGAGCCGTGTGCGGGGACGGGGAGCTGTGTGCGGGGACCGCAAGCGGTGAGCGGAGAGAGGGGAACTGGAGCGGTGAGCGGGGACCGGGAGCGGTGTGCGGGGACGGGAGCGGTGGGCGGGGACCGGGAGCGGTGAGCGGGGACCGGGAGCGGTGAGCGGGGACCGGAGGCGTTGAGCGGGGACCGGTGGCGGTGAGCGGGGACCGGGAGCGGTGAGCCGGGATCGGGGGCGGTGAGTGGGGGGCGGTGAGCGGATACCGGGGGCGGTGAGCGAGGACCGGGAGCGGGGACCGGGGGCGGTGAGCGGGGACCGGGAGCGGTGAGCGAGGACCGGGAACGGTGTGCAGGGACGGGGTGCGGTGAGCGGGATCCGGGGGCGGTGAGCCGGGACCGGGAGCGGTGAGCCGGGACCGGGAGCGGTGAGCGGGGACGGTGAGCGGGGACCGGGGGCGGTGAGCGGGGACCGGGGGCGGTGAGCTGGGACCGGGGGCGGTGAGCGGGGAACGGGGGCGGTGAGCGGGGAACGGGGGCGGTGAGCGGGGACCGGGGGCGGTGAGCGGGGACCGGGGGCGGTGAGCGGGGACCGGGGGCGGTGAGCGGGGACCGGGGGCGGTGAGCGGGGACCAGGGGCGGTGAGCGGGGACCGGGGGCGGTGAGCGGGGACCGGGGGCGGTGAGCGGGGTCCGGGGGCGGTGAGCGGGGTCCGGGGGCGGTGAGCGGGGTCCGGGGGCGGTGAGCGGGGACCTGGAGCGGTAACCTGGGGCGGTGAGCGAGGACCGGGGGCGGTGAGCGGGGACCTGGAGCGGTGAGCGGGGACCGGGAGTTGTGTGCGGGGACCGTGAGCGGGGACAGGGAGCGGGGACCGGGAGCGGGGACCGGGAGCGGTGACCGGGGAACGGGGGCGGTGAGCGGGGACCGGGGGCGGTGAGCGGGGACCGGGGGCGGTGAGCGGGGACGGTGAGCGGGGACCGGGAGCGGTGTGCGGGGAGCGGTGAGCGTGGACCGGGGGCGGTGAGCGGGGACCGGGGGCGGTGAGCGGGGAGCTGGTGCGGGGTCGGTGAGCGGGGACCTGGAGCGGGGTCCGGGAGCGGTGTGCGGGGACCGGGAGCGGTGAGCGGGGACCGGGAGCGGTGTGCGGGGACCGGGAGCGGTGTGCGGGGACCGGGAGCGGTGTGCGGGGACCGGGGGCGGAGAGCGGGGACCGGGGGCGGAGAGCGGGGACCGGGGGCGGAGAGCGGGGACCGGGGGCGGAGAGCGGGGACCGGGGGCGGTGAGCGGGGACCGGGGGCGGTGAGCGGGGACCGGGGGCGGTGAGCGGGGACCGGGGGCGGTGAGCGGGGACCGGGGGCGGTGAGCGGGGACCGGGGGCGGTGAGCGGGGACCGGGGGCGGTGAGCGGGGACCGGGAGCGGTGTGCGGGGAGCGGTGAGCGGGGACCGGGGGCGGTGAGCGGGGACCGGGGGCGGGGACCTGGAGCGGGGTCCGGGGGCGGTGAGCGGGGACGGGGAGCGGGGACCTGGAGCGGGGTCCTGGGGCGGTGAGCGGGGACCGGGGGCGGTGAGCGGGGACATGGAGCAGTGTGCGGGGACCGGGAGCGGTGTGCGGGGACCGGGGGCGGTGTGCGGGGACCGGGAGCGGTGTGCGGGGACCGGGGGCGGTGAGCGGGGACCAGGAGCGGTGAGCGGGGACCGGGGGCATTTTGCGGGGACCGGGGGCATTTTGCGGGGACCGGGGGCAGTGAGCAGGGACCAGGATCATTGAGCGGGGACCGGGAGCGGGGACCGGAAGCGGTGACCGGGGAACGGGGGCGGTGAGCGGGGACCGGGAGCGGTGTGCGGGGAGCGGTGAGCGGGGACCGGGGGCGGTGAGCGGGGACCGGGGGCGGTGAGCGGGGAGCTGGAGCGGGGTCCGGGGGCGGTGAGCGGGGACCGGGGGCGGTGAGCGGGGACCTGGAGCGGGGTCCGGGAGCAGTGTGCGGGGACCGGGAGCGGTGAGCGGGGACCGGGAGCGGTGTGCGGGGACCGGGAGCGGTGTGCGGGGACCGGGAGCGGAGAGCGGTGACCGGGAGCGGAGAGCGGGGACCAGGGGCGGTTAGCGGGGACCGGGGGCGGTGAGCGGGGACCGGGGGCGGTGAGCGGGGACCGGGGGCGGTGAGCGGGGACCGGGAGCGGTGTGCGGGGAGCGGTGAGCGGGGACCGGGGGCGGTGAGCGGGGACCGGGGGCGGGGACCTGGAGCGGTGTCCGGGGGCGGTGAGCGGGGACGGGGAGCGGGGACCTGGAGCGGGGTCCGGGGGCGGTGAGCGGGGACCGTGAGCGTTGAGCGGGGACCGGGAGCGGTGTGCGGGGACCGGGAGCGGTGTGCGGGGACCGGGAGCGGTGTGCGGGGACCGGGAGCGGTGAGTGGGGAACTGGAGCGGTGAGCGGGGACCGTGAGCGGGGACCGGGAGCGGCGAGCGGGGACCGGGAGCGGTGTGCGGGGACCGGGAGCGGTGTGCGGGGACCGGGAGCGGTGAGCGGGGACCGGGGGCGGTGAGCGGGGACCGGGAGCGGTGTGCGGGGAGCGGTGAGCGGGGACCGGGGGCGGTGAGCGGGGACCGGGGGCGGGGACCTGGAGCGGGGTCCGGGGGCGGTGAGCGGGGACGGGGAGCGGGGACCTGGAGCGGGGAGCGGGGACCGGGGGCGGTGAGCGGGGACATGGAGCAGTGTGCGGGGACCGGGAGCGGTGTGCGGGGACCGGGGGCGGTGTGCGGGGACCGGGAGCGGTGTGCGGGGACCGGGAGCGGTGTGCGGGGACCGGGGGCGGTGAGCGGGGACCAGGAGCGGTGAGCGGGGACCGGGGGCATTTTGCGGGGGACCGGGGGCATTTTGCGGGGACCGGGGGCAGTGAGCAGGGACCAGGATCATTGAGCGGGGAGCGGGGACCGGAAGCGGTGACCGGGGAACGGGGGCGGTGAGCGGGGACCGGGGGCGGTGAGCGGGGACCGGGGGCGGTGAGCGGGGAGCTGGAGCGGGGTCCGGGGGCGGTGAGCGGGGACCGGGGGCGGTGAGCGGGGACCTGGAGCGGGGTCCGGGAGCAGTGTGCGGGGACCGGGAGCGGTGAGCGGGGACCGGGAGCGGTGTGCGGGGACCGGGAGCGGTGTGCGGGGACCGGGAGCGGTGTGCGGGGACCGGGAGCGGAGAGCGGGGACCGGGAGCGGAGAGCGGGGACCAGGGGCGGTTAGCGGGGACCGGGGGCGGTGAGCGGGGACCGGGGGCGGTGAGCGGGGACCGGGGGCGGTGAGCGGGGACCGGGGGCGGTGAGCGGGGACCGGGAGCGGTGTGCGGGGGAGCGGTGAGCGGGGACCGGGGGCGGTGAGCGGGGACCGGGGGCGGGGACCTGGAGCGGTGTCCGGGGGCGGTGAGCGGGGGACGGGGAGCGGGGACCTGGAGCGGGGTCCGGGGGCGGTGAGCGGGGACCGGGAGCGTTGAGCGGGGACCGGGGAGCGGTGTGCGGGGACCGGGAGCGGTGTGCGGGGGACCGGGAGCGGTGTGCGGGGACCGGGAGCGGTGAGTGGGGAACTGGAGCGGTGAGCGGGGGACCGTGAGCGGGGACCGGGAGCGGCGAGCGGGGACCGGGAGCGGTGTGCGGGGACCGGGAGCGGTGTGCGGAGACCGGGAGCGGTGTGCGGGGAACTGGAGCAGTGAGCGGGGACCGGGGACCGGGAGCGGCGTGCGGGGGACCGTGTGCGATGAGCGGGGACCGGGAGCGGTGAGCGGGGACCTGGAGCGGTGACCGGGGGCGGTTGTGCGGGGACCGGGGGGCGGTGAGCGGGGACATGGAGCGGTGTGCGGGGACCGGGAGCGGTGTGCGGGGGACCGGGGGCGGTGAGCGGGGGACCGGGGGCGGTGAGCGGGGGACCGGGAGCGGTGTGCGTGGACCGGGAGCAGTGAGCGTGGACCGGGAGCGGTGAGCGTGGCCCGGGAGCGGGGACCGGGGGGCGGTGAGCGGGGACCGGGGGCGGTGAGCGGGGTCCGGGGGCGGTGAGCGGGGACCTGGAGCGGTAACCTGGGGCGGTGAGCGGGGACCGGGGGCGGTGAGCGGGGACCTGGAACGGTGAGCGGGGACAGGGAGCGGGGACCGGGAGCGGTGACCGGGGAACGGGAGCGGTGAGCTGGGACCGGGAGCGGTGAACGGGGACCGGGGGCGGTGAGCGGGGACCGGGAGCGGTGTGCGGGCACCGGGAGCGGGGACCGGGAGCGGTGAGCGGGGGAACTGGAGCGGTGAGCGGGGACCGGAAGCGGTGAGCCGGGCCCGGGAGCGTTGTGCGGGGGACCGGGGGCGGTGAGCGGGGACCGGGGGCGGTGAGCGGGGATCGGGGGCGGTGAGCGGGGGACCGGTGGCGGTGAGCGGGGACAGGTGGCGCTAAGCGGGGCCCGGGTGCGGTGAGACGGGGCCCGGGAGTGGTGTGCGGGGCACCGGGGAGCGTGTGTGCGGGCACCGGGAGCGGTGAGCGGGGACCGGGAGCGGTGAGCGGGGACGGTGTGCGGGGACCGGGGGCGGTGTGCGGGGACCGGGGGCGGTGAGCGGGGACCGGGAGCGGTGAGCGGGGACCGGGAGCGGTGGGCGGGGAGCGGGAGCGGTGAGCGGGGACTGGGAGCGGCGTGCGGGGACCGTGTGCGGTGAGCGGGGACCGGGAGCGGTGTGCGGGGAGCGTGTGAGCGGTGAGCGGGAGCGGTGAGCGGGGACAGGGAGCGGTGAGCGGGGACCGGGGGCGGTGAGCGGGGACCGGGGTCGGTGAGCGGGGACCGGGGGCGGTGAGCGGGGACATGGAGCGGTGTGCAGGGTCCGGGAGCGGTGTGCGGGTACCGGGAGCGGTGAGCGGGGACCGGGAGCGGTGAGCGGGGACCGGGAGCCGTGTGCGGGAACCGGGAGCCGTGTGCGGGGACGGGGAGCTGTGTGCGGGGGACCGCAAGCGGTGAGCGGAGAGAGAGGGGAACTGGAGCGGTGAGCGGGGGACCGGGAGCGGTGTGCGGGGACGGGGAGCGGTGGGCGGGGACCGGGAGCGGTGAGCGGGGACCGGGAGCGGTGAGCGGGGACCGGAAGCGTTGAGCGGGGACCGGTGGCGGTGAGCGGGGGACCGGGAGCGGTGAGCCGGGATCGGGGGCGGGTGAGCGGTGAGCGGATACCGGGGGGCGGTGAGCGAGGACCGGGGAGCGGGGACCGGGGGCGGTGAGCGGGGGACCGGGAGCGGTGAGCGAGGACCGGGAACGGTGTGCAGGGACGGGGTGCGGTGAGCGGGGATCCGGGGGCGGTGAGCCGGGACCGGGAGCGGTGTGCGGGGACCGGGAGCGGTGTGCGGGGACCGGGAGCGGTGAGCGGGGGACCGGGGGCGGTGAGCGGGGACCGGGAGCGGTGTGCGGGGAAGCGGTGAGCGGGGACCGGGGGCGGTGAGCGGGGACCGGGGGCGGGGACTGGAGCGGGGTCCGGGGGGCGGTGAGCGGGGACGGGGAGCGGGGACCTGGAGCGGGGAGCGGGGGACCGGGGGCGGTGAGCGGGGGACATGGAGCAGTGTGCGGGGACCGGGAGCGGTGTGCGGGGACCGGGGGCGGTGTGCGGGGACCGGGAGCGGTGTGCGGGGACCGGGAGCGGTGTGCGGGGACCGGGGCGGTGAGCGGGGACCAGGAGCGGTGAGCGGGGACCGGGGGCATTTTGCGGGGGACCGGGGGCATTTTGCGGGGGACCGGGGGCAGTGAGCAGGGACCAGGATCATTGAGCGGGGAGCGGGGGACCGGAAGCGGTGACCGGGGAACGGGGGGCGGTGAGCGGGGACCGGGGGCGGTGAGCGGGGACCGGGGGCGGTGAGCGGGGAGCTGGAGCGGGGTCCGGGGGCGGTGAGCGGGGACCGGGGGCGGTGAGCGGGGACCTGGAGCGGGGTCCGGGAGCAGTGTGCGGGGACCGGGAGCGGTGAGCGGGGACCGGGAGCGGTGTGCGGGGACCGGGAGCGGTGTGCGGGGACCGGGAGCGGTGTGCGGGGACCGGGAGCGGAGAGCGGGGACCGGGAGCGGAGAGCGGGGACCAGGGGCGGTTAGCGGGGACCGGGGGCGGTGAGCGGGGACCGGGGGCGGTGAGCGGGGACCGGGGGCGGTGAGCGGGGACCGGGGGCGGTGAGCGGGGACCGGGAGCGGTGTGCGGGGAGCGGTGAGCGGGGACCGGGGGCGGTGAGCGGGGGACCGGGGGCGGGGACCTGGAGCGGTGTCCGGGGGCGGTGAGCGGGGACGGGGAGCGGGGACCTGGAGCGGGGTCCGGGGGCGGTGAGCGGGGACCGGGGAGCGTTGAGCGGGGACCGGGAGCGGTGTGCGGGGACCGGGAGCGGTGTGCGGGGACCGGGAGGCGGTGTGCGGGGACCGGGAGCGGTGTGCGGGGACCGGGAGCGGTGAGTGGGGAACTGGAGCGGTGAGCGGGGACCGTGAGCGGGGACCGGGAGCGGCGAGCGGGGACCGGGAGCGGTGTGCGGGGACCGGGAGCGGTGTGCGGAGACCGGGAGCGGTGTGCGGGGAACTGGAGCAGTGAGCGGGGACCGGGGACCGGGAGCGGCGTGCGGGGGACCGTGTGCGATGAGCGGGGACCGGGAGCGGTGAGCGGGGACCTGGAGCGGTGACCGGGGGGCGGTGTGCGGGGACCGGGGGCGGTGAGCGGGGACATGGAGCGGTGTGCGGGGACCGGGAGCGGTGTGCGGGGACCGGGGGCGGTGAGCGGGGACCGGGGGCGGTGAGCGGGGGACCGGGAGCGGTGTGCGTGGACCGGGAGCAGTGAGCGTGGGACCGGGAGCGGTGAGCGTGGCCCGGGGAGCGGGGACCGGGGGCGGTGAGCGGGGACCGGGGGGCGGTGAGCGGGGTCCGGGGGCGGTGAGCGGGGACCTGGAGCGGTAACCTGGGGCGGTGAGCGGGGACCGGGGGCGGTGAGCGGGGACCTGGAACGGTGAGCGGGGACAGGGAGCGGGGACCGGGAGCGGTGACCGGGGAACGGGAGCGGTGAGCTGGGACCGGGAGCGGTGAACGGGGACCGGGGGCGGTGAGCGGGGACCGGGAGCGGTGTGCGGGCACCGGGAGCGGGGACCGGGAGCGGTGAGCGGGGAACTGGAGCGGTGAGCGGGGACCGGAAGCGGTGAGCCGGGCCCGGGAGCGTTGTGCGGGGGACCGGGGGCGGTGAGCGGGGACCGGGGGCGGTGAGCGGGGATCGGGGGCGGTGAGCGGGGACCGGTGGCGGTGAGCGGGGAAAGGTGGCGCTAAGCGGGGCCCGGGTGCGGTGAGCGGGGGCCCGGGAGTGGTGTGCGGGCACCGGGAGCGGTGTGCGGGCACCGGGAGCGGTGAGCGGGGACCGGGAGCGGTGAGCGGGGACCGGGAGCGGTGAGCGGGGACGGTGTGCGGGGACCGGGGGCGGTGTGCGGGGACCGGGGGGCGGTGAGCGGGGACCGGGAGCGGTGAGCGGGGACCGGGAGCGGTGGGCGGGGAGCGGGAGCGGTGAGCGGGGGACTGGGAGCGGCGTGCGGGGACCGTGTGCGGTGAGCGGGGACCGGGAGCGGTGTGCGGGGAGCGGTGAGCGGTGAGCGGGAGCGGTGAGCGGGGACAGGGAGCGGTGAGCGGGGACCGGGGGCGGTGAGCGGGGACCGGGGTCGGTGAGCGGGGACCGGGGGCGGTGAGCGGGGACATGGAGCGGTGTGCAGGGTCCGGGAGCGGGTGCGGGTACCGGGAGCGGTGAGCGGGGACCGGGAGCGGTGAGCGGGGGACCGGGAGCCGTGTGCGGGAACCGGGAGCCGTGTGCGGGGGACGGGGAGCTGTGTGCGGGGGACCGCAAGCGGTGAGCGGAGAGAGGGGAACTGGAGCGGTGAGCGGGGACCGGGAGCGGTGTGCGGGGGACGGGAGCGGTGGGCGGGGACCGGGAGCGGTGAGCGGGGACCGGGAGCGGTGAGCGGGGACCGGAAGCGTTGAGCGGGGACCGGTGGCGGTGAGCGGGGACCGGGAGCGGTGAGCCGGGATCGGGGGGCGGTGAGTGGGGGGCGGTGAGCGGATACCGGGGGCGGTGAGCGAGGACCGGGAGCGGGGACCGGGGGCGGTGAGCGGGGACCGGGAGCGGTGAGCGAGGACCGGGAACGGTGTGCAGGGACGGGGTGCGGTGGAGCGGGATCCGGGGGCGGTGAGCCGGGACCGGGAGCGGTGAGCCGGGACCGGGAGCGGTGAGCGGGGACGGTGAGCGGGGACCGGGGGCGGTGAGCGGGGACCGGGGGGCGGTGAGCTGGGGACCGGGGGCGGTGAGCGGGGAACGGGGGCGGTGAGCGGGGGAACGGGGGGCGGTGAGCGGGGACCGGGGGCGGTGAGCGGGGACCGTGGGGCGGTGAGCGGGGACCGGGGGGCGGTGAGCGGGGACCGGGGGCGGTGAGCGGGGACGGTGAGCGGGGACCGGGGGCGGTGAGCGGGGA
>NC_140992.1:157900715-157947686 GCF_052327205.1 Somniosus microcephalus | reverse complement strand
CCGCTCACCGCTCCCGGTCCCCGCTCACCGCCCCCGGTCCCCGCTCACCGCCCCCGGTCCCCGCTCACCGCCCCCGGTCACCGCTCACCGTCCCCGCTCACCGCCCCCGGTCCCCGCTCACCGCCCCCGGTCACCGCCCCCGGTCCCCGCTCACCGCCCCCGGTCCCCGCTCACCGCCCCCGGTCCCCGCTCCCGGTCCCCGCTCACCGCTCCCGGTCCCCGCTCCCCGCTCACCGCCCCCGGTCCCCGCTCACCACCCCCTGTCCCCGCTCACCGCCCCCGGTCCCCGCTCACCGCCCCCGGTCACCGCCCCCGGTCCCCGCTCACCGCCCCCGGTCCCCGCTCACCGCCCCCGGTCCCCGCTCCCGGTCCCCGCTCCCGGTCCCCGCTCACCGCTCCCGCTACCCGCACACCGCTCCCGGTCCCCGCTCACCGCACACGGTCCCTGCACACCGCTTCCGGACCCCGCTCACCGCCCCCGGTCCCTGCTCACCGCCCCGGGTCCCCGCTCACCGCCGCCGGTCTCCGCTCACCGCCCCCGGTCCCCGCTCACCGCCCCCGGTCCCCGCTCACCGCCCCCGGTCCCCGCACACCGCTCCCGTTCCCCGCTCAATGCTCCCGGTCCCCGCTCACCGCACCCGGTCCCCGCTCACCGCTCCCGGTCCCCGCTCACCGCTCCCGGTCCCCGCACACCGCTCCCGGTCCCCGCTCACAGCTCCCGGTCCCCGCACACTGCTCCCGGTCCCCGCACACTGCTCCCGGTCCCCGCATACTGCTCCCGGTCCCCGCTCACAGCTCCCGGTCCCCGCACACCGCTCCAGGTTCCCGCTCACCGCTCCCGGTCCCCGCTCACCGCCGCCGGTTCCCGCTCACCATCGCCGGTACCCGCTGACCGCCCCCGGTCCCCGCTGACCGCCCCCGGCCCCCGCTGACCGCCCCCGGTCACCGCCCCCGGTCCCCGCTCACCGCCCCCGGTCCCCGCTCACCGCCCCCGGTCCCCGCTCCCGGTCCCCGCTCCCCGCTCACCGCCCCCGGTCCCCGCTCACCGCCCCCTGTCCCCGCTCACCGCCCCCTGTCCCCGCTCACCGCCCCCGGTCCCCGCTCACCGCCCCCGATCCCCGCTCACCGTACATGATCCCCGCACACCGCTCCCGGTCCCCGCTCACCGCCCCCGGTCCCCGCTCACCGCCCCCGGTCCCCACTCACCGCCCCCGGTCCCCGCTCACCGCCCCCGGTCCCCGCTCCCGGTCCCCGCTCCCGCTCACCGCTCCCGGTCCCCGCTCACCGCTCCCGCTCACCGCCCCCGGTCCCCGCTCCCGGTCCCCGCTCCCGGTCCCCGCTCACCGCCCCCGGTCCCCGCTCACCGCCCCCGGTCCCCGCTCACCGCCCCCGGTCACCCCTCACCGTCCCCGCTCACCGCCCCCGGTCCCCGCTCACCGCCCCCGGTCACCGCCCCCGGTCCCCGCTCACCGCCCCCGGTCCCCGCTCCCGGTCCCCGCTCCCGGTCCCCGCTCCCCGCTCACCGCCCCCGGTCCCCGCTCACCGCCCCCTGTCCCCGCTCACCGCCCCCGGTCCCCGCTCACCGCCCCCGGTCCCCGCTCACCGCCCCCGGTCCCCGCTCACCGTACATGATCCCCGCACACCGCTCCCGGTCCCCGCTCACCGCCCCCGGTCCCCGCTCACCGCCCCCGGTCCCCGCTCACCGTCCCCGGTCCCCGCTCACCGCCCCCGGTCCCCGCTCCCGGTCCCCGCTCACCGCCCCCGGTCCCCGCTCACCGCCCCCGGTCACCGCCCCCGGTCCCCGCTCACCGCCCCCGGTCCCCGCTCACCGCCCCCGGTCCCCGCTCCCGGTCCCCGCTCACCGCTCCCGGTCCCCGCTCCCCGCTCACCGCCCCCGGTCCCCGCTCACCGCCCCCTGTCCCCGCTCACCGCCCCCGGTCCCCGCTCACCGCCCCCGATCCCCGCTCACCGCCCCCGGTCCCCGCTCACCGTACATGATCCCCGCACACCGCTCCCGGTCCCCGCTCACCGCCCCCGGTCCCCACTCAGCACTCACCGCTCCCCTCTTACCGCCCCCGGTCCCCGCTCACCGCCCCCGGTCCCCGCTCACCGCCATCGGTGCCCGCACGCCGCTCCCGGTCCCCGCACACCGCTCCCGGTCCCCGCTCACCGCTCCCGGTCCCCGCACACCGCTCCCGGTCCCCGCACACCGCTCCCGGTCCCCGCTCACCGCCCCCGGTCCCCGCTCACCGCCCCCGGTCCCCGCTAATCGCCCCCGGTCGCCGCTCACCGCCCCCTGTCCCCGCCCCCGGTCCCCGCTCACCGCCCCCGGTCCCCGCTCACCGCCCCCGGTCCCCGCTCACCGCGCCACCCGGTCCCCGCTCACCGCTCCCGGACCCCGCTCAGCACTCACCGCTCCCCTCTTACCGCCCCCGGTCCCCGCTCACCGCCCCCCGGTCCCCCGCTCACCGCCATCGGTGCCCGCACGCCGCTCCCGGTCCCCGCACACCGCACCCCGGTCCCCGCTCACCGCTCCCGGTCCCCGCACACCGCTCCCGGTCCCCGCTCACCGCCCCCGGTCCCCGCTCACCGCCCCCGGTCCCCGCTAATCGCTCCCGGTCCCAGCTCACCGCCCCCCGGTCCCCGCTCCAGGACACCGCTCACCGCTCCCGGTACCCGCTCACCGCCCCCCGTTCCCCGCTCAGCGCCCCCGGTCCCCGCTCACCGCTACCCGCACATCGCTCCCGGTCCGCGCTCACCGCACATGATCCCCGCACACCGCTCCCGGTCCCCGCTCACCGCCCCCGGTCCCCGCTCACCACCCCCCCGGTCCCCACTCACCGCCCCCCGGTCCCCGCTCACCGCCCCCCGGTCCCCCGCTCCCGGTCCCCGCTCCCGGTCCCCGCTCCCCGCTCCGCTCCCGGTCCCCGCTCACCGCTCCCGGTCCCCCGCCCTCACCCGCTCCCAGGTCCCGCACACCGCTCCCGGTCCCCGCACACTGCTCCCGGTCCCCGCTCACCGCTCCAGTTGCCCGCTCACTGCTCCCCGGTCCCCGCACAACGCTCCCGGTCCCCGTACACCGCTCCCGGTCCCCGCACACCGCTCCCGGTCCCCCGCACACCGCTCCCGGTCCCCGCACACCGCTCCCGGTCCCCGCACACCGCTCCCGGTCTCCGCTCACCGCTCCATCTCCCTGCTCACCGCCCCCCGGTCCCCGCTCACCGCCCCCGGTCACCGCTCCAGGACACCGCTCACCGCTCCCGGTACCCGCTCACCGCCCCCCGGTACCCGCTCAGCGCCCCCGGTCCCCGCTCACCGCTACCCGCACACCGCTCCCGGTCCGCGCTCACCGCACATGATCCCCGCACACCGCCCCCCGGTCCCCGCTCACCGCCCCCCGGTCCCCCGCTCACCGCCCCCGGTCCCCGCTCCCGGTCCCCGGTCCCCCGCTCCCGGTCCCCGCTCCCGGTCCCCGCTCACCGCCCCCGGTCCCCGCTCACCGCCCCCCGGTCCCCCGCTCACCGCCCCCCGGTCCCCGCTCCCGGTCCCCGCTCCCGGTCCCCGCTCCCGGTCCCCCGCTCACCGCTCCCCCGCCCCCGGTCCCCGCTCACCGCCCCCCTGTCCCCCGCTCACCGCCCCCGGTCCCCGCTCACCGCCCCCCGGTCCCCGCTCACCGCCCCCGGTCCCCGCTCACCGTCCCCGCTCACCGCCCCCGCCCCCGGTCCCCGCTCTCCGCCCCCCGGTCCCCGCTCTCCGCCCCCCGCTCACCGCCCCCGGTCCCCGCTCACCGTCCCCGCTCACACCGCCCCCGGTCCCCGCTCACCGCCCCCCGGTCCCCGCTCACCACCATCGGTGCCCGCACGCCGCTCCCGGTCCCCGCACACCGCTCCCGGACCCCGCTCACCGCTCCCGGTCCCCGCACACCGCTCACGGTCCCCGCTCACCGCCCCCGGTCCCCGCTCACCGCCCCCGGTCCCCCGCTCACCGCCCCCGGTCCCCCGCTCACCGCCCCCGGTCCCCCGCTCCAGGACACCGCTCACCGCTCCCGGTACCCGCTCACCGCCCCCCGGTCCCCGCTCAGCGCCCCCGGTCCCCGCTCACCGCTACCCGCACACCGCTCCCGGTCCGCGCTCACCGCACATGATCCCCGCACACCGCTCCCCCGGTCCCCCGCTCACCGCCCCCCGGTCCCCCGCTCACCGCCCCCGGTCCCCGCTCACCGCCCCCGGTCCCCCGCTCACCGCCCCCGGTCCCCGCTCCCGGTCCCCGGTCCCCGCTCCCGGTCCCCCGCTCCCGCCCACCGCTCCCGGTCCCCGCTCACCGCACCCGGTCCCCGCTCACCGCTCCCGGTCCCCGCTCACCGCCCCCGGTCCCCGCTCACCGCCCCCGGTCCCCGCTCACCGCCCCCGGTCCCCCGCTCCCGGTCCCCGCTCACCGCCCCCGGTCCCCGCTCACCGCCCCCGGTCACCGCCCCCGGTCCCCGCTCACCGCCCCCGGTCCCCCGCTCACCGCCCCCGGTCCCCGCTCACCGCCCCCGGTCCCCGCTCCCGGTCCCCGCTCACCGCCCCCGGTCCCCGCTCACCGCCCCCGGTCCCCCACTCACCGCCCCCCGGTCCCCGCTCACCGCCCCCGGTCCCCGCTCACCGCCCCCGGTCCCCGCTCACCGCCCCCTGTCCCCGCCCCCGGTCCCCGCTCACCGCCCCCGGTCCCCGCTCACCGTCCCCGCTCACCGCTCCCGGTCCCCGCTCACCGCTCACCGCTCCGTCCCCGCTCACCGCACACGGTCCCCGATCACCGTCCCCAGCTCACCGCCCCGGTCCCCGCTCACCGCTCCCGGACCCCGCTCAGCACTCACCGCTCCCCTCTTACCGCCCCTGGTCCCCGCTCACCGCCCCCGGTCCCGCTTACCGCCATCGGTGCCCGCACGCCGCTCCCGGTCCCCGCACACCGCTCCGGTCCCCGCTCACCGCTCCCGGTCCCCGCACACCGCTCCCGGTCCCCGCTCACCGCCCCCGGTCCCCGCTCACCGCCCCCGGTCCCCGCTAATCGCTCCCTGGTCCCAGCTCACCGCTCCCGTTCCCCGCTCAGCACTCCCGGTCCCCGATCATGGTCCCCACTCACCACTCCCGGTCCCCGCTCACCGTTCCCGGTCCCCGCTCACGGTCCCCACTCACCGCTCCCGGGCCCCGCTCACCGCTCCCGGTCCCCGCTCACCGCCACCGGTCCCAGCTCACCGCTCCAGTTGCCCGCTCACTGCTCCCGGTCCCCGCACACCGCTCCCGGTCCCCCGCACACCGCTCCCGGTCCCCGCACACCGCTCCCGGTCCCCGCTCACCGCTCCATCTCCCTGCTCACCGCCCCCGGTCCCCGCTCACCGGCACCGGTCACCGCTCCAGGACACCGCTCACCGCTCCCGGTACCCGCTCACCGCCCCCGGTCCCCGCTCAGCGCTCCCGGTCCCCGCTCACCGCCACCGGTCCCAGCTCACCGCCCCCGGTCCCCGCTCACCGCCCCCGGTCCCCGCTCCCGGTCCCCGCTCCCGGTCCCCGCTCACGGCTCCCCGCTCACCGCTCCCGGTCCCCGCTCACCGCTCCCGGTCCCCGCTCACCGCACCCGGTCCCCGCTCACCGCCCCCTGTCCCCGCTCACCGCCCCCGGTCCCCGCTCACCGCCCCCGGTCCCCGCTCACCGCCCCCGGTCCCCGCTCACCGTCCCCGCTCACCGCCCCCGGTCCCCGCTCACCGCCCCCTGTCCCCGCCCCCGGTCCCCGCTCACCGCCCCCGGTCCCCGCTCACCGCCCCCGGTCCCCGCTCACCGCCCCCGGTCCCCGCTCACCGCACACGGTCCCCGATCACCGTCCCCGCTCACCGCCCCCGGTCCCCGCTCACCGCTCCCGGACCCCGCTCAGCACTCACCGCTCCCCTCTAACCGCCCCTGGTCCCCGCTCACCGCCCCCGGTCCCCGCTCACCACCATCGGTGCCCGCACGCCGCTCCCGGTCCCCGCACACCGCTCCCGGACCCCGCTCACCGCTCCCGCACACCGCTCACGGTCCCCGCTCACCGCCCCCGGTCCCCGCTCACCGCCCCCGGTCCCCGCTCACCGCCCCCGGTCCCCGCTCACCGCCCCCGGTCCCCGCTCCAGGACACCGCTCACCGCTCCCGGTACCCGCTCACCGCCCCCGGTCCCCGCTCAGCGCCCCCGGTCCCCGCTCACCGCTACCCGCACACCGCTCCCGGTCCGCGCTCACCGCACATGATCCCCGCACACCGCTCCCGGTCCCCGCTCACCGCCCCCGGTCCCCGCTCACCGCCCCCGGTCCCCGCTCACCGCCCCCGGTCCCCGCTCACCGCCCCCGGTCCCCGCTCCCGGTCCCCGGTCCCCGCTCCCGGTCCCCGCTCCCGCCCACCGCTCCCGGTCCCCGCTCACCGCACCCGGTCCCCGCTCACCGCTCCCGGTCCCCGCTCACCGCCCCCGGTCCCCGCTCACCGCCCCCGGTCCCCGCTCACCGCCCCCGGTCCCCGCTCCCGGTCCCCGCTCACCGCTCCCGGTCCCCGCTCACCGCCCCCGGTCCCCGCTCACCGCCCCCGCTCACCGCCCCCGGTCCCCGCTCACCGCCCCCGGTCCCCGCTCACCGCCCCCGGTCCCCGCTCACCGCCCCCGGTCCCCGCTCCCGGTCCCCGCTCACCGCTCCCGGTCCCCGCTCACCGCCCCCGGTCCCCACTCACCGCCCCCGGTCCCCGCTCACCGCCCCCGGTCCCCGCTCACCGTCCCCGCTCACCGCCCCCGGTCCCCGCTCACCGCCCCCTGTCCCCGCCCCCGGTCCCCGCTCACCGCCCCCGGTCCCCGCTCACCGTCCCCGCTCACCGCTCCCGGTCCCCGCTCACCGCACACGGTCCCCGATCACCGTCCCCGCTCACCGCCCCCGGTCCCCGCTCACCGCTCCCGGACCCCGCTCAGCACTCACCGCTCCCCTCTTACCGCCCCTGGTCCCCGCTCACCGCCCCCGGTCCCCGCTTACCGCCATCGGTGCCCGCACGCCGCTCCCGGTCCCCGCACACCGCTCCCGGTCCCCGCTCACCGCTCCCGGTCCCCGCACACCGCTCCCGGTCCCCGCTCACCGCCCCCGGTCCCCGCTCACCGCCCCCGGTCCCCGCTAATCGCTCCCGGTCCCAGCTCACCGCTCCCGTTCCCCGCTCAGCGCTCCCGGTCCCCGATCATGGTCCCCACTCACCACTCCCGGTCCCCGCTCACCGTTCCCGGTCCCCGCTCACGGTCCCCACTCACCGCTCCCGGGCCCCGCTCACCGCTCCCGGTCCCCGCTCACCGCCACCGGTCCCAGCTCACCGCTCCAGTTGCCCGCTCACTGCTCCCGGTCCCCGCACACCGCTCCCGGTCCCCGCACACCGCTCCCGGTCCCCGCACACCGCTCCCGGTCCCCGCTCACCGCTCCCGGTCCCCGCTCACCGCTCCATCTCCCTGCTCACCGCCCCCGGTCCCCGCTCACCGCCACCGGTCACCGCTCCAGGACACCGCTCACCGCTCCCGGTACCCGCTCACCGCCCCCGGTCCCCGCTCAGCGCTCCCGGTCCCCGCTCACCGCCACCGGTCCCAGCTCACCGCTCCCGGTCCCCGCTCACTGCACCTGGTCCCCGTTCAATCTCACCGCTCCCGCACACCGCTCCCGGTCCTCGCTCACCGCTCCCGGTCCCCGCACACCGCTCCCGGTCCCCGCACACCGCTCCCGGTCCCCGCTCACCGCTCAGTTGCCCGCTCACTGCTCCCGGTCCCCGCACAACGCTCCCGGTCCCCGCACACCGCTCCCGGTCCCCGCACACCGCTCCCGGTCTCCCGCTCACCGCTCCATCTCCTGCTCACCGCCCCCGGTCCCCGCTCACCGCCCCTCGGTCACCGCTCCAGGACACCGCTCACCGCTCCCGGTACCCGCTCAGCGCCCCCGGACCCGCTCAGCGCCCCCGGTCCCCGCTCACCGCTACCCGCACACCTGCTCCCGGTCCGCGCTCACCGCACATGATCCCCGCACACCGCCCCCGGTCCCCGCTCACCGCCCCCGGTCCCCGCTCACCGCCCCCGGTCCCCGCTCACCGCCACCGGTCCCCGCTCGCCGGTCCCGGTCCCCGCTCCCGGTCCCGCTCCCGGTCCTCCGCTCACCGCTCCCGGTCCCCGCTCACCGCCCCGTCCCCGCTCACCGCCCCCGGTCCCGCTCCGGTCCCCGGTCCCCGCTCCCGGTCCCGCTCCCGTCCCGCTCCCGCTCCGGTCCCCGCTCACCGCTCCCGTCCCCGCTCACTCACCGCCCCGGTCCCCGCTCACACGCCCCCTGTCCCCGCTCACCGCACCCGGTCCCCGCTCACCGCCCCCGGTCCCGCTCACCGCCCCCGGTCCCCGCTCACCGTCCCGCTCACCGCCCCCGCTCACCGCCCCGGTCCCCGCTCACCGCCCCCGGTCACCGCTCACCGCCCCCGGTCCCCGCTCACCGTCCCCGCGCTCACCGCCCCCCGGTCCCCGCTCACTGCCCCCGCTCACCGCCCCGTCCCCGCTCACCGCCCCCGGTCCCCGCTCACCGCCCCGGTCCCCGCTCCCCGCTCCCAGTCCCCGTCCCCGCTCCCGTCCCCGCTCCCGGTCCCCGCTCCCGGTCCCGCTCCCGGTCCCCGGTCCCCGCTCCCGGTTCCCCGCTCACCGCCCCCGGTCCCCGCTCCGTCCCCGGTCCCGCTCCGGTCCCCGCTCCGGTCCCCGCTCACCGCACCCGGTCCCCGCTCACCGCCCCCGTCCCCGCTCACCGCCCCGGTCCCCGCTCACCGCCCCGGTCCCCGCCCCGGTCCCCGCTCACCGCTCCCGGTCCCCGCTCACGCCCCCGGTCCCGCTCACGCCCCCGCTCACCGCCCCGGTCCCCGCTCACCGCCCCCGGTCCCGCTCACCGCCCCGGTCCCGCTCACCGCCCCGGTCCCGCTCCGGTCCCCGCTCACCGCTCCCGGTCCCGCTCACGCCCCGGTCCCCGCTCACCGCCCCCGGTCCCCACTCACCGCCCCCGGTCCCCGCTCACCGCCCCCGTCCCCGCTCACCGCCCCGCTCACCGCTCCCGGTCCCCGCTCACCGCTCCCGGTCCCCGCTCACCGCACACGGTCCCCGATCACCGTCCCCGCTCACCGCCCCCGGTCCCCGCTCACCGCTCCCGGACCCCGCTCAGCACTCACCGCTCCCCTCTTACCGCCCTGGTCCCCGCTCACCGCCCCCGGTCCCCGCTTACCGCCATCGGTGCCCGCACGCCGCTCCCGGTCCCCGCACACCGCTCCCGGTCCCCGCTCACCGCTCCCGGTCCCCGCACACCGCTCCCGGTCCCGCTCACCGCCCCCGGTCCCCGCTCACCGCCCCCGGTCCCCGCTAATCGCTCCCGGTCCCAGCTCACCGCTCCCGTTCCCCGCTCAGCGCTCCCGGTCCCCGATCATGGTCCCCACTCACCACTCCCGGTCCCCGCTCACCGTTCCCGGTCCCCGCTCACGGTCCCCACTCACCGCTCCGGGCCCCGCTCACCGCTCCCGGTCCCCGCTCACCGCCACCGGTCCCAGCTCACCGCTCCCGGTCCCCGCTCACTGCACCTGGTCCCCGTTCAATCTCACCGCTCCCGCACACCGCTCCCGGTCCTCGCTCACCGCTCCCGGTCCCCGCACACCGCTCCGGTCCCCGCACACCGCTCCCGGTCCCCGCACACCAGCTCCCGGTCCCCGCTCACCGCTCCAGTTGCCCGCTCACTGCTCCCGGTCCACGCACAACGCTCCCGGTCCCCGCACACCGCTCCCGGTCCCCGCACATCCGCTCCGGTCCCCGCTCACCGCTCCATCTCCCTGCTCACCCCTCCCCGGTCCCCGCTCACCGCCCCGGTCACCGCTCCAGGACACCGCTCACCGCTCCCGGTACCCGCTCACCGCCCCCGGTACCCGCTCAGCGCCCCCGGTCCCCGCTCACCGCTACCCGCACACCGCTCCCGGTCCGCGCTCACCGCACATGATCCCGCACACCGCCCCCGGTCCCGCTCACCGCCCCGGTCCCCGCTCACCGCCCCGGTCCCCGCTCCCGGTCCCCGGTCCCCGCTCCCGGTCCCCGCTCCCGGTCCCCGCTCACCGCTCCCGGTCCCCGCTCACCGCCCCCGGTCCCCGCTCACCGCCCCCGGTCCCCGCTCCCGGTCCCCTGTCCCCGCTCCCGGTCCCGCTCCCGGTCCCCGCTCACCGCTCCCGGTCCCCGCTCCCGGTCCCGCTCCTGGTCCCCGCTCACCGCTCCCGGTCCCCGCTCACGCCCCCGGTCCCCGCTCACCGCCCCCGGTCCCGCTCACCGTCCCCGCTCACCGCCCCCGGTCCCCGCTCACCGCCCCCTGTCCCCGACCCCCGGTCCCCGCTCACCGCCCCCGGTCCCCGCTCACCGTCCCCGCTCACCGCTCCCGGTCCCCGCTCACCGCTCCCGGTCCCCGCTCACCGCACACGGTCCCCGATCACCGTCCCGCTCACCGCCCCCGGTCCCCGCTCACCGCTCCCGGACCCCGCTCAGCACTCACCGCTCCCCTCTTACCGCCCTGGTCCCCGCTCACCGCCCCCGGTCCCCGCTTACCGCCATCGGTGCCCGCACGCCGCTCCCGGTCCCGCACACCGCTCCCGGTCCCCGCTCACCGCTCCCGGTCCCCGCACACCGCTCCCGGTCCCCGCTCACCGCCCCCGGTCCCCGCTCACCGCCCCCGGTCCCCGCTAATCGCTCCGGTCCCAGCTCACCGCTCCCGTTCCCCGCTCAGCGCTCCCGGTCCCCGATCATGGTCCCCACTCACCACTCCCGGTCCCCGCTCACCGTTACCCGGTCCCCGCTCACGGTCCCCACTCACCGCTCCCGGGCCCCGCTCACCGCTCCCGGTCCCCGCTCACCGCCACCGGTCCCAGCTCACCGCATCCAGTTGCCCGCTCACTGCTCCCGGTCCCCGCACACCGCTCCCGGTCCCCGCACACCGCTCCCGGTCCCCGCACACCGCTCCCGGTCCCCGCTCACCGCTCCATCTCCCTGCTCACCGCCCCCGGTCCCCGCTCACGCCACCGGTCACCGCTCCAGGACACCGCTCACCGCTCCCGGTACCCGCTCACCGCCCCCGGTCCCCCGCTCACCGCCCCCGGTCCCCGCTCACCGTCCCCGCTCACCGCCCCCACTCACCGCCCCCGGTCCCCGCTCACCGCCCCCGGTCCCCGCTCACCGCCCCCGGTCCCCGCTCACCGTCCCCGCTCACCGCCCCCGGTCCCCGCTCACCGCCCCCGCTCACCGCCCCCGGTCCCCGCTCACCGCCCCCGGTCCCCGCTCACCGCCCCCGGTCCCCGCTCCCGGTCCCCGTCCCCGCTCCCCCGCTCCCGGTCCCCGCTCCCGGTCCCCGCTCCCGGTCCCGGTCCCCGCTCCCGGTCCCCGTCACCGCCCCCGGTCCCCGCTCCCGGTCCCCGGTCCCCGCTCCCGGTCCCCGCTCCCGGTCCCCGCTCACCGCTCCCGGTCCCCGCTCACCGCACACGGTCCCCGATCACCGTCCCCGCTCACCGCCCCCGGTCCCCGCTCACCGCCCCCGGTACCCCGCTCAGCGCCCCCGGTCCCCGCTCACCGCTACCCGCACACCGCTCCCGGTCCGCGCTCACCGCACATGATCCCCGCACACCGCCCCCGGTCCCCGCTCACCGCCCCCGGTCCCCGCTCACCGCCCCCGGTCCCCGCTCCCGGTCCCCGGTCCCCGCTCCCGTCCCCGCTCCCGGTCCCCGCTCACCGCTCCCGGTCCCCGCTCACCGCCCCCGGTCCCCGCTCCCGGTCCCCGGTCCCCGCTCCCGGTCCCCGCTCACCGCTCCCGGTCCCCGCTCCCGGTCCCCGCTCCCGGTCCCCGCTCACCGCTCCCGGTCCCCGCTCACCGCCCCCGGTCCCCGCTCACCGCCCCGGTCCCCACTCACCGCCCCCGGTCCCCGCTCACCGCCCCCGGTCCCCGCTCACCGTCCCCGCTCACCGCCCCCGGTCCCGCTCACCGCCCCCTGTCCCCGCCCCCGGTCCCCGCTCACCGCCCCCGGTCCCCGCTCACCGTCCCCGCTTACCGCTCCCGGTCCCCGCTCACCGCTCCCGGTCCCCGCTCACCGCACACGGTCCCCGATCACCGTCCCCGCTCACCGCCCCCTCCGGTCCCGCTCACCGCTCCCGGACCCCGCTCAGCACTCACCGCTCCCCTCTTACCGCCCCTGGTCCCCGCTCACCGCCCCCGGTCCCGCTTACCGCCATCGGTGCCCGCACGCCGCTCCCGGTCCCCGCACACCGCTCCGGTCCCCGCTCACCGCTCCCGGTCCCCGCACACCGCTCCCGGTCCCCGCTCACCGCCCCCGGTCCCCGCTCACCGCCCCCGGTCCCCGCTAATCGCTCCCGTCCCAGCTCACCGCTCCCGTTCCCCGCTCAGCGCTCCCGGTCCCCGATCATGGTCCCCACTCACCACTCCCGGTCCCCGCTCACCGTTCCCGGTCCCCGCTCACGGTCCCCACTCACCGCTCCCGGGCCCCGCTCACCGCTCCCGGTCCCCGCTCACCGCCACCGGTCCCAGCTCACCGCTCCAGTTGCCCGCTCACTGCTCCCGGTCCCCGCACACCGCTCCCGGTCCCCGCACACCGCTCCCGGTCCCCGCACACCCGCTCCCGGTCCCCGCTCACCGCTCCATCTCCCTGCTCACCGCCCCCGGTCCCCGCTCACCGCCACCGGTCACCGCTCCAGGACACCGCCTCACCGCCCCCGGTCCCCGCTCACCGCCCCCGGTCCCCGCTCACCGTCCCCGCTCACCGCCCCCACTCACCGCCCCCGGTCCCCGCTCACCGCCCCCGGTCCCCGCTCACCGCCCCCGGTCCCCGCTCACCGTCCCCGCTCACCGCCCCCGGTCCCCGCTCACCGCCCCGCTCCGGTCCCCCGCTCACCGCCCCCGGTCCCGGTCCCCGGTCCCCGCTCCCGGTCCCCGCTCACCGCCCCCGGTCCCCGCTCCCGGTCCCCGCTCCCGGTCCCCGCTCCCGCCCACCGCTCCCGGTCCCCGCTCACCGCACCCGGTCCCCGCTCACCGCTCCCGGTCCCCGCTCACCGTCCCCGCTCCCGGTCCCCGCTCACCGCTCCCGGTCCCCGCTCACCGCCCCCGCTCACCGCCCCCGGTCCCCGCTCACCGCCCCCGGTCCCCGCTCACCGCCCCCGGTCCCCGCTCACCGCCCCCGGTCCCCGCTCCCGGTCCCCGCTCCCGGTCCCCGCTCACCGCCCCCGGTCCCCGCTCACCGCCCCCGGTCCCCGCTCACCGCTCCCGGTCCCCGCTCACCGCCCCCGGTCCCCGCTCACCGCCCCCTGTCCCCGCTCACCGCCCCCGGTCCCCGCTCACCGCCCCCGGTCCCCGCTCACCGCCCCCGGTCCCCGCTCACCGTCCCCGCTCACCGCCCCCTGTCCCCGCCCCCGGTCCCCGCTCACCGCCCCCGGTCCCCGCCCCCGGTCCCCGCTCACCGCCCCCGGTCCCCGCTCACCGCCCCCGGTCCCCGCTCACCGCCCCCGGTCCCCGCTCACCGTCCCCGCTCACCGCCCCCGGTCCCCGCTCACCGCCCCCGCACACCGCCCCCGGTCCCCGCTCACCGCCCCCGGTCCCCGCTCACCGCCCCCGGTCCCCGCTCACCGCCCCCGGTCCCCGCTCACCGCCCCCGGTCACCGCTACAGGACACCGCTCACCGCTCCCGGTACCCGCTCACCGCCCCCGGTCCCCGCTCACCGCTACCCGCACACCGCTCCCGGTCCGCACTCACCGCACATGATCCCCGCACACCGCTCCCGGTCCCCGCTCACCGCCCCCGGTCCCCGCTCACCGCCCCCGGTCCCCCGCTCACCGCCCCCGGTCCCCGCTCCCGGTCCCCGCTCCCGCTCACCGCTCCCGGTCCGCGCTCACCGCCCCCGGTCCCCGCTCACCGCCCCCGGTCCCCGCTCACCGCCCCCGGTCCCCGCTCCCGGTCCCCGCTCACCGCTCCCGGTCCCCGCTCACCGCCCCCTGTCCCCGCCCCCGGTCCCCGCTCACCGCCCCCGGTCCCCGCTCACCGTCCCCGCTCACCGCTCCCGGTCCCCGCTCACCGCTCCCGGTCCCCGCTCACCGCACACGGTCCCCGATCACCGTCCCCGCTCACCGCCCCCGGTCCCCGCTCACCGCTCCCGGACCCCGCTCAGCACTCACCGCTCCCCTCTTACCGCCCCTGGTCCCCGCTCACCGCCCCCGGTCCCCGCTTACCGCCATCGGTGCCCGCACGCCGCTCCCGGTCCCCGCACACCGCTCCCGGTCCCCGCTCACCGCTCCCGGTCCCCGCACACCGCTCCCGGTCCCCGCTCACCGCCCCCGGTCCCCGCTCACCGCCCCCGGTCCCCGCTAATCGCTCCCGGTCCCAGCTCACCGCTCCCGTTCCCCGCTCAGCGCTCCCGGTCCCCGATCATGGTCCCCACTCACCACTCCCGGTCCCCGCTCACCGTTCCCGGTCCCCGCTCACGGTCCCCACTCACCGCTCCCGGGCCCCGCTCACCGCTCCCGGTCCCCGCTCACCGCCACTGGTCCCAGCTCACCGCTCCAGTTGCCCGCTCACTGCTCCCGGTCCCCGCACACCGCTCCCGGTCCCCGCACACCGCTCCCGGTCCCCGCACACCGCTCCCGGTCCCCGCTCACCGCTCCCGGTCCCCGCTCACCGCTCCATCTCCCTGCTCACCGCCCCCGGTCCCCGCTCACCGCCACCGGTCACCGCTCCAGGACACCGCTCACCGCTCCCGGTACCCGCTCACCGCCCCCGGTCCCCGCTCAGCGCTCCCGGTCCCCGCTCACCGCCACCGGTCCCAGCTCACCGCTCCCGGTCCCCGCTCACTGCACCTGGTCCCCGTTCAATCTCACCGCTCCCGCACACCGCTCCCGGTCCTCGCTCACCGCTCCCGGTCCCCGCACACCGCTCCCGGTCCCCGCACACCGCTCCCGGTCCCCGCACACCGCTCCCGGTCCCCCGCTCCCGGTCCCCGCACACCGCTCCCGGTCCCCGCACACCGCTCCCGGTCCCCGCTCACCGCTCCAGTTGCCCGCTCACTGCTCCCGGTCCACGCACAACGCTCCCGGTCCCCGCACACCGCTCCCGGTCCCCGCACACCGCTCCCGGTCCCCGCTCACCGCTCCATCTCCCTGCTCACCGCCCCCGGTCCCCGCTCACCGCCCCCGGTCACCGCTCCAGGACACCGCTCACCGCTCCCGGTACCCGCTCACCGCCCCCGGTACCCGCTCAGCGCCCCCGGTCCCCGCTCACCGCTACCCGCACACCGCTCCCGGTCCGCGCTCACCGCACATGATCCCCGCACACCGCCCCCGGTCCCCGCCCCCGGTCCCCGCTCACCGCCCCCGGTCCCCGCTCCCGGTCCCCGGTCCCCGCTCCCGGTCCCCGCTCCCGGTCCCCGCTCACCGCTCCCGGTCCCCGCTCACCGCCCCCGGTCCCTGCTCACCGCCCCCGGTCCCCGCTCCCGGTCCCCGGTCCCCGCTCCCGGTCCCCGCTCCCGGTCCCCGCTCACCGCTCCCGGTCCCCGCTCCCGGTCCCCGCTCCCGGTCCCCGCTCACCGCCCCCGGTCCCCGCTCACCGCCCCCGGTCCCCACTCACCGCCCCCGGTCCCCGCTCACCGCCCCCGGTCCCCGCTCACCGTCCCCGCTCACCGCCCCCGGTCCCCGCTCACCGCCCCCTGTCCCCGCCCCCGGTCCCCGCTCACCGCCCCCGGTCCCCGCTCACCGTCCCCGCTCACCGCTCCCGTCCCCGCTCACCGCTCCCGGTCCCCGCTCACCGCACACGGTCCCCGATCACCGTCCCCGCTCACCGCCCCCGGTCCCCGCTCACCGCTCCCGGACCCCGCTCAGCACTCACCGCTCCCCTCTTACCGCCCCTGGTCCCCGCTCACCGCCCCCGGTCCCCGCTTACCGCCATCGGTGCCCGCACGCCGCTCCCGGTCCCCGCACACCGCTCCCGGTCCCCGCTCACCGCTCCCGGTCCCCGCACACCGCTCCCGGTCCCCGCTCACCGCCCCCGGTCCCCGCTCACCGCCCCCGGTCCCCGCTAATCGCTCCCGGTCCCAGCTCACCGCTCCCGTTCCCCGCTCAGCGCTCCCGGTCCCCGATCATGGTCCCCACTCACCACTCCCGGTCCCCGCTCACCGTTCCCGGTCCCCGCTCACGGTCCCCACTCACCGCTCCCGGGCCCCGCTCACCGCTCCCGGTCCCCGCTCACCGCCACCGGTCCCAGCTCACCGCTCCAGTTGCCCGCTCACTGCTCCCGGTCCCCGCACACCGCTCCCGGTCCCCGCACACCGCTCCCGGTCCCCGCACACCGCTCCCGGTCCCCGCTCACCGCTCCATCTCCCTGCTCACCGCCCCCGGTCCCCGCTCACCGCCACCGGTCACCGCTCCAGGACACCGCTCACCGCTCCCGGTACCCGCTCACCGCCCCCGGTCCCCGCTCAGCGCTCCCGGTCCCCGCTCACCGCCACCGGTCCCAGCTCACCGCTCCCGGTCCCCGCTCACTGCACCTGGTCCCCGTTCAATCTCACCGCTCCCGCACACCGCTCCCGGTCCTCGCTCACCGCTCCCGGTCCCCGCACACCGCTCCCGGTCCCCCGCACACCGCTCCCGGTCCCCGCACACCGCTCCCGGTCCCCGCTCACCGCTCCAGTTGCCCGCTCACTGCTCCCGGTCCCCGCACAACGCTCCCGGTCCCCGCACACCGCTCCCGGTCCCCGCACACCGCTCCCGGTCCCCGCTCACCGCTCCATCTCCCTGCTCACCGCCCCCGGTCCCCGCTCACCGCCCCCGGTCACCGCTCCAGGACACCGCTCACCGCTCCCGGTACCCGCTCACCGCCCCCGGTACCCGCTCAGCGCCCCCGGTCCCCGCTCACCGCTACCCGCACACCGCTCCCGGTCCGCGCTCACCGCACATGATCCCCGCACACCGCCCCCGGTCCCCGCTCACCGCCCCCGGTCCCCGCTCACCGCCCCCGGTCCCCGCTCACCGCCCCCGGTCCCCGCTCCCGGTCCCCGGTCCCCGCTCCCGGTCCCCGCTCCCGGTCCCCGCTCACCGCTCCCGGTCCCCGCTCACCGCCCCCGGTCCCCGCTCACCGCCCCCGGTCCCCGCTCCCGGTCCCCGGTCCCCGCTCCCGGTCCCCGCTCACCGCTCCCGGTCCCCGCTCACCGCCCCCGGTCCCCGCTCACCGCCCCCTGTCCCCGCTCACCGCCCCCGGTCCCCGCTCACCGCCCCCGGTCCCCGCTCACCGCCCCCGGTCCCCGCTCACCGTCCCCGCTCACCGCCCCCACTCACCGCCCCCGGTCCCCGCTCACCGCCCCCGGTCCCCGCTCACCGCCCCCGGTCCCCGCTCACCGTCCCCGCTCACCGCCCCCGGTCCCCGCTCACCGCCCCCGCTCACCGCCCCCGGTCCCCGCTCACCGCCCCCGGTCCCCGCTCACCGCCCCCGGTCCCCGCTCACCGCCCCCGGTCCCCCGCTCCCGGTCCCCCGTCCCCGCTCCCCCGCTCCCGGTCCCCGCTCCCGGTCCCCGGTCCCCGCTCCCGGTCCCCGCTCACCGCCCCCGGTCCCCGCTCCCGGTCCCCGGTCCCCGCTCCCGGTCCCCGCTCCCGGTCCCCGGTCCCCGCTCCCGGTCCCCGCTCACCGCCCCCGGTCCCCGCTCCCGGTCCCCGCTCCCGGTCCCCGCTCCCGCCCACCGCTCCCGGTCCCCGCTCACCGCACCCGGTCCCCGCTCACCGCTCCCGGTCCCCGCTCACCGCCCCCAGTCCCCGCTCACCGCCCCCGGTCCCCGCTCACCGCCCCCGGTCCCCGCTCACCGCCCCCGGTCCCCGCTCCCGGTCCCCGCTCACCGCTCCCGGTCCCCGCTCACCGCCCCCGGTCCCCGCTCACCGCCCCCGCTCACCGCCCCCGGTCCCCGCTCACCGCCCCCGGTCCCCGCTCCCGGTCCCCGCTCCCGGTCCCCGCTCACCGCCCCCGGTCCCCGCTCACCGCCCCCGGTCCCCGCTCACCGCTCCCGGTCCCCGCTCACCGCCCCCGGTCCCCGCTCACCGCCCCCTGTCCCCGCTCACCGCCCCCGGTCCCCGCTCACCGCCCCCGGTCCCCGCTCACCGCCCCCGGTCCCCGCTCACCGTCCCCGCTCACCGCCCCCTGTCCCCGCCCCCGGTCCCCGCTCACCGCCCCCGGTCCCCGCCCCCGGTCCCCGCTCACCGCCCCCGGTCCCCGCTCACCGCCCCCGGTCCCCGCTCACCGCCCCCGGTCCCCGCTCACCGTCCCCGCTCACCGCCCCCGGTCCCCGCTCACCGCCCCCGCTCACCGCCCCCGGTCCCCGCTCACCGCCCCCGGTCCCCGCTCACCGCCCCCGGTCCCCGCTCACCGCCCCCGGTCACCGCTACAGGACACCGCTCACCGCTCCCGGTACCCGCTCACCGCCCCCGGTCCCCGCTCAGCGCCCCCGGTCCCCGCTCACCGCTACCCGCACACCGCTCCCGGTCCGCACTCACCGCACATGATCCCCGCACACCGCTCCCGGTCCCCGCTCACCGCCCCCGGTCCCCGCTCACCGCCCCCGGTCCCCGCTCACCGCCCCCGGTCCCCGCTCCCGGTCCCCGGTCCCCGCTCCCGCTCACCGCTCCCGGTCCGCGCTCACCGCCCTCGGTCCCCGCTCACCGCCCCCGGTCCCCGCTCACCGCCCCCGGTCCCCGCTCCCGGTCCCCGCTCACCGCTCCCGGTCCCCGCTCACCGCCCCCGGTCCCCGCTCACCGCCCCCGGTCCCCGCTCACCGCCCCCGGTCCCCGCTCCCGGTCCCCGCTCACCGCTCCCGGTCCCCGCTCACCGCTCCCCGCTCACCGCCCCCTTTCCCCGCTCACCGCCCCCGGTCCCCGCTCACCGCCCCCGGTCCGCGCTCACTGCCCCCGGTCCCCGCTCACCGTCCCCGCTCACCGCCCCCTGTCCCCGCCCCCGGTCCCCGCTCACCGCCCCCGGTCCCCGCTCACCGCCCCCGGTCCCCGCTCACCGCTCCCGGTCCCCGCTCACCGCTCCCGGTCCCCGCTCACCGCACACGGTCCCCGATCACCGTCCCCGCTCACCGCTCCCGGACCCCGCTCAGCACTCACCGCTCCCATCTAACCGCCCCTGGTCCCCGCTCACCGCCCCCGGTCCCCGCTCACCGCCATCGGTGCCCGCACGCCGCTCCCGGTCCCCGCACACCTCTCCCGGTCCCCGCACACCGCCCACGGTCCCCGCTCACCGCCCCCGGTCCCCGCTCACCGCCCCCGGTCCCCGCTAATCGCTCCCGGTCCCAGCTCACCTCTCCCGTTCCCCGCTCAGCGCTCCCGGTCCCCGATCATGGTCCCCACTCAACACTCCCGGTCCCCGCTCACCGTTCCCGGTCCCCGCTCACGGTCCCCACTCACCGCTCCCGGGCCCCGCTCACCGCTCCCGGTCCCCGCTCACCGCCACCGGTCCCAGCTCACCGCTCCCGGTCCCCGCTCACTGCACCTGGTCCCCGTTCAATCTCACCGCTCCCGCACACCGCTCCCGGTCCTCGCTCACCGCTCCCGGTCCCCGCACACCGCTCCCGGTCCCCGCACACCGCTCCCGGTCCCCGCACACCGCTCCCGGTCCCCGCTCACCGCTCCAGTTGCCCGCTCACTGCTCCCGGTCCCCGCTCACCGCTCCCGGTCCCTGCACACCGCTCCCGGTCCCCGCACACCGCTCCATCTCCCTGCTCACCGCCCCCGGTCCCCGCTCACCGCCCCCGGTCACCGCTCCAGGTCACCGCTCCCGGTACCCGCTCACCGCCCCCGGTCCCCGCTCAGCGCCCCCGGTCCCCGCTCACCGCTACCCGCACACCGCTCCCGGTCCGCGCTCACCGCACATGATCCCCGCACACCGCTCCCGATCCCCGCTCACCGCCCCCGGTCCCCGCTCACCGCCCCCGGTCCCCGCTCACCGCCCCCGGTCCCCGCTCCCGGTCCCCGGTCCCCGCTCCCGGTCCCCGCTCCTGGTCCCCGCTCACCGCTCCCGGTCCCCGCTCACCGCCCCCGGTCCCCGCTCACCGCCCCCGGTCCCCGCTCACCGCCCCCGGTCCCCGCTCACCGCCCCCGGTCCCCGCTCCCGGTCCCCGGTCCCCGCTCCCGGTCCCCGCTCCCAGTCCCCGCTCAACGCCCCCGGTCCCCGCTCACCGCCCCCTGTCCCCGCTCACCGCCCCCGGTCCCCGCTCACCGCCCCCGGTCCCCGCTCACCGCCCCCGGTCCCCGCTCACCGTCCCCGCTCACCGCCCCCGGTCCCCGCCCCCGGTCCCCGCTCACCGCCCCCGGTCCCCGCTCACCGCCCCCGGTCCCCGCACACCGCGCCATGTCCCCGCTAACCGCCCCCGGTCCCCGCTCACCGCCCCCGGTCACCGCTCACCGCTCCCGGTACCCGCTCACCGCCCCCGGTCCCCGCTCAGCACTCCCGGTCCCCGCTCACCGCTACCCGCACACCGCTCCCGGTCCCCGCTCACCGCTCCCGTTCCCCGGTCCCCGCCCCCGGTCCCCGGTCCACGCCCCCGGTCCCCGCTCACCGCCCCCGGTCCCCGCTAACCGTCCCCGCTCACCGCCCCCGCTCACCGCCCCCGGTCCCCGCTCACCGCCCCCGGTCCCCGCACACCGCTCCCGGTCCCCGCTCACCGCTCCATCTCCCTGCTCACCGCCCCCGGTCCCCGCTCACCGCCCCCGGTCACCGCTCCAGGACACCGCTCACCGCTCCCGGTACCCCGCTCACCGCCCCCGGTACCAGCTCAGCGCCCCCGGTCCCCGCTCACCGCTACCCGCACACCGCTCACCGCACATGATCCCCGCACACCGCCCCCGGTCCCCGCTCACCGCCCCCGGTCCCCGCTCACCGCCCCCGGTCCCCGCTCCCGGTCCCCGGTCCCCGCTCCCGGTCCCCGCTCCCGGTCCCCGCTCCCGGTCCCCGCTCACCGCCCCCGGTCCCCGCTCACCGCCCCCGGTCCCCGCTCACGGTCCCCGGTCCCCGCTCCCGGTCCCCGCTCACCGCTCCCGGTCCCCGCTCACCGCTCCCGGTCCCCGCTCACCGCCCCCGGTCCCCGCTCACCGCCCCCTGTCCCCGCTCACCGCCCCCGGTCCCCGCTCACCGCCCCCGGTCCCCGCTCACCGCCCCCGGTCCCCGCTCACCGTCCCCGCTCACCGCCCCCGGTCCCCGCTCACCGCCCCCGGTCCCCGCCCCCGGTCCCCGCTCACCGCCCCCGGTCCCCGCTCACCGCCCCCGGTCCCCGCTCACCGCCCCCGGTCCCCGCTCACCGTCCCCGCTCACCGCCCCCGGTCCCCGCTCACCGCCCCCGCTCACCGCCCCCGGTCCCCGCTCACCGCCCCCGGTCCCCGCTCACCGCCCCCGGTCCCCGCTCACTGCCCCCGGTCCCCGCTCACCGCCCCCGGTCACCGCTACAGGACACCGCTCACCGCTCCCGGTACCCGCTCACCGCCCCCGGTCCCCGCTCAGCGCCCCCGGTCCCCGCTCACCGCTACCCGCACACCGCTCCCGGTCCGCGCTCACCGCACATGATCCCCGCACACCGCTCCCGGTCCCCGCTCACCGGCCCCGGTCCCCGCTCACCGCCCCCGGTCCCCGCTCACCGCCCCCGGTCCCCGCTCACCGCTCCCGGTCCGCGCTCACCGCCCTCGGTCCCCGCTCACCGCCCCCGGTCCCCGCTCACCGCCCCCGGTCCCCGCTCCCGGTCCCCGCTCACCGCTCCCGGTCCCCGCTCACCGCCCCCGGTCCCCGCTCACCGCCCCCGGTCCCCGCTCACCGCCCCCGGTCCCCGCTCCCGGTCCCCGCTCACCGCTCCCGGTCCCCGCTCACCGCTCCCGGTCCCCGCTCACCGCTCCCCGCTCACCGCCCCCTTTCCCCGCTCACCGCCCCCGGTCCCCGCTCACCGCCCCCGGTCCGCGCTCACTGCCCCCGGTCCCCGCTCACCGTCCCCGCTCACCGCCCCCTGTCCCCGCCCCCGGTCCCCGCTCACCGCCCCCGGTCCCCGCTCACCGCCCCCGGTCCCCGCTCACCGCCCCCGGTCCCCGCTCACCGCTCCCGGTCCCCGCTCACCGCACACGGTCCCCGATCACCGTCCCCGCTCACCGCCCCCGGTCCCCGCTCACCGCCCCCGGTCCCCGCTCACCGCTCCCGGTCCCCGCTCACCGCACACGGTCCCCGATCACCGTCCCCGCTCACCGCCCCCGGTCCCCGCTCACCGCTCCCGGACCCCGCTCAGCACTCACCGCTCCCCTCTAACCGCCCCGGGTCCCCGCTCACCGCCCCCGGTCCCCGCTCACCGCCATCGGTGCCCGCACGCCGCTCCCGGTCCCCGCACACCGCTCCCGGTCCCCGCACACCGCTCACGGTCCCCGCTCACCGCCCCCGGTCCCCGCTCACCGCCCCCGGTCCCTGCTAATCGCTCCCGGTCCCAGCTCACCGCTCCCGTTCCCCGCTCAGCGCTCCCGGTCCCCGATCATGGTCCCCACTCAACACTCCCGGTCCCCGCTCACCGTTCCCGGTCCCCGCTCACGGTCCCCACTCACCGCTCCCGGGCCCCGCTCACCGCTCCCGGTCCCCGCTCACCGCCACCGGTCCCAGCTCACCGCTCCCGGTCCCCGCTCACTGCACCTGGTCCCCGTTCAATCTCACCGCTCCCGCACACCGCTCCCGGTCCTCGCTCACCGCTCCCGGTCCCCGCACACCGCTCCCGGTCCCCGCACACCGCTCCCGGTCCCCGCACACTGCTCCCGGTCCCCGCTCACCGCTCCAGTTGCCCGCTCACTGCTCCCGGTCCCCGCTCACCGCTCCCGGTCCCTGCACACCGCTCCCGGTCCCCGCACACCGCTCCATCTCCCTGCTCACCGCCCCCGGTCCCCGCTCACCGCCCCCGGTCACCGCTCCAGGTCACCGCTCCCGGTACCCGCTCACCGCCCCCGGTCCCCGCTCAGCGCCCCCGGTCCCCGCTCACCGCCCCCGGTCCCCGCTCACCGCCCCCGGTCCCCGCTCCCGGTCCCCGGTCCCCGCTCCCGGTCCCCGCTCCTGGTCCCCGCTCACCGCTCCCGGTCCCCGCTCACCGCCCCCGGTCCCCGCTCACCGCCCCCGGTCCCCGCTCACCGCCCCCGGTCCCCGCTCCCGGTCCCCGGTCCCCGCTCCCGGTCCCCGGTCCCCGCTCCCGGTCCCCGCTCCCAGACCCCGCTCACCGCCCCCGGTCCCCGCTCACCGCCCCCTGTCCCCGCTCACCGCCCCCGGTCCCCGCTCACCGCCCCCGGTCCCCGCTCACCGCCCCCGGTCCCCGCTCACCGTCCCCGCTCACCGCCCCCGGTCCCCGCCCCCGCTCACCGCCCCCGGTCCCCGCTCACCGCCCCCGGTCCCCGCTCACCGCCCCCGGTCCCCGCACACGGTCCCCGCACACCGCGCCATGTCCCCGCTAACCGCCCCCGGTCCCCGCTCACCGCCCCCGGTCACCGCTCACCGCTCCCGGTACCCACTCACCGCCCCCGGTCCCCGCTCAGCACTCCCGGTTCCCGCTCACCGCTACCCGCACACCGCTCCCGGTCCGCGCTCACCGCTCCCGTTCCCCGGTCCCCGCCCCCGGTCCCCGGTCCACGCCCCCGGTCCCCGCTCACCGCCCCCGGTCCCCGCTAACCGCCCCCGGTCCCCGCTCACCGCCCCCGCTCCCCGCTAACCGCCCCCGGTCCCCGCTCACCGCCCCCGCTCACCGCCCCCGGTCCCCGCTCACCGCCCCCGGTCCCCGCTCACCGCCCCCGGTCCCCGCTCCCGGTCCCCAGTCCCCGCTCCCGGTCCCCGCTCCCGGTCCCCGCTCACCGCCCCCGGTCCCCGCTCACCGCCTCCGGTCCCCGCTCACCGCCCCCGGTCCCCGCTCACCGCCCCCGCTCACCGCCCCCGGTCCCCGCTCACCGCCCCCGGTCCCCGCTCACCGCCCCCGGTCAACGCTCCAGGACACCGCTCACCGCTCCCGGTACCCGCTCACCGCCCCCGGTCCCCGCTCAGCGCCCCCGGTCCCCGCTCACCGCTACCCGCACACCGCTCCCGGTCCGCGCTCACCGCACATGATCCCCGCACACCGCTCCCGGTCCCCGCTCACCGCTCCCGGTCCCCGCTCACCGCTCCCGGTCCCTGCTCACCGCCCCCGGTCCCCGCTCCCGGTCCCCGGTCCCCGCTCCCGGTCCCCACTCCCGCTCACCGCTCCCGGTCCCCGCTCACCGCCCCCGGTCCCCGCCCCCGGTCCCCGCTCACCGCCCCCGGTCCCCGCTCACCGCCCCCGGTCCCCGCTCCCGGTCCCCGGTCCCCGCTCCCGGTCCCCACTCCCGCTCACCGCTCCCTGTCCCCGCTCACCGCTCCCGGTCCCCACTCACCGCCCCCGGTCCCCGCTCACCGCCCCCGGTCCCCGCTCCCGGTCCCCGCTCACCGCCCCCGGTCCCCGCTCACCGCCCCCGGTCCCCGCTCACCGCCCCCGGTCCCCGCTCACCGCCCCCGGTCCCCGCACACCGCTCCCGGTCTCCGCACACCGCTCCATGTCCCCGCTAACCGCCCCCGGTCCCCGCTCACCGCCCCCGGTCCCCGCTCACCGCCCCCGGTCCCCGCTCCCGGTCCCCGCTCCCGGTCCCCGCTCACCGCTCCCGGTCCCCGCTCACCGCCCCCGGTCCCCGCTCACCGCCCCCTGTCCCCGCTCACCGCCCCCGGTCCCCGCTCACCGCCCCCGGTCCCCGCTCACCGCCCCCGGTCCCCGCTCACCGCCCCCTCTCCACGCCCCCGGTCCCCGCTCACCGCCCCCGGTCCCCGCTCACCGCCCCCGGTCCCCGCACTCCGCTCCCGGTCCCCGCACACCGCTCCCGGTCCCCGCTCACCGCCCCCGGTCACCGCTCCAGGACACCGCTCACCGCTCCCGGTACCCGCTCACCGCCCCCGGTCCCCGCTCAGCGCCCCCGGTCCCCGCTCACCGCTACCCGCACACCGCTCCCGGTCCGCGCTCACCGCACACGATCCCCGCACACCGTTCCCGGTCCCCGCTCACCGCCCCCGGTCCCCGCTCACCGCCCCCGGTCCCTGCTCCCGGTCCCCGGTCCCCGCTCCCGGTCCCCGCTCCCGGTCCCCGCTCACCGCCCCCGGTCCCCGCTCACCGCCCCCGGTCCCTGCTCACCGCCCCCGGTCCCCACCCCCGGCCCCCGGTCCCCGCTCACCGCCCCCGGTCCCCGCTCAGCGCCCCCGGTCCCCGCTCACCGCTACCCGCACACCGCTCCCGGTCCGCGCTCACCGCACACGATCCCCGCACCCCGCCCCCGGTCCCCGCTCACCGCCCCCGGTCCCCGCTCACCGCCCCCGGTCCCCGCTCACCGCCCCCGGTCCCCGCTCCCGGTCCCCGCTCCCCGCTCACCGCTCCCGGTCCCCGCTCACCGCCCCCGGTCCCCGCTCACCGCCCCCGGTCCCCGCCCCCGGTCCCCGGTCCCCGCTCACCGCCCCCGGTCCCCGCCCCCGGTCCCCGGTCCCCGCCCCCGGTCCCCGCTCACCGCCCCCGGTCCCCGCTCACCGCCCCCGGTCCCCGCTCACCGCCCCCGGTCCCCGCTCCCGGTCCCCAGTCCCCGCTCCCGGTCCCCGCTCACCGCCCCCGGTCCCCGCTCACCGCCTCCGGTCCCCGCTCACCGCCCCCGGTCCCCGCTCACCGTCCCCGCTCACCGCCCCCGGTCCCCGCTCACCGCCCCCGCTCATCGCCCCCGGTCCCCGCTCACCGCCCCCGGTCCCCGCTCACCGCCCCCGGACCCCGCTCACCGCCCCCGGTCCCCGCTCACCGCCCCCGGTCCCCGCTCACCGCCCCCGGTCACCGCTCCAGGACACCGCTCACCGCTCCCGGTACCCGCTCACCACCCCCGGTCCCCGCTCACCGCTACCCGCACACCGCTCCCGGTCCGCGCTCACCGCACATGATCCCCGCACACCGCTCCCGGTCCCCGCTCACCGCCCCCGGTCCCCGCTCACCGCCCCCGGTCCCCGCTCCCGGTCCCCGGTCCCCGCTCACCGCTCCCGGTCCCCGCTCCCGGTCCCCGTTCACCGCTCCCGGTCCCCGCTCACCGCCCCCGCTCCCCGCTCACCGCCCCCGGACCCCGCTCACCGCCCCCGGTCCCCGCTCACCGCCCCCGGTCCCCGCTCACCGCCCCCGGTCCCCGCTCACCGCTCCCGGTCCCCGCTCCCGGTACCCGCTCCCGGTCCCCGCTCACCGCTCCCGGTCCCCGCTCACCGCCCCCGGTCCCCGCTCACCGCCCCCGGTCCCCGCTCACCGCCCCCTGTCCCCGCTCACCGCCCCCGGTCCCCGCTCACCGCCCCCGGTCCCCGCTCACCGTCCCCGCTCACCGCCCCCGGTCCCCGCTCACCGCCCCCTGTCCCCGCCCCCGGTCCCCGCTCACCGCCCCCGGTCCCCGCTCACCGCCCCCGGTCCCCGCTCACCGCCCCCGGTCCCCGCTCACCGCCCCCGGTCCCCGCCCCCGGTCCCCGCACACCGCTCCCGGTCCCCGCTCACCGCTCCATGTCCCCGCTCACCGCCCCCGGTCCCCGCTCACCGCCCCCGGTCACCGCTCCAGGACACCGCTCACCGCTCCCGGTACCCGCTTACCGCCCCCGGTCCCCGCTGAGCGCCCCCGGTCCCCGCACACCGCTCCCGGTCCCTGCTCACCGCCCCCAGTCCCCGCTCACCGCCCCCGGTCCCCGCTCCCGGTCCCCGGTCCCCGCTCACCGCCCCCGGTCCCCGGTCCCCGCTCCCGGTCCCCGCTCACCGCCCCCGGTCCCCGCTCACCGCCCCCGGTCCCCGCTCACCGCTCCCTGTCCCCGCTCACCGCCCCCGGTCCCCGCTCCCGGTCCCCGCTCACCGCTCCCGGTCCGCGCTCACCGCACACGATCCCCGCACACGGTCCCCGCTCACCGCCCCCGGTCCCCGCTCACCGCCCCCTGTCCCCGCACACCGCTCCCGGTCCCCGCACACCGCTCCATGTCCCCGCTAACCGCCCCCGGTCCCCGCTCACCGCCCCCGGTCACCGCTCCAGGACACCGCTCACCGCTCCCGGTACCCACTCACCGCCCCCGGTCCCCGCTAAGCGCCCCCGGTCCCCGCTCACCGCTACCCGCACACCGCTCCCGGTCCCCGCACACCGCTCCCGGTCCCCGCAAACCGCCCCCGGTCCCCGCTCACCGCCCCCGGTCCCCGCTCACCGCTACCCGCACACCGCCCCCGGTCCCCGCTCACCGCCCCCGGTCCCCGCACACCGCCCCCGGTCACCGCCCCCGGTCCCCGCTCACCGCTCCCGGTCTCCGCACACCGCTCCATGTCCCCGCTAACCGCCCCCGGTCCCCGCTCACCGCCCCCGGTCACCGCTCCAGGACACCGCTCACCGCTCCCGGTACCCGCTCACCGCCCCCGGTCCCCGCTCAGCGCCCCCGGTCCCCGCTCACCGCTACCCGCACACCGCTCCCGGTCCGCGCTCACCGCACACGATCCCCGCACACCGTTCCCGGTCCCCGCTCACCGCCCCCGGTCCCCGCTCACCGCCCCCGGTCCCGGTCCACGGTCCCCGCTCCCCGCTCACCGCCCCCGGTCCCCGCTCCCGGTCCCCGCTCACCGCTCCCCGCCCCCGGTCCCCGCTCACCGCCCCCGCTCACCGCCGCCGGTCCCCGCTCACCGCCCCCGCTCACCGCTCCAGGACACCGCTCACCGCTCCCGGTACCCGCTCACCGCCCCCGGTCCCCGCTCAGCGCCCCCGGTCCCCGCTCACCGCTACCCGCACACCGCACACGATCCCCGCACACCGCTCCCGGTCCCCGCTCACCGCCCCTGCTCACCGCTCCCGGTCCCCGATCACTGCACACGGTCCCCGCACACTGCTTCAGGTTCCCGCTCACTGCACACGGTCCCCGTTCACCATCCCCGCTGACCGCCCCCGGTCCCCACTCACCGTCCCCGCTCACGGCACACGGTCCCCGCTCACCGCTCCCGATCCCTGCACACCGCCCCCGGTCCCCGCTCACCGCCCCCGCTCACCGCTCCCGGTCCCCGCACACCGCCCCCGCTCACCGCCCCCGCTCATGGCACACGGTCCCTGCTCACCGCTCCCAGTCCCCGCACACCACTCCTGGTCCCCGCTCACCGCCCCTCTCACCGCTCCCGGTCCCCGGTATGGGACTCTTTTGGAGTGTTTTGGACTCTTTTGGTGCGTTTTGGATTGTTTTGGTGTACTGTTGAGTTATGGAGTGTTTTAGAGTGAGTGCTTAGTAGCCAGTGTTTTCGTGTGTTTTGGAGTGTTATGGAGTGTTTTGAAGTGTTTCGTAGTGTTTGGGACTGTTTTTGAGAGTTTGGAGTGTGTTGGACTGTTGTGCAGTGTTTTGCACTGTTTTGGAGTGCTTTGAATTTTTGGAGCGAGTGTTTTGGACTGTTTTGTAGAGTTTCGGAGTGCTTGGGAGTGGTTTGGACTGTTTTGTAGAGTATCGGAGATTTTGGGTGTGTTTTGGAGTATTTTGGAGTGTTTGGGTGTGTTTTCGACTGTTTTGTAGAGTTTTGAACTGCTTGTGACTGTTTTGGAGTGTTGTGGAGTGTTATTGTGTTATGGAGTGTTTTGGAGTGGTTTGGAGTGTTTGGGAGAGACTGTTTAGAAGCGAGTGTTTTAGAGGGTTTTGGAGTGTATGGGACTGTTCTGGAGGGTTTGGCAGTGTTTTGGAGTCTTTAGGTGTGTTTTGCATCTTTTGGAGTGTTTTGGTGTGATTTGAGTTATGGAGTGTTTCGGAGTGTTTTGGACTGTTTTCAAATGTTTTGGAGTGAGTGCTTAGAAGCGATTGTTTTGGTGTTTTTTGGAGTGTTTTTTGGATTGCGTTTTTTGCTGTGTGTTTTTTGGAGAGTTTTGTATTTTTTGATTGTTGTGGTGTTTTGTTGTGAATTGGACTGTTTTGGAGTGAGCGGAGTGTTCTGGTGTGTTTTTGAGTTATGTCGTGTTTTGAAGTGTTTTGGAGTGGATTGGAGTGACTGTTTTGAAGCGAGTGATTTGGAGTGTTTTAGAGGGTTTCGGAGTGTATGGGACTCTTTTGGAGTGACTGGGAGTGTTTTGGACTCATTTGGTGTGTTTTGGATCGTTTTGGTGTGCTGTTGAGTTATGGAGTGTTTTAGAGTGATTGCTTAGTAGCCAGTCTTTTGGTGTGTTTTGTATGTTATGGAGTGTTTTGGAGTGTTTTGGTGTGTTTTTGAGTTATGGAGTGTTTTGGAGTGTTTTGGAATGGTTTGGAGTGTTTGGGAGAGCCTGTTTAGAAGCGAGTGTTTTGGAGGGTTTTGGAGTGTATGGGACTGTTCTGGAGGGTTTGGGAGTGTGTTGGAGTGTTTTGGAGTCGCTAGATGTGTTTTGCATCGTTTTGGAGTGTTTTGGTGTGATTTCAGTTATTGAGTGTTTCGGACTGTTTTCAAATGTTTTGGAGTGAGTGCTTAGAAGCGATTGTTTTGGAGTGTTTTGGAGTGTTTTTTGGTCTGTGTTTTTTGGAGTGTTTTGTATTTTTTGAGTGTTGTGGTGTTTTGGTGTGTTTTGGACTGTTGTGGAGTGTTCTGGTGTGTTTTTGAGTTATGCCGTGTTTAGAAGTGTTTTGGAGTGGATTGGAGTGACTGTTTTGAAGCGGGTGTTTTGGAGTGTGTTAGAGGGTTTCGGAATGTATGGGACTCTTTTGGAGTGCTTGGGAGTGTTTTGGACTCTTTTGGTGTGTTTTGGATCGTTTTGGTGTGCTCTTGACTTATGGATTGTTTTAGAGTGAGTGTTCTGTTATGTTTTGTGTGTTATGGAGTGTTTTGAAGTGTTTCGTAGTGTATGGGACTGTTTTGGAGAGTTTGGGAGTGTGTTGAAGTGTTTTGCACTGTTTTGGAGTGCTTTGAATTTTTGGAGCGAGTGTTTTGGAGTATTTCGGAGTGTTTTGGACTGTTTTGTAGAGTTTCGGAGTGCTTGGGAGTGTTTTGGACTTTTTTGTAGAGTATCGGAGTGTTTGGTACTGTTTTGGGAGTGTTTGGGAGTGTTTGGGAGTGTTTTGGAGTGTTCTGGTGTGTTTTTGAGTTATGTCGTGTTTTGGAGTGTTTAGGAGTGTCTCTTTTGAAGCGAGTGTTTTGGAGTGTATTCTAGTGTTTTGGAGTGTATGGGACTGTTTTGAAGGTTTTGCGAGTGTGCTGGCGTGTTGTGGAGTGTTTTGTAGTGTATTAGAGTGTTTTGGAGTGTTTTTAGGACTGTTTGTTGGAGTGTTTATTGGAGTGTGTTTTTTTGGAGTGCTTTTTGGAGTGTTTTTTGCAGTGTTTTTTGGATTTTTTTAAAAATGTTTTTTGGAGAGTTTTTTGGAGTGCGTTTTTTGGATTTTTTTTGGAGTGTGCTTTTTGGAGTGCGTTTTTTGGCATGTGTTTGTTGGAGTGTTTTATATTTTTTGAGTGTTGTAATGTTTTGGTGTGTTTTGAAGTGTTTTGGAGTGGATTGGAGTGTTTGGGAGGGACTGTTCTGAAGCGAGTGTTTTGGAGTGTTTTAGAGGGTTTCGGCGTGTATGGGACTCGTTTGGAGTGTTTGAGTGTTTTGGACTCTTTTGGTGTGTTTTGGATCGTTTTGGTGTGCTGTTGAGTTATGGAGTGTTTTAGAGTGAGTGCTTAGTAGCCAGTGTTTTGGTGTGTTTTGGAATGTTATGGAGTGTTTTGAAGTGTTTTGTAGTGTAAGGGACTGTTTCCGAGTGTTGTGCAGTGTTTTGCACTGTTTTGGAGTGCTTTGAATTTTTGGAGCGAGTGTTTTGGAGTGTTTTGGACTGTTTTGTAGAGTTTCGGAGTGCCTGTAGTGTTTAGGACTGTTTTGTAAAGTTTCGGAGTGCTTGGTACTATTTTGGAGTGTTTGGGAGTGTTTTGTAATGTTTTGGAGTGCTGTGGTGTTTTGATGTGTTTTGGACTGTATTGGAGTGTTCTGGTGTGTTTTTGAGTTATGTCGTGTTTTGGAGAGGTTTGGAGTGGTTTGGAGTGTTTGGGAGTGACTGTTTTGAAGCGAGTGTTTTGGTGTGTTTTAGAGGGTTTCGGAGTGTATTCGAGTGGTTTGGAGTGAATGGGACTGCCTTGGAGGTTTTGGGAGTGTGCTGGCGTGTTGTGGAGTGTTTTGTAGTGTATTAGAGTGTTTTGGATAGAGTGTTTAGAAGCTAGTGTTTTGGAGTATTTTGGAGTGTTTTGGAATGTTTTGTAGAGTTTTGGAATGCTTGGTACTGTTTTGGAGTGTTTGGGAGTGTTTTGGTGTTGTGCAGTGCTTTGCACTCTTTTGGAGCGTTTGGAATTTTTATGAGCGAGTGTTTTGGAGTATTTCGGAGTGTTTTGGACTGTTTTGTAGAATATCGTTGTGCTTGGGAGTGTTTTGGACTGTTTTGGAGTGTTTGGGAGTGTATTGGAGTTTTTCTGGAGTGTTCTGGTGTGTTATGGACTCTTTTGGAGTGTTTGGGAGTGACTGATTTGAAGCGAGTGTTTTAGAGGGTTTCGGAGTGTATTCGAGTGTTTTGGAGTGTATGGGACTGCTTTGGAGGTTTTGGGAGTGTGGTGGCGTGTTGTGGAGTGTTTTGTAGTGTATTAGACTGTTTTGGATAGAGTGTTTAGAAGCGAGTGTTTTGGAGTATTTTGGAGTGTTTTGGACTGTTTTGTAGAATATCGGTGTGCTTGGGAGTGTTTTGGAGTGATTGGAGAGTTTGGGAGTGTTTGGGGGTGTATTGGACTGTATTGGAGTTTTTCTGGAGTGTTTTGGTGTGTTATGGACTCTTTTGGAGTGTTTGTGAGTGACTGTTTAGAAGCGAGTGTTCTGGACTGTTTGGAGGGTTTTGGAGTGTATGGGACTGTTCTGGAGGGTTTGGGAGTGTGTTGGAGTGTTTTGGAGTGTTTTGAGTAATTGCGTAGAAGCGAGTGTTTTGGAGTGTTATGGAGAGGTTTGGAGTCTTTTGGTGTGGTTTTGGAGTGTATGGGACTGTTCTGGAGGGTATGGGAGTGTGTTTGAGTGTTTTTGTGTGTTTTGAGTGAGTGCTTAGAAGCGAATGTTTGGGAGTGTTATGGAGTGTTTTCGACTGTTTTGTAAAGTTTCGAACTGCTTGTGACTGTTTTGGAGAGTTTGGGAGTGTTTTGGATTGTTTTGGAGTGTTTTGGAGTGTTGTGGAATGTTTTGGTGTGTTTTTGAGTTATGGAGTGTTTTGGAGTGGTTTGGTGTGTTTGGGAGAGCCTGTTTAGAAGCGAGTGTTTTGGAGTGTATGGGACTGTTCTGGAGAGTTTGGGAGTGTGTTGGAGTGTTTTGGAGTCTTTAGGTGTGTTTTGCATCGTTTTGGAGTGTTTTGGTGTGATTTGAGTTATGGCGTGTTTCGGAGTGTTTTGGACTGTTTTCAAATGTTTTGGAGTGAGTGCTTAGAAGCGATTGTTTTGGAGTGTTTTTGGAGTGTTTTTGGAGTGTTTTTGGAGTGTTTTTTGGAGTGTTTTTTGGTGTGTGTTTTTTGGAGTGTTTTGTATTTTTTGAGTGTTGTGGTGTTTTGGTGTGTTTTGGACTGTTTTGGAGTGTTGTGGAGTGTCATGGTGTGTTTTTGAGTTATGTCGTGTTTTGAAGTGTTTTGGAGTGGATTGGAGTGACTGTTTTGAAGTGAGTGTTTCTGAATGTGTTAGAGGGTTTCGGAGTGTATGGGACTCTTTTGGAGTGTTTGGGAGTGTTTTGGACTCTTTTGGTGTGTATTGGATCGTTTTGGTGTGCTGTTGACTTATGGAATGTTTTGGAGTGAGTGTTTTGGTGTGTTTTGTGTGTTATGGAGTGTTTTGAAGTGTATGGGACTGTTTTGGAGAGTTTGGGAGTGTGTTGAACTGTTGTGCAGTGCTTTGCACTGTTTTGGAGAGCTTTGAATTTTTGGAGCGAGTGTTTTGGAGTATTTCGGAGTGTTTAGGACTGTTTTGTAGAGTTTCGGAGTGCTTGGGAGTGTTTTGGACTGTTTTGTAGAGTATCGGAGTGCTTGGTACTGTTTGGGAGTGTTTTGGAGTGTTTGGGAGTGTTTTTGAGTTATGTCGTGTTTTGGAGTGGTTTGGAGTGTCTTAGAGGGTTTCGGAGTGTATTCGAGTGTTTTGGAGTGTATGGGATTGTTTTGGAGGTTTTGGGAGTGTGCTGGCGTGTTGTAGAGTGTTTTGTAGTGTTTTGGAGTTTTTGGGAGTGACTGTTTAGAAGCGAGTGTTCTGGAGTGTTTTGGAGGGTTTTGGTGTGTATGGGACTGTTCTGGAGGGTTTGGGAGTGTTTTGGAGTGTTTTGAGTGAGTGCTTAGAAGCGAATGTTTTGGAGTGTTATGGCGTGTTTTCGACTGTTTTGTAGAGTTTCGAAATGCTTGTGACTGTTTGGGAGTGTTTGGGAGTGTTTTGGATTGTTTTGGAGTGTTGTGGTGTTTTGATCGGTTTTGGAGTGATTTGGAGTGTTGTGGAATGTTTTGTTGTGTTTTTGAGTTATGGAGTGTTTTGGAGTGTTTTGGAATGGTTTGGAGTGTTTGGGTGAGCCTGTTTAGAAGTGAGTGTTTTGGAGGGTTTTGGAGTGTATGGGACTGTTCTGGAGGGTTTGGGAGTGTTTTGGGTGAGTGCTTAGAAGCGAATGTTTTGAAGTGTTATGGCGTGTTTTCGACTGTTTTGTAGAGTTTCGAACTGCTTGTGACTGTTTGGGAGTGTTTGTTTTGGAGTGTTTTGGATTGTTTTGGAGTGTTGTGGTGTTTTGGTCGGTTTTGGAGTGTTTTGGAGTGTTGTGGAATGTTTTGTTGTGTTTTTGAGTTATGGAGTGTTTTGGAGTGTTTTGGAATGGTTTGGCGTGTTTGGGTGAGCCTGTTTAGAAGTGAGTGTTTTGGAGGGTTTTGGAGTGTATGGGACTGTTCTGGAGGGTTTGGGAGTGTGTTGGATTGTTTGGGAGTATTCTGGACTGTTTTGTAGTGCTTTGGGGTGTTTTGGTGTGCTTTGGACTGTTTTGGAGTGTTCTGGAATGCTTGGTACTGTTTTGGAGTGTTTGGGAGTGTTTTGGTGTTGTGCAGTGCTTTGCACTGTTTTGGAGCGTTTGGAATTTTTAGGAGCGAGTGTTTTGTAGTATTTCGGAGTGTTTTGGACTGTTTTGTAGAATATCGGAGTGCTTGGTACTGTTTTGGAGTGTTTGGGAGTGTTTTGGAGTGTTTTTGAGTTATGTCGTGTTTTGGAGTGGTTTGGAGTGTCTTAGAGGGTTTCGGAGTGTATTCGAGTGTTTTGGAGTGTGTGGGAGTGTGCTGGCGTGTTGTGGAGTGTTTTGTAGTGTTTTGGAGTGGTTTGGAGTGTTTGGGAGTGACTGTTTTGAAGCGAGTGTTTTGGTGTGTTTTAGAGGGTTTCGGAGTGTATTCGAATGGTTTGGAGTGTATGGGACTGCTTTGGAGGCTTTGGGAGTGTTGCTGGCGTGTTGTGGAATGTTTTGTAGTGTATTAGAGTGTTTTGGATTGAGTGTTCAGAAGTGAGTGTTTTGGAGTATTTCGGGGTGTTTTGTAGAATATCGGAGTGCTTGGTACTGTTTTGGAATGTTTGGGAGTGTTTTGGAGTGTTTTTGAGTTATGTCGTGTTTTGGAGTGGTTTGGAGTGTCTTAGAGGGTTTCGGAGTGTATTCGAGTGTTTTGGAGGTTTTGGGAGTGTGCTGGCGTGTTGTAGAGTGTTTTGGACTTTTTGGGAGTGACTGTTTAGAAGCGAGTGTTCTGGAGTGTTTTGGAGGGTTTTGGAGTGTATGGGACTGTTCTGGAGGGTTTGGGTGTGTGTTGAAGTGTTTTGGAGTGTTTTGAGTGAGTGCTTAGAAGCGAATGTTTTGGAGTGTTATGACGTGTTTTCGACTGTTTTGTAGAGTTTCGAACTGCTTGTGACTGTTTTGGAGAGTTTGGGAGTGTGTTGAACTGTTGTGCAGTGTTTTGCACTGTTTTGGAGTGCTTTGAATTTTTTGGAGCGAGTGTTTTGGAGTATTTCGGAGTGTTTAGGACTGTTTTGTTGAGTTTCCGAGTGCTTGGGAGTGTTTTGGACTGTTTTGTAGAGTATCGGAGTGCTTGGTACTGTTTTGGAGTGTTTGGGACTGTTCTGGTGCGTTTTTGCGTTATGTCGTGTTTTGGAGTGGTTTGGAGTGTTTGGGAGTGACTGTTTTGAAGCGAGTGTTTTGGTGTGTTTTAGAGGATTTCGGAGTGTATTCGAGTGGTTTGGAGTGTATGGGACTGCTTTGGAGGCTTTGGGAGTGTGCTGGCGTGTTGTGGAATGTTTTGTAGTGTATTAGAGTGTTTTGGATTGAGTGTTTAGAAGCGAGTGTTTTGGAGTATTTTGGAGTGTTTTGGACTGTTTTGTAGAGTTTTGGAATGCTTGGTACTGTTTTGGAGTGTTTGGGAGTGTTTTGGTGTTGTGCAGTGCTTTGCACTGTTTTGGAGTGTTTGGAATTTTTAGGAGCGAGTGTTTTGTAGTATTTCGGAGTGTTTTGGACTGTTTTGTAGAATATCGGAGTGCTTGGTACTGTTTTGGAGTGTTTGGGAGTGTTTTGGAGTGTTTTTGAGTTATGTCGTGTTTTGGAGTGGTTTGGAGTGTCTTAGAGGGTTTCGGAGTGTATTCGAGTGTTTTGGAGTGTGTGGGAGTGTGCTGGCGTGTTGTGGAGTGTTTTGTAGTGTTTTGGAGTGGTTTGGAGTGTTTGGGAGTGACTGTTTTGAAGCGAGTGTTTTGGTGTGTTTTAGAGGGTTTCGGAGTGTATTCGAGTGGTTTGGAGTGTATGGGACTGCTTTGGAGGCTTTGGGAGTGTGCTGGCGTGTTGTGGAATGTTTGGTAGTGTATTAGAGTGTTTTGGATTGAGTGTTCAGAAGCGAGTGTTTTGGAGTATTTCGGGGTGTTTTGTAGAATATCGGAGTGCTTGGTACTGTTTTGGAATGTTTGGGAGTGTTTTGGAGTGATTTGAGTTATGTCGTGTTTTGGAGTGGTTTGGAGTGTCTTAGAGGGTTTCGGAGTGTATTCGAGTGTTTTGGAGGTTTTGGGAGTGACTGTTTAGAAGCGAGTGTTCTGGAGTGTTTTGGAGGGTTTTGGAGTGTATGGGACTGTTCTGGAGGGTTTGGGAGTGTGTTGGAGTGTTTTGGAGTGTTTTGAGTGAGTGCTTAGAAGCGAATGTTTTGGAGTGTTATGGCGTGTTTTCGACTGTTTTGTAGAGTTTCGAACTGCTTGTGACTGTTTTGGAGTGTTTGGGAGTGTTTTGGAGTGTTTTGGTGTCTCTTGGTGTGGTTTTGGAATGTATGGGACTATTCTGGAGGGTTTGGGAGAGTGTTTTGGAGTGTTTTGGATTATTTTGGATTGTTTTGGCGTGTTGTGGTGTTTTGGTCTGTTTTGGAGTGTTTTGGAGTGTTGTGGAATGTTTTGGTGTGCTGTTGAGTTATGGAGTATTTTAGAGTGAGTGCTTAGCAGCCAGTGTTTTGGTGTGTTTTGAAGTGTTATGGAGTGTTTTGACGTGTTTCCTAGTGTATGGGACTGTTTTGGAGTGTTTGGGAGTGTGTTGGAGTGTTGTGCAGTGTTTTGAACTGTTTTGGAGTGCTTTGAATTTTTGTAGCGAGTGTTTTGGAGTATTTCGGTGTGCTTAGGACTGTTTTGTAGAGTTTCGGTGTGCTTGGTACTGTTTTGGAGTGTTTGGGAGTGTTTTGGAGTGCTTTTAATGTCTTGGAGTGCTGTGGTGTTTTGGTGTGTTTTGGACTGTTTTGGAGTGTTCTGGTGTGTTTTGAGATTATGTCGTGTTTTGGAGTGTTTTGGAGTGGTTTGGAGTGTTCGGGAGTGACTGTTTTGAAGCGAGTGTTTTGGTGTCTTTTAGAGGGTTTTGGAGTGTATTCGAGTGGTTTGGAGTGCATGGGGCTGCTTTGGTGGTTTTGGGAGTGTGCTGGCGTGTTGTGGAGTGTTTTGTAGTGCATTAGAGTGTTTTGGATAGACTGTTTAGAAGCGAGTGTTTTGGAGTATTTGGGAGCGTTTATGTACTGTTTTGTAGAGTTTTGGAATGCTTGGTACTGTTTTCGAGTGTTTGGGAGTGTTTTGGTGTTGTGCAGTGCTTTGCACTGTTTTGGAATGTTTGGAATTTTTAGGAGCGAGTGTTTTGGAGTATTTCGGAGTGTTTTGGACTGTTTTGTAGAATATCGGTGTGCTTGGGAGTTTTGGAGTGTTTGGGATTCTTTGGGATTCTTTGGGAGTGTATTGGACTGTATTGAAATTTTACTGGAGTGTTTTGGTGTGTTATTTACTCTTTTAGAGTGTTTGGGAGTGACTGTTTAGAAGCAAGTGTTCTGGAGTGTTTGGAGGGTTTTGGAGTGTATGGCACTGTTCTGGAGGGTTTGACAGTGTCTTGGAGTGTTTTGAGTAATTGCGTAGAAGCGAGTGCTTTGGAGTGTTATGGAGTGTTTTGGTGTCTCTTGGTGTGGTTTTGGATGTATGCCACTATTCTGGAGGGTTTGGGAGAGTGTTTTGGATTATTTTGGATTGTTTGGCGTGTTGTGGAAGGTTTTGGTGTGTTTTTGAGTTATGGAGTGTTTTGGAGTATTTTGGAGTGGTTTGGTGTGTTTGGGAGAGCCTGTTTAGAAGCGAGAGTTTTGGAGTGTTTTTGGAGTGTATGGGACTGTTCTGGAGAGTTTGGGAGTGTGTTGGAGTGTTTGGAGTCTTTAGGTGTGTTTTGCATCGTTTTGGAGTGTTGTGCAGTGTCATGGTGTGTTTCTGAGTTATGTCGTGTTTTGAAGTGTTTTGGAGTGGATTGGAGTGACCTGTTTGAAGTGAGTGTTTCTGAGTGTGTTAGAGGGTTTCGGAGTGTATGGGACTCTTTTGGAGTGTTTGGGAGTGTTTTGGACTCTTTTGGTGTGTTTTGGATCGTTTTGGTGTACTGTAGACTTGTGGAATGTTTTGGAGTGAGTGTTTTGGTGTGTTTTGTGTGTAATGGAGCGTTTTGAAGTGTTTCGTAGTCTATGGGACTGTTTTGGAGAGTTTGGGAGTGTGTTGAACTGTTGTGCAGTGTTTTGCACTGTTTTGGAGTGCTTTGAATTTTTTGGAGCGAGTGTTTTGGAGTATTTCGGAGTGTTTAGGACTGTTTTGTTGAGTTTCCGAGTGCTTGGGAGTGTTTTGGACTGTTTTGTAGAGTATCGGAGTGCTTGGTACTGTTTTGGAGTGTTTGGGAGTGTTTTGGACTGTTCTGGTGCGTTTTTGCGTTATGTCGTGTTTTGGAGTGTTTTGGAGTGGTTTGGAGTGTTTGGGAGTGACTGTTTTGAAGCGAGTGTTTTGGTGTGTTTTAGAGGGCTTCGAGTGTATTCGAGTGGTTGGAGTGTATGGGACTGCTTTGAGGCTTTGGGAGTGTGCTGGCGTGTTGTGGAAATGTTTTGTAGTGTATTAGAGTGTTTTGGATTGAGTGTTTAGAAGCGAGTGTTTTGGAGTATTTTGGAGTGTTTTGGACTGTCTTGTAGAGTTTTGGAATGCTTGGTACTGTTTTGGAGTGTTTGGGAGTGTTTGTGTTGTGCAGTGCTTTGCACTGTTTTGGAGTGTTTGGAATTTTTAAGGAGCGAGTGTTTTGTAGTATTTCGGAGTGTTTTGGACTGTTTTGTAGAATATCGGAGTGCTTGGTACTGTTTTGGAGTGTTTGGGAGTGTTTTGGAGTGTTTTTGAGTTATGTCGTGTTTTGGAGTGGTTTGGAGTGTCTAAGAGGGTTTCGGAGAGTGTTCGAGTGTTTTGGAGTGTGTGGAGTGTGCTGGCGTGTTGTGGAGTGTTTTGTAGTGTTTTGGAGTGGTTTGGAGTGTTTGGCAGTGACTGTTTTAAGCGAGTGTTTTGGTGTGTTTTAGAGGGTTTCGGAGTGTATTCGAGTGGTTTGGAGTGTATGGGACTGCTTTGGAGGCTTTGGGAGTGTGCTGGCGTGTTGTGGAATGTTTTGTAGTGTATTAGAGTGTTTTGGATTGAGTGTTCAGAAGCGAGTGTTTTGGAGTATTTCGGGGTGTTTTGTAGAATATCGGAGTGCTTGGTACTGTTTTGGAATGTTTGGGGAGTGTTTTGGGAGTGTTTTTGAGTTATGTCGTGTTTTGGAGTGGTTTGGAGTGTCTTAGAGGGTTTCGGAGTGTATTCGAGTGTTTTGGAGGTTTTGGGAGTGTGCTGGCGTGTTGTAGAGTGTTTTGTAGTGTTTTGGAGTTTGTGGGAGTGACTTTTTAGAAGCGAGTGTTCTGGAGTGTTTTGGAGGGTTTTGGAGTGTATCGGACTGTTCTGGAGGGTTTGGGAGTGTGTTGGAGTGTTTTGGAGTGTTTTGAGTGAGTGCTTAGAAGCGAATGTTTTGGAGTGTTATGGCGTGTTTTCGACTGTTTTGTAGAGTTTCGAACTGCTTGTGACTGTTTTGGAGTGTTTGGGAGTGTTTTGGGTGTCTCTTGGTGTGGTTTTGGAATGTATGGGACTATTCTGGAGGGTTTGGGAGAGTGTTTTGGAGTGTTTTGGATTATTTTGGATTGTTTTGGCGTGTTGTGGTGTTTTGGTCTGTTTTGGAGTGTTTTGGAGTGTTGTGGAATGTTTTGGTGTGCTGTTGAGTTATGGAGTATTTTAGAGTGAGTGCTTAGCAGCCAGTGTTTTGGTGTGTTTTGAAGTGTTATGGAGTGTTTTGACGTGTTTCCTAGTGTATCGGGACTGTTTTGGAGAGTTTGGGAGTGTGTTGGAGTGTTGTGCAGTGTTTTGAACTGTTTTGGAGTGCTTTGAATTTTTGTAGCGAGTGTTTTGGAGTATTTCGGTGTGCTTAGGACTGTTTTCTAGAGTTTCGGTGTGCTTGGTACTGTTTTGGAGTGTTTGGGAGTGTTTTGGAGTGCTTTTAATGTCTTGGAGTGCTGTGGTGTTTTGGTGTGTTTTGGACTGTTTGGAGTGTTCTGGTGTGTTTTTGAGTTATGTCGTGTTTTGTAGTGTTTTGGAGTGGTTTGGAGTGTTCGGGAGTGACTGTTTTGAAGCGAGTGTTTTGGTGTCTTTTAGAGGGTTTTGGAGTGTATTCGAGTGGTTTGGAGTGCATGGGGCTGCTTTGGTGGTTTTGGGAGTGTGCTGGCGTGTTGTGGAGTGTTTTGGATAGACTGTTTAGAAGCGAGTGTTTTGGAGTATTTTGGAGCGTTTTGTACTGTTTTGTAGAGTTTTGGAATGCTTGGTACTGTTTTCGAGGTGTTTGGGAGTGTTTTGGTGTTGTGCAGTGCTTTGCACTGTTTTGGAATGTTTGGAATTTTTAGGAGCGAGTGTTTTGGACTGTTTTGTAGAATATCGGTGTGCTTGGGAGTGTTTTTGGAGTGTTTGGGATTCTTTGGGATTCTTTGGGAGTGTATTGGACTGTATTGAAATTTTACTGGAGTGTTTTGGTGTGTTATTTACTCTTTTAGAGTGTTTGGGAGTGACTGTTTAGAAGCAAGTGTTCTGGAGTGTTTGGAGGGTTTTGGAGTGTATGGCACTGTTCTGGAGGGTTTGACAGTGTGTTGGAGTGTTTTGAGTAATTGCGTAGAAGCGAGTGCTTTGGAGTGCTATGGAGTGTTTTGGTGTCTCTTGGTGTGGTTTTGGAATGTATGGGACTATTCTGGAGGGTTTGGGAGAGTGTTTTGGAGTGTTTTGGATTATTTGGATTGTTTTGGCGTGTTGTGCTGTTTTGGAGTGTTTTGGAGTGTTGTGGAAAGTTTTGGTGTGTTTTTGAGTTATGGAGTGTTTTGGAGTATTTTGGAGTGGTTTGGTGTGTTTGGGAGAGCCTGTTTAGAAGCGAGAGTTTTGGAGTGTTTTGGAGTGTATGGGACTGTTCTGGAGAGTTTGGGAGTGTGTTGGAGTGTTTTGGAGTCTTTAGGTGTGTTTTGCATCGTTTTGGAGTGTTTTGGTGTGATTTGAGTTATGGAGTGTTTCGGAGTGTTTTGGACTGTTTTCAAATGTTTTGGAGTGAGTGCTTAGAAGCGATTGTTTTGGAGTGTTTTTGGAGTGTTTTTTGGAGTGTTTTTTAGTGTGTGTTTTTTGGAGTGTTTTGTATTTTTTGAGTGTTGTGGTGTTTTGGTGTGTTTTGGACTGTTTTGGAGTGTTGTGGAATGTCATGGTGTGTTTCTGAGTTATGTCGTGTTTTGAAGTGTTTTGGAGTGGATTGGAGTGACTGTTTTGAAGTGAGTGTTTCTGAGTGTGTTAGAGGGTTTCGGAGTGTATGGGACTCTTTTGGAGTGTTTGGGAGTGTTTTGGACTCTTTTGGTGTGTTTTGGATCGTTTTGGTGTACTGTAGACTTGTGGAATGTTTTGGAGTGAGTGTTTTGGTGTGTTTTGTGTGTAATGGAGCGTTTTGAAGTGTTTCGTAGTGTATGGGACTGTTTTGGAGAGTTTGGGAGTGTGTTGAACTGTTGTGCAGTGTTTTGCACTGTTTTGGAGTGCTTTGAATTTTTTGGAGCGACTGTTTTGGAGTATTTCGGAGTGTTTAGGACTGTTTTGTTGAGTTTCCGAGTGCTTGGGAGTGTTTGGGACTGTTTTGTAGAGTATCGGAGTGCTTGGTACTGTTTTGGAGTGTCTTAGAGGGTTTCGGAGTGTATTCGAGTGTTTTGGGAGTGTGCTGGCGTGTTGTAGAGTGTTTTGTAGTGTTTTGGAGTTTTTGGGAGTGACTGTTTAGAAGCGAGTGCTCTGGAGTGTTTTGGAGGGTTTTGGAGTGTATGGGACTGTTCTGGAGGGTTTGGGAGTGTGTTGGAGTGTTTTGGAGTGTTTTGAGTGAGTGCTTAGAAGCGAATGTTTTGGAGTGTTTTCGACTGTTTTGTAGAGTTTCGAACTGCTTGTGACTGTTTTGGAGTGTTTGGGAGTGTTTTGGAGTGTTTTGGTGTCTCTTGGTGTGGTTTTTGAATTAATGGGACTATTCTGGAGGGTTTGGGAGAGTGTTTTGGAGTGTTTTGGATTATTTTGGATTGTTTTGGCGTGCTGTGGTGTTTTGGTCTGTTTTGGAGTGTTTTGGAGGGTTGTGGAATGTTTTGGTGTGCTGTTGAGTTATGGAGTATTTTAGAGTGAGTGCTTAGCAGCCAGTGTTTTGGTGTGTTTTGAAGTGTTATGGAGTGTTTTGACGTGTTTCCTAAGTGTATGGACTGTTTTGGAGAGTTTGGGAGTGTGTTGGCGTGTTGTGCAGTGTTTTGAACTGTTTTGGAGTGCTTTGAATTTTTGTAGCGAGTATTTCGGTGTGCTTATACTGTTTTGTAGAGTTTCGGTGTGCTTGTACTGTTTTGGAGTGTTTGGGAGTGTTTTGGAGTGCTTTTAATGTCTTGGAGTGCTGTGGTGTTTTGGTGTGTTTTGGACTGTTTTGGAGTGTTCTGGTGTGTTTTTGAGTTATGTCGTGTTTTGGAGTGTTTTGGAGTGGTTTGGAGTGTTCGGGAGTGACTGTTTTGAAGCGAGTGTTTTGGTGTCTTTTAGAGGGTTTTGGAGTGTATTCGAGTGGTTTGGAGTGCATGGGGCTGCTTTGGTGATTTTGGGAGTGTGCTGGCGTGTTGTGGAGTGTTTTGTAGTGCATTAGAGTGTTTTGGATAGACTGTTTAGAAGCGAGTGTTTTGGAGTATTTTGGAGCGTTTTTGTACTGTTTAGTAGAGTTTTGGAATGCTTGGTACTGTTTTCGAGTGTTTGGGAGTGTTTTGGTGTTGTGCAGTTCTTTGCACTGTTTTGGAATGTTTGGAATTTTTAGGAGCGAGTGTTTTGGAGTATTTCGGAGTGTTTTGGACTGTTTTGTAGAATATCGGTGTGCTTGGGAGTGTTTTGGAGTGTTTGGGATTCTTTGGGATTCTTTGGGAGTGTATTGGACTGTATTGAAATTTTACTGGAGTGTTTTGGTGTGTTATTTACTCTTTTAGAGTGTTTGGGAGTGACTGTTTAGAAGCAAGTGTTCTGGAGTGTTTGGAGGGTTTTGGAGTGTATGGCACTGTTCTGGAGGGTTTGACAGTGTGTTGGAGTGTTTTTAGTAATTGCGTCGAAGCGAGTGCTTTGGAGTGTTATGGAGTGTTTTGGTGTCTCTTGGTGTGGTTTTGGAATGTATGCGACTATTCTGGAGGGTTTGGGAGAGTGTTTTGGAGTGTTTTGGATTATTTGGATTGTTTTGGCGTGTTGTGCTGTTTTGGAGTGTTTTGGAGTGTTGTGGAAAGTTTTGGTGTGTTTTTGAGTTATGGAGTGTTTTGGAGTATTTTGGAGTGGTTTGGTGTGTTTGGGAGAGTCTGTTTAGAAGCGAGAGTTCTGGAGTGTTTTGGAGTGTATGGGACTGTTCTGGAGAGTTTGGGAGTGTGTTGGAGTGTTTGGAGTCTTTAGGTGTGTTTTGCATCGTTTTGGAGTGTTTTGGTGTGATTTGAGTTATGGAGTGTTTCGGAGTGTTTTGGACTGTTTTCAAATGTTTTGGAGTGAGTGCTTAGAAGCGATTGTTTTGGAGTGTTTTTGGAGTGTTTTTTGGAGTGTTTTTTTGGAGTGTTTTGTATTTTTTGAGTATTGTGGTGTTTTGGTGTGTTTTGGACTGTTTTGGAGTGTTGTGGAGTGTCATGGTGTGTTTCTGAGTTATGTCGTGTTTTGAAGTGTTTTGGAGTGGATTGGAGTGACTGTTTTGAAGTGAGTGTTTCTCAGTGTGTTAGAGGGTTTCGGAGTGTATGGGACTCTTTTGGAGTGTTTGGGAGTGTTTTGGACTCTTTTGGTGTGTTTTGGATCGTTTTGGTGTACTGTAGACTTGTGGAATGTTTTGGAGTGAGTGTTTTGGTGTGTTTTGTGTGTAATGGAGCGTTTTGAAGTGTTTCGTAGTGTATGGGACTGTTTTGGAGAGTTTGGGAGTGTGTTGAACTGTTGTGCAGTGTTTTGCACTGTTTTGGAGTGCTTTGAATTTTTTGGAGCGAGTGTTTTGGAGTATTTCGGAGTGTTTAGGACTGTTTTGTTGAGTTTCCGAGTGCTTGGGAGTGTTTTGGACTGTTTTGTAGAGTATCGGAGTGCTTGGTACTGTTTTGGAGTGTTTGGGAGTGTTTTGGACTGTTCTGGTGCGTTTTTGCGTTATGTCGTGTTTTGGAGTGGTTTGGAGTGTTTGGGAGTGACTGTTTTGAAGCGAGTGTTTTGGTGTCTTTTAGAGGATTTCGGAGTGTATTCGAGTGGTTTGGAGTGTATGGGACTGCTTTGGAGGCTTTGGGAGTGTGCTGGCGTGTTGTGGAATGTTTTGTAGTGTATTAGAGTGTTTTGGATTGAGTGTTTAGAAGCGAGTGTTTTGGAGTGTTTTGGACTGTTTTGTAGAGTTTTGGAATGCTTGGTACTGTTTTGGAGTGTTTGGGAGTGTTTTGGTGTTGTGCAGTGCTTTGCACTGTTTTGGAGTGTTTGGAATTTTTAGGAGCGAGTGTTTTGTAGTATTTCGGAGTGTTTTGGACTGTTTTTGTAGAATATCGGAGTGCTTGGTACTGTTTTGGGAGTGTTTGGGAGTGTTTTGGAGTGTTTTTGAGTTATGTCGTGTTTTGGAGTGGTTTGGAGTGTCTTAGAGGGTTTCGGAGTGTATTCGAGTGTTTTGGAGTGTGTGGGAGTGTGCTGGCGTGTTGTGGAGTGTTTTGTAGTGTTTTGGAGTGTTTGGGAGTGACTGTTTTGAAGCGAGTGTTTTGGTGTGTTTTAGAGGGTTTCGGAGTGTATTCGAGTGGTTTGGAGTGTATGGGACTGCTTTGGAGGCTTTGGGAGTGTGCTGGCGTGTTGTGGAATGTTTTGTAGTGTATTAGAGTGTTTTGGATTGAGTGTTCAGAAGCGAGTGTTTTGGAGTATTTCGGGGTGTTTTGTAGAATATCGGAGTGCTTGGTACTGTTTTGGAATGTTTGGGAGTGTTTTGGAGTGTTTTTGTGTTATGTCGTGTTTTGGAGTGGTTTGGAGTGTCTTAGAGGGTTTCGGAGTGTATTCGAGTGTTTTGGAGGTTTTGGGAGTGTGCTGGCGTGTTGTAGAGTGTTTTGTAGTGTTTTTAGAGTTTTTGGGAGTGACTGTTTAGAAGCGAGTCTTCTGAAGTGTTTTGGAGGGTTTTGGAGTGTATGGACTGTTCTGGAGGGTTTGGGAGTGTGTTGGAGTGTTTTGGAGTGTTTTGAGTGAGTGCTTAGAAGCGAATGTTTTGGAGTGTTATGGCGTGTTTTCGACTGTTTTTGTAGAGTTTCGAACTGCTTGTGACTGTTTTGGAGTGTTTGGGAGTGTTTTGGAGTGTTTTGGTGTCTCTTGGTGTGGTTTTGGAATGTATGGGACTATTCTGGAGGGTTTGGGAGAGTGTTTTGGAGTGTTTTGGATTATTTTGGATTGTTTTGGCGTGTTGTGGTGTTTTTGGTCTGTTTTGGAGTGTTTTGGAGTGTTGTGGAATGTTTTGGTGTGCTGTTGAGTTATGGAGTATTTTAGAGTGAGTGCTTAGCAGCCAGTGTTTTGGTGTGTTTTGAAGTGTTATGGAGTGTTTTGACGTGTTTCCTAGTGTATGGGACTGTTTTGGAGAGTTTGGGAGTGTGTTGGAGTGTTGTGCAGTGTTTTGAACTGTTTTGGAGTGCTTTGAATTTTTGTAGCGAGTGTTTTGGAGTATTTCGGTGTGCTTAGGACTGTTTTGTAGAGTTTCGGTGTGCTTGGTACTGTTTTGGAGTGTTTGGGAGTGTTTTGGAGTGCTTTTAATGTCTTGGAGTGCTGTGGTGTTTTGGTGTGTTTTGGACTGTTTTGGAGTGTTCTGGTGTGTTTTTGAGTTATGTCGTGTTTTGGAGTGTTTTGGAGTGGTTTGGAGTGTTCGGGAGTGACTGTTTTGAAGCGAGTGTTTTGGTGTCTTTTAGAGGGTTTTGGAGTGTATTCGAGTGGTTTGGAGTGCATGGGGCTGCTTTGGTGGTTTTGGGGAGTGTGCTGGCGTGTTGTGGAGTGTTTTGTAGTGCATTAGAGTGTTTTGGATAGACCTGTTTAGAAGCGAGTGTTTTGGAGTATTTTGGAGCGTTTTGTACTGTTTTGTAGAGTTTTGGAATGCTTGGTACTGTTTTCGAGTGTTTGGGAGTGTTTTGGTGTTGTGCAGTTCTTTGCACTGTTTTGGAATGTTTGGAATTTTTAGGAGCGAGTGCTTTGGAGTATTTCGGAGTGTTTTGGACTGTTTTGTAGAATATCGGTGTGCTTGGGAGTGTTTTGGAGTGTTTGGGATTCTTTGGGATTCTTTGGGAGTGTATTGGACTGTATTGAAATTTTACTGGAGTGTTTTGGTGTGTTATTCACTCTTTTAGAGTGTTTGGGAGTGACTGTTTAGAAGCAAGTGTTCTGGAGTGTTTGGAGGGTTTTGGAGTGTATGGCACTGTTCTGGAGGGTTTGACAGTGTGTTGGAGTGTTTTGAGTAATTGCGTAGAAGCGAGTGCTTTGGAGTGTTATGGAGTGTTTTGGTGTCTCTTGGTGTGGTTTGGAATGTATGGGACTATTCTGGAGGGTTGGGAGAGTGTTTTGGAGTGTTTTGGATTATTTTGGATTGTTTTGGCGTGTTGTGGTGTTTTGGTCTGTTTTGGAGTGTTTTGGAGTGTTGTGGAATGTTTTGGTGTGCTGTTGAGTTATGGAGTATTTTAGAGTGAGTGCTTAGCAGCCAGTGTTTTGGTGTGTTTTGAAGTGTTATGGAGTGTTTTGACGTGTTTCCTAGTGTATGGGACTGCTTTGGAGGCTTTGGGAGTGTGCTGGCGTGTTGTGGAATGTTTTGTAGTGTATTAGAGTGTTTTGGATTGAGTGTTCAGAAGCGAGTGTTTTGGAGTATTTCGGGGTGTTTTGTAGAATATCGGAGTGCTTGGTACTGTTTTGGAATGTTTGGGAGTGTTTTGGAGTGTTTTTGTGTTATGTCGTGTTTTGGAGTGGTTTGGAGTGTCTTAGAGGGTTTCGGA
>NC_140992.1:157849628-157900215 GCF_052327205.1 Somniosus microcephalus | reverse complement strand
TTTTGGAGTGTTTTGGAGTGGTTTGGAGTGTTCGGGAGTGAATGATTTGAAGCGAGTGTTTTGGTGTCTTTTAGAGGGTTTTTGGAGTGTATTCGAGTGGTTTGGAGTGTATGGGACTGCTTTGGAGGTTTTGGGAGTGTGCTGGCGTGTTGTGGAGTGTTTTGTAGTGTATTAGAGTGTTTTGGATAGACTGTTTAGGAGCGAGTGTTTTGGAGTATTTTGGAGTGTTTTGGACTGTTTTGTAGAGTTTTGGAATGCTTGGTACTGTTTTGGAGGTGTTTGGGAGTGCTTTGGTGTTGTGCAGTGCTTTGCACTGTTTTGGAGTGTTTGGAATTTTTAGGAGCGAGTGTTTTGGAGTATTTCGGAGTGTTTTGGACTGTTTTGTAGAATATCGGTGTGCTTGGGAGTGTTTTGGAGTGTTTGGGATTCTTTGGGAGTGTATTGGACTGTATTGGAATTTTTCTGGAGTGTTTTGGTGTGTTATTTACTCTTTAAGAGTGTTTGGGAGTGACTGTTTAGAAGCAAGTGTTCTGGAGTGTTTGGAGGGTTTTGGAGTGTATGGCACTGTTCTGGAGGGTTTGGCAGTGTGTTGGAGTGTTTTGGAGTGTTTTGAGTAATTGCGTAGAAGCGAGTGCTTTGGAGTGTTATGGAGTGTTTTGGTGTCTCTTGGTGTGGTTTTGGAATGTATGGGACTATTCTGGAGGGTTTGGGAGAGTGTTTTGGAGTGTTTTGGATTACTTTGGATTGTTTTGGCGTGTTGTGGTGTTTTGGTCTGTTTTGGAGTGTTTTGGAGTGTTGTGGAATGTTTTGGTGTGTTTTTGAGTTATGGAGTGTTTTGGAGTATTTTGGAGGTGGTTTGGTGTGTTTGGGAGAGCCTATTTAGAAGCGAGTGTTTTTGGAGTGTTTTTGGAGTGTATGGGAGTGTGTTGAACTGTTGTGCAGTGTTTTTGCACTGTATTGGAGTGCTTTGAATTTTTGTAGCGAGTGTTTTGGAGTTATTTCGGAGTGTTTAGGACTGTTTTTTAGAGTTTCCGAGTGCTTGGGAGTGTTTTGGACTGTTTTGTAGAGTATCGGAGTGCTTGGTACTGTTTTGGAGTGTTTGGGGAGTGTTTTGGACTGTTCTGGTGCGTTTTTGCGTTATGTCGTGTTTTGGAGTATTTTGGAGTGGTTTTGGAGTGTTTGGGAGTGACTGTTTTGAAGCGAGTCTTTTGGTCTGTTTTAGAGGGTTTCGGAGTGTATTCGAGTGGTTTGCAGTGTTTTGGGACTGCTTTGGAGACTTTGGGAGTGTGCTGGCGTGTTGTGGAATGTTTTGTAGTGTATTAGAGTGTTTTGGATTGAGTGTTTAGAAGCGAGTGTTTTGGAGTATTTCGGAGTGTTTTGTAGAATATCGGAGTGCTTGGTACTGTTTTGGAGTGTTTTTGAGTTATGTCGTGTTTTGGAGTGGTTTGGAGTGTCTTAGAGGGTATCGGAATGTATTCGAGTGTTTTGGAGTGTATGGGATTGTTTTGGAGGTTTTGGGAGTGTGTTGGAGCGTTTTGGAGTGGTTTTGAGTGAGTGCTTAGAAGCGAATGTTTTGGAGTGTTATGGCGTGTTTTCGACTGTTTTGTAGAGTTTCGAACTGCTTGTGACTGTTTTGGAGTCTTTGGGAGTGTTAGGGAGTGTTTTGGAGTGTTTTGGATTGTTTTGGAGTGTTGTGGTGTTTTGGTCGGTTTTGGAGTGTTTTGGAGTGTCGTGGAATGTTTTGTTGTGTTTTTGAGTTATGGAGTGATTTGGAGTGTTTTGAATGGCTTGGAGTGTTTGGGAGAGCCTGTTTAGAAGTGAGTGTTTTGGACGGTTTTGAAGTGTATGGGACTGTTCTGGAGGGTTTGGGAGTGTGTTGGATTGTTTGGGAGTATTCCTGACTGTTCTGTAGTGCTTTGGGGTGTTTTGGGTGTGCGTTGGACTGTTTTGGAGTGTTCTGGTGTGTTATGTCGCGTTTTGGAGTGTTTCGAGTGATTGTTTTGAAGCGAGTGTTTTGGGGTGTATTAGAGGGTTTCGACGTGTAAGGGACTCTTTTGGAAGGATTGGGAGTGTTTTGTAGTGTTTTGGACACTTTTGATGTGTTTTGGATCGTTTTGTTGTGCTGTTGAGTTATGGAGTGTTTTGGAGTGAGTGCTTAATAGGCCAGTGTTTTTGAGTGATTTTTGGAGTGTTTTTTGGAATGTTTATTGGAGTTTTTTTTGGAGTGCTTTTGGACTGCTCATTGTAGTGTTTTTTGGAGTGTTTCTTGGAGTGTTTTTTTGGAGTGTTTTTTGGGAGTTTTTTTTTGGAGGAGTGTTTTTTTGGGAGTTTTTTTTGGAGGGGTTTTTTTTCGTGCTTTTTGGAGTGTTTTTTTGGATTTTTTTTTTGGAGTGTTTCTTGGAGAATTTTTTTTGGTGTTTTTTGAAGTGTTTTGTATTTTTTGAGTGTTGTTGTGTTTTGGTGTGTTTTGGACTGTTTTGGAGTGTTGTGGAGTGTTCTGGTGTGTGTTTGAGTTATGTCGTGTTTTGAAGTGTTTTGGAGTGGATTGGAGTGTTTTAGAGGTTTCGGAGTGTATGGGACTCTTTTGGGGTGGTTGAGAGTGTTTTGGACTCTTTTGGTGTGTTTTGGATCGTTTTGGTGTGCTGTTGAGTTATGGAGTGTTTTAGAGTGAGTGCTTAGTAGCCAGTGTTTTGTTGTGTTTTTGGAGTGTTATGGAGTGTATTGACGTGTTTCCTCGTGTATGGGGACTGTTTTGGAGAGTTTGGGAGTGTGTTGGAGTGTTGTGCAGTGTTTTGCACTGTTTTGGAGTGCTTTGAATTTTTGTAGCGAGTGTTTTGGAGTATTTCGGTGTGCTTAGGACTGTTTTGTACAGTTTCGGCGTGCTTGGTACTGTTTTGGAGTGTTTGGGAGTGTTTTGGAGTGCTTTGTAATGTCTTGAGGTGCTGTGGTGTTTTTAGTGTGTTTTGGACTGTTTTGGAGTGTTCTGGTGTGTTTTTGGGTTATGTCGTGTTTTGGAGTGTTTTGGAGTGGTTTGGAGTGTTCGGGAGTGAATGATTTGAAGCGAGTGTTTTGGTGTCTTTTAGAGGGTTTTGGAGTGTATTCGAGTGGTTTGGAGTGTATGGGACTGCTTTGGAGGTTTTGGGAGTGTGCTGGCGTGTTGTGGAGTGTTTTGTAGTGTATTAGAGTGTTTTGGATAGACTGTTTAGAAAGCGAGTGTTTTGGAGTATTTTGGAGTGTTTTGGACTGTTTTGTAGAGTTTTGGAATGCTTGGTACTGTTTTGCAGTGTTTGGGAGTGTTTTGGTGTTGTGCAGTGCTTTGCACTGTTTTGGAGTGTTTGGAATTTTTAGGAGCGAGTGTTTTGGAGTATTTCGGAGTGTTTTGGACTGTTTTGTAGAATATCGGTGTGCTTGGGAGTGTTTTGGAGTGTTTGGGATTCTTAGGGAGTGTATTGGACTGTATTGGAATTTTTCTGAAGTGTTTTGTGTGTTATTACGCTTTTAGAGTGTTTGGGAGTGACTGTTGAGAAGCAAGTGTTCTGGAGTGTTGGGAGTGTTATGAGTGTTTTGGTGTCTCTTGGCGTGGTTTTGGAATGTATGGGGACTATTCTGGAGGGTTTGGGAGAGTGTTTTGCAGTGTTTTGGATTATTTTGGATTGTTTTGGTGTGTTGTGGTGTTTTGGTCTGTTTTGGAGTGTTTTGGAGTGTTGTGGAATGTTTTGGTGTGTTTTTTGAGTTATGCAGTGTTTTGGAGTATTTTGGAGTGGTTTGATGTGTTTGGGAGAGCCTGTTTAGAAGCGAGTGTTTTGGAGTGTTTTGGAGTGGTAATGGGACTGTTCTGGAGAGTTTGAGAGTGTGTTGGAGTGTTTTGGAGTCTTTAGGTGTGTTTTGCATCGTTTTTGGAGTGTTTTGGTGTGATTTGAGTTATGGAGTGTTTCGGAGTGTTTTGGACTGTTTTCAAATGTTTTAGAGTGAGTGCTTAGAAGCGATTGTTTTGGAGTGTTTTTGGAGTGTTTTTGAGTGTTTTTTGGTGTGTGTTTTTTGGAGTGTTTTGTATTTTATTGAGTGTTGTGGTGTTTTGGTGTGTTTTGGACTGTTTTGGAGTGCTGTGGAGTGTCATGGTGTGTTTTTGAGTTTTTTCGTGTTTTGAAGTGTTTTGGAGTGGATTGGAGTGACTGTTTTGAAGTGAGTGTTTCTGAGTGTGTTAGAGGGTTTCGGAGTGTATGGGGCTCTTTTGGAGTGTTTTGGACACTTTTGGTGTGTTTTGGATCGTTTTGGTGTGCTGTTGACTTATGGAATGTTTTGGAGTGAGTGTTTTGGTGTGTTTGTGTGTTATGGAGTGTTTTGAAGAGTTTCGCAGTGTATGGGACTATTTTGGAGAGGTTTGGGAGTGTGTTGAACTGTTGTGCAGTGTTTTGCACTGTTTTGGAGTGCTTTGAATTTTTGGAGCGAGTGTTTTGGAGTATTTCGCAGTGTTTAGGACTGTTTTTTTTAGAGTTTCCGAGTGCTTGGGAGTCTTTGGACTGTTTTGTAGAGTATCGGAGTGCTTGGTACTGTTTTGGAGTGTTTGGGAGTGTTTTGGACTGTTCTGGTGCGTTTTTTGCGTTATGTCGTGTTTTGGAGTGTTTTGGAGTGGTTTGGAGTGTTTGGGAGTGACTGTTTTGAAGCGAGTGTTTTGGTGTGTTTAGAGGGTTTCGGAGTGTATTCGAGTGGTTTGGAGTGTATGGGACTGCTTTGGAGGCTTTGGGAGTGTGCTGGCGTGTTGTGGAATGTTTTGTAGTGTATTAGAGTGTTTTGGATTGAGTGTTTTAGAAGCGAGTGTTTTGGAGTATTTCGGAGTGTTTTTGTAGAATATCGGAGTGCTTGGTACTGTTTTGGAGTGTTTGGAGTGTTTTGGAGTGTCTTTGAGTTATGTCGTGTTTTGGAGTGGTTTGGAGTGTCTTAGAGGATTTCGGAATGTATTCGAGTGTTTTGAGTGTATGGGATTGTTTTGGAGGTTTTGGGGAGTGTGCTGGCGTGTTGTGGAGTGTTTTGTAGTGTTTTGGAGTTTTTGGGAGTGACAGTTTAGAAGCGAGTGTTCTGGAGTGTTTTGGAGGGTTTTGGAGTGTATGGGACTGTTCTGGAGGGTTTGGGAGTGTGTTGGATTGTTTGGGGAGTATTCCTGAACTGTTCTGTAGTGCTTTGGGGTGTTTTGGTGTGCGTTGGACTGTTTTGGAGTGTTCTGGTGTGTTTTTGCGTTATGTCGCGTTTTAGAGTGTTTCGAGTGACTGTTTTGAAGCGAGTGTTTTGGGGTGTATTAGAGGGTTTCGACGTGTATGGGACTCTTTTGGAAGGATTGGGAGTGTTTTGTAGTGTTTTGGACACTTTTGATGTGTTTTGGATCGTTTTGTTGTGCTGTTGAGTTATGGAGTGTTTTGGGAGTGAGTGCTTAATAGCCAGTGTTTTTGAGTGATTTTTGGAGTGTTTTTTGGAATGTTTATTGGAGTTTTTTTGGAGTGCTTTTTGGACTGCTCATTGTAGTGTTTTTTTGGAGTGTTTCTTGGAGTGTTTTTTGGAGTGTTTTTTGGGGAGTTTTTTTTTGGAGGAGTGTCTTTTTGGGAGTTTTTTTGGAGGGGTTTTTTTTCGTGCTTTTTGGAGTGTTTTTTGGATTTTTTTTTTTGGAGTGTTTCTTGGAGAATTTTTTGGTGTTTTTTGAAGTGTTTTGTATCTTTTGAGTGTTGTTGTGTTTTGGTGTGTTTTGGACTGTTTTGGAGTGTTGTGGAGTGTTCTGGTGTGTTTTTGAGTTATGTCGTGTTTTGAAGTGTTTTGGAGTGGATTGGAGTGTTTTAGAGGTTTCGGAGTGTATGGGACTCTTTTGGGGTGGTTGAGAGTGTTTTGGACTGTTTTGGTGTGTTTTGGATCGTTTTGGTGTGCTGTTGAGTTATGGAGTGTTTTAGAGTGAGTGCTTAGTAGCCAGTGTTTTGTTGTGTTTTGGAGTGTTATGGAGTGTATTGACGTGTTTCCTCGTGTATGGGACTGTTTTGGAGAGTTTGGGAGTGTGTTGGAGTGTTGTGCAGTGTTTTGCACTGTTTTGGAGTGCTTTGAATTTTTGTAGCGAGTGTTTTGGAGTATTTCGGTGTGCTTAGGACTGTTTGTACAGTTTCGGGCGTGCTTGGTACTGTTTTGGAGTGTTTGGGAGTGTTTTGGAGTGCTTTGTAATGTCTTGGAGTGCTGTGGCGTTTTAGTGTGTTTTGGACTGTTTTGGAGTGTTCTGGTGTGTTTTTGGGTTATGTCGTGTTTTGGAGTGTTTTGGAGTGGTTTGGAGTGTTTCGGGAGTGAATGATTTGAAGCGAGTGTTTTGTGTCTTTTAGAGGGTTTTGGAGTGTATTCGAGTGGTTTGGAGTGTATGGGGACTGCTTTGGAGGTTTTGGGAGTGTGCTGGGCTGTTGTGGAGTGTTTTGTAGTGTATTAGAGTGTTTTGGATAGACTGTTTAGAAGCGAGTGTTTTGGAGTATTTTGGAGTGTTTTGGACTGTTTTGTAGAGTTTTTGGAATGCTTGGTACTGTTTTGCAGTGTTTGGGAGTGTTTTGGTGTTGTGCAGTGCTTTGCACTGTTTTGGAGTGTTTGGGAATTTTTAGGGAGCGAGTGTTTTGGAGTATTTCGGAGTGTTTTGGACTGTTTTGTAGAATATCGGTGTGCTTGGGAGTGTTTTGGAGTGTTTGGGATTCTTAGGGAGTGTATTGGACTGTATTGGAATTTTTCTGAAGTGTTTTGTGTGTTATTTACGCTTTTAGAGTGTTTGGGAGTGACTTGAGAAGCAAGTGTTCTGGAGTGTTTGGAGTGTTATGGAGTGTTTTGGTGTCTCTTGGCGTGGTTTTGGAATGTATGGGACTATTCTGGAGGGTTTGGGAGAGTGTTTTGCAGTGTTTATGGATTATTTTGGATTGTTTTGGTGTGTTGTGGTGTTTTGGTCTGTTTTGGAGTGTTTTGGAGTGTTGTGGAATGTTTTGGTGTGTTTTTGAGTTATGCAGTGTTTTGGAGTATTTTGGAGTGGTTTGATGTGTTTGGGAGAGCCTGTTTAGAAGCGAGTGTTTTGGAGTGTTTTGGAGTGTATGGGACTGTTCTGGGAGAGTTTGAGAGTGTGTTGGAGTGTTTTGGAGTCTTTAGGTGTGTTTTGCATCGTTTTGGAGTGTTTTGGTGTGATTTGAGTTATGGAGTGTTTCGGAGTGTTTTGGACTGTTTTCAAATGTTTTAGAGTGAGTGCTTAGAAGCGATTGTTTTGGAGTGTTTTTGGAGTGTTTTTTGGAGTGTTTTTTGGTGTGTGTTTTTTTGGAGTGTTTTGTATTTTTTGAGTGTTGTGGTGTTTTGGTGTGTTTTGGACTGTTTTGGAGTGCTGTGGAGTGTCATGGTGTGTTTTTGAGTTTTTTCGTGTTTTGAAGTGTTTTGGAGTGGATTGGAGTGACTGTTTTGAAGTGAGTGTTTCTGAGTGTGTTAGAGGGTTTCGGAGTGTATGGGGCTCTTTTGGAGTGTTTTGGACACTTTGGTGTGTTTTGGGATCGTTTTGGTGTGCTGTTGACTTATGGAATGTTTTGGAGTGAGTGTTTTGGTGTGTTTTGTGTGTTATGGAGTGTTTTGAAGAGTTTCGCAGTGTATGGGACTATTTTGGAGAGTTTGGGAGTGTGTTGAACTGTTGTGCAGTGTTTTGCACTGTTTTGGAGTGCTTTGAATTTTTGGAGCGAGTGTTTTGGAGTATTTCGCAGTGTTTAGGACTGTTTTTTTAGAGTTTCCGAGTGCTTGGGAGTCTTTTGGACTGTTTTGTAGAGTATCGGAGTGCTTGGTACTGTTTTGGAGTGTTTGGGAGGTGTTTTGGGCTGTTCTGGTGCGTTTTTGCGTTATGTCGTGTTTTGGAGTGTTTTGGAGTGGTTTGGAGTGTTTGGGAGTGACTGTTTTGAAGCGAGTGTTTTGGTGTGTTTTAGAGGGTTTCGGAGTGTTTCGAGTGGTTTGGAGTGTATGGGACTGCTTTGGAGGCTTTGGGAGTGTGCTGGCGTGTTGTGGAGTGTTTTGTAGTGTTTTGGAGTTTTTGGGAGTGACAGTTTAGAAGCGAGTGTTCTGGAGTGTTTTGGAGGGTTTTGGAGTGTATGGGACTGTTCTGGAGGGTTTGGAGTGTGTTGGATTGTTTGGGAGTATTCCTGACTGTTCTGTAGTGCTTTGGGGTGTTTTGGTGTGCGTTGGACTGTTTTGGAGTGTTCTGGTGTGTTTTTGCGTTATGTCGCGTTTTAGAGTGTTTCGAGTGACTGTTTTGAAGCGAGTGTTTTGGGGTGTATTAGAGGGTTTCGACGTGTATGGGACTCTTTTGGAAGGATTGGGAGTGTTTTGTAGTGTTTTGGACACTTTTGATGTGTTTTGGATCGTTTTGTTGTGCTGTTGAGTTATGGAGTGTTTTGGAGTGAGTGCTTATTAGCCAGTGTTTTTGAGTGATTTTTTGGAGTGTTTTTTGGAATGTTTATTGGAGTTTTTTTGGAGTGCTTTTTGGACTGCTCATTGTAGTGTTTTTTGAGTGTTTCTTGGAGTGTTTTTTGGAGTGTTTTTTGGGAGTTTTTTTTTGGAGGAGTGTCTTTTTGGGAGTTTTTTTTGGAGGGGTTTTTTTTCGTGCTTTTTGGAGTGTTTTTTGGATTTTTTTTTTGGAGTGTTTCTTGGAGAATTTTTTGGTGTTTTTTGAAGTGTTTTGTATCTTTTGAGTGTTGTTGTGTTTTGGTGTGTTTTGGACTGTTTTGGAGTGTTGTGGAGTGTTCTGGTGTGTTTTTGAGTTATGTCGTGTTTTGAAGTGTTTTGGAGTGGATTGGAGTGTTTTAGAGGTTTCGGAGTGTATGGGACTCTTTTGGGGTGGTTGAGAGTGTTTTGGACTGTTTTGGTGTGTTTTGGATCGTTTTGGTGTGCTGTTGAGTTATGGAGTGTTTTAGAGTGAGTGCTTAGTAGCCAGTGTTTTGTTGTGTTTTGGAGTGTTATGGAGTGTATTGACGTGTTTCCTCGTGTATGGGACTGTTTTGGAGAGTTTGGGAAGTGTGTTGGAGTGTTGTGCAGTGTTTTGCACTGTTTTGGAGTGCTTTGAATTTTTGTAGCGAGTGTTTTGGAGTATTTCGGTGTGCTTAGGACTGTTTGTACAGTTTCGGCGTGCTTGGTACTGTTTTGGAGTGTTTGGGAGTGTTTTGGAGTGCTTTGTAATGTCTTGGAGTGCTGTGGCGTTTTAGTGTGTTTTGGACTGTTTTGGAGTGTTCTGGTGTGTTTTTGGGTTATGTCGTGTTTTGGAGTGTTTTGGAGTGGTTTGGAGTGTTCGGGAGTGAATGATTTGAAGCGAGTGTTTTGGTGTCTTTTAGAGGGTTTTGGAGTGTATTCGAGTGGTTTGGAGTGTATGGGACTGCTTTGGAGGTTTTGGGAGTGTGCTGGCGTGTTGTGGAGTGTTTTGTAGTGTATTAGAGTGTTTTGGATAGACTGTTTAGAAGCGAGTGTTTTGGAGTATTTTGGAGTGTTTTGGACTGTTTTGTAGAGTTTTGGAATGCTTGGTACTGTTTTGCAGTGTTTGGGAGTGTTTTGGTGTTGTGCAGTGCTTTGCACTGTTTTGGAGTGTTTGGAATTTTTAGGAGCGAGTGTTTTGGAGTATTTCGGAGTGTTTTGGACTGTTTTGTAGAATATCGGTGTGCTTGGGAGTGTTTTGGAGTGTTTGGGATTCTTAGGGAGTGTATTGGACTGTATTGGAATTTTTCTGAAGTGTTTTGTGTGTTATTTACGCTTTTAGAGTGTTTGGGAGTGACTTGAGAAGCAAGTGTTCTGGAGTGTTTGGAGTGTTATGGAGTGTTTTGGTGTCTCTTGGCGTGGTTTTGGAATGTATGGGACTATTCTGGAGGGTTTGGGAGAGTGTTTTGCAGTGTTTTGGATTATTTTGGATTGTTTTGGTGTGTTGTGGTGTTTTGGTCTGTTTTGGAGTGTTTTGGAGTGTTGTGGAATGTTTTGGTGTGTTTTTGAGTTATGCAGTGTTTTGGAGTATTTTGGAGTGGTTTGATGTGTTTGGGAGAGCCTGTTTAGAAGCGAGTGTTTTGGAGTGTTTTGGAGTGTATGGGACTGTTCTGGAGAGTTTGAGAGTGTGTTGGAGTGTTTTGGAGTCTTTAGGTGTGTTTTGCATCGTTTTGGAGTGTTTTGGTGTGATTTGAGTTATGGAGTGTTTCGGAGTGTTTTGGACTGTTTTCAAATGTTTTAGAGTGAGTGCTTAGAAGCGATTGTTTTGGAGTGTTTTTGGAGTGTTTTTTGGAGTGTTTTTTGGTGTGTGTTTTTTGGAGTGTTTTGTATTTTTTGAGTGTTGTGGTGTTTTGGTGTGTTTTGGACTGTTTTGGAGTGCTGTGGAGTGTCATGGTGTGTTTTTGAGTTTTTTCGTGTTTTGAAGTGTTTTGGAGTGGATTGGAGTGACTGTTTTGAAGTGAGTGTTTCTGAGTGTGTTAGAGGGTTTCGGAGTGTATGGGGCTCTTTTGGAGTGTTTTGGACACTTTTGGTGTGTTTTGGATCGTTTTGGTGTGCTGTTGACTTATGGAATGTTTTGGAGTGAGTGTTTTGGTGTGTTTTGTGTGTTATGGAGTGTTTTGAAGTGTTTCGGCAGTGTATGGGACTATTTTGGAGAGTTTGGGAGTGTGTTGAACTGTTGTGCAGTGTTTTGCACTGTTTTGGGGTGCTTTGAATTTTTGGAGCGAGTGTTTTGGAGTATTTCGCAGTGTTTAGGACTGTTTTTTTAGAGTTTCCGAGTGCTTGGGAGTCTTTTGGACTGTTTTGTAGAGTATCGGAGTGCTTGGTACTGTTTGGGAGTGTTTGGGAGTGTTTTGGACTGTTCTGGTGCGTTTTTGCGTTATGTCGTGTTTTGGAGTGTTTTGGAGTGGTTTGGAGTGTTTGGGAGTGACTGTTTTGAAGCGAGTGTTTTGGTGTGTTTTAGAGGGTTTCGGAGTGTATTCGAGTGGTTTGGAGTGTATGGGACTGCTTTGGAGGCTTTGGGAGTGTGCTGGCGTGTTGTGGAATGTTTTGTAGTGTATTAGAGTGTTTTGGATTGAGTGTTTTAGAAGCGAGTGTTTTGGAGTATTTCGGAGTGTTTTGTAGAATATCGGAGTGCTTGGTACTGTTTTGGAGTGTTTGGGAGTGTTTTGGAGTGTCTTTGAGTTATGTCGTGTTTTGGAGTGGTTTGGAGTGTCTTAGAGGATTTCGGAATGTATTCGAGTGTTTTGGAGTGTATGGGATTGTTTTGGAGGTTTTGGGAGTGTGCTGGCGTGTTGTGGAGTGTTTTGTAGTGTTTTGGAGTTTTTGGGAGTGACAGTTTAGAAGCGAGTGTTCTGGAGTGTTTTGGAGGGTTTTGGAGTGTATGGGACTGTTCTGGAGGGTTTGGGAGTGTGTTGGAGCGTTTTGGAGTGTTTTGAGTGAGTGCTTAGAAGCGAATGTTTTGGAGTGTTATGGCGTGTTTTCGACTGTTTTGTAGAGTTTCGAACTGCTTGTGACTGTTTTGGAGTGTTTGGGAGTGTTTGGGAGTGTTTTGGAGTGTTTTGGATTGTTTTGGAGTGTTGTGGTGTTTTGGTCGGTTTTGGAGTGTTTTCGAGTGTTGTGGAATGTTTTGTTGTGTTTTTGAGTTATGGAGTGTTTTGGAGTGTTTTGGAATGGCTTGGAGTGTTTGGGAGAGCCTGTTTAGAAGTGAGTGTTTTGGACGGTTTTGGAGTGTATGGGACTGTTCTGGAGGGTTTGGGAGTGTGTTGGATTGTTTGGGAGTATTCCTGACTGTTCTGTAGTGCTTTGGGGTGTTTTGGTGTGCGTTGGACTGTTTTGGAGTGTTCTGGTGTGTTTTTGCGTTATGTCGTGTTTTGGAGTGTTTCGAGTGACTGTTTTGAAGCGAGTGTTTTGGGGTGTATTAGAGGGTTTCGAAGTGTATGGGACTCTTTTGGAAGGATTGGGAGTGTTTTGTAGTGTTTTGGACACTCTTGATGTGTTTTGGATCGTTTTGGTGTGCTGTTGAGTTATGGAGTGTTTTGGAGTGAGTGCTTAATAGCCAGTGTTTTGGAGTGATTTTTGGAGTGTTTTTTGGTGTGTTTATTGGAGTTTTTTTGGAGTGCTTTTTGGACTGCTCATTGTTGTGTTTTTTGGAGTGTTTCTTGGAGTGTTTTTTGGGAGTTTTTTTTTGGAGGAGTGTTTTTTTGGGAGTTTTTTTTGGAGGGTTTTTTTTTCGTGTTTTTTGGATTTTTTTTTTGGAGTGTTTCTTGGAGAATTTTTTGGTGTTTTTTGAAGTGTTTCGTATTTTTTGAGTGTTGTTGTGTTTTGGTGTGTTTTGGACTGTTTTGGAGTGTTGTGGAGTGTTCACAGAATCACAGAATCACAGGCCCATCGAGCCTGCACCGACACATATCCCACCCTATCCCCGTAACTCCACGTATTTAATCCCCTAACACTAAGGGTCAATTTATCATAGCCAAATCAACCTAACCTGCACATCTTTGGACTGTGGGAGGAAACCGGAGCACCCGGAGGAAACCCACGCAGACACAGGGAGAATGTGCAAACTCCACACAGACAGTCGCCCGAGGCCAGATTTGAACCCGGGTCCCTGGCGCTGTGAGGCAACAGTGCTAACCACTATGCCACCATGCCCCCCTGGTTTGTTCTGGTGTGTTTTTGAGTTATGTCGTGTTTTGCAGTGTTTTGGAGTGGATTGGAGTGTTTTAGAGGTTTCGGAGTGTATGGGACTCTTTTGGGGTGGTTGAGAGTGTTTTGGACTCTTTTGGTGTGTTTTGGATCTTTTGGTGTGCTGTTGAGTTATGGAGTGTTTTAGAGTGAGTGCTTAGCAGCCAGTGTTAAGGTGTGTTTTGGAGTGTTATGGAGTGTTTTGACGTGTTTCCTAGTGTATGGGACTGTTTTGGAGAGTTTGGGAGTGTGTTGGAGTGTTGTGCAGTGTTTTGCACTGTTTTGGAGTGCTTTGAATTTTTGTAGCGAGTGTTTTGGAGTATTTCGGTGTGCTTAGGACTGTTTTGTAGAGTTTCGGCGTGCTTGGTACTGTTTTGGAGTGTTTGGGAGTGTTTTGGAGTGCTTTGTAATGTCTTGGAGTGCTGTGGTGTTTTGGTGTGTTTTGGACTGTTTTGGAGTGTTCTGGTGTGTTTTTGGGTTATGTCGTGTTTTGGAGTGTTTTGGAGTGGTTTGGAGTGTTCGGGAGTGACTGTTTTGAAGCGAGTGTTTTGGTGTCTTTTAGAGGGTTTTGGAGTGTATTCGAGTGGTTTGGAGTGTATGGGACTGCTTTGGAGGTTTTGGGAGTGTGCTGGCGTGTTGTGGAGTGTTTTGTAGTGTATTAGAGTGTTTTGGATAGACTGTTTAGGAGCGAGTGTTCTGGAGTATTTTGGAGTGTTTTGGACTGTTTTGTAGAGTTTTGGAATGCTTGGTACTGTTTTGGAGTGTTTGGGAGTGCTTTGGTGTTGTGCAGTGCTTTGCACTGTTTTGGAGTGTTTGGAATTTTTAGGAGCGAGTGTTCTGGAGTATTTCGGAGTGTTTTGGACTGTTTTGTAGAATATCGGTGTGCTTGGGAGTGTTTTGGAGTGTTTGGGATTCTTTGGGAGTGTATTGGACTGTATTGGAATTTTTCTGGAGTGTTTTGGTGTGTTATTTACTCTTTTAGAGTGTTTGGGAGTGACTGTTTAGAAGCAAGTGTTCTGGAGTGTTTGGAGGGTTTTGGAGTGTATGGCACTGTTCTGGAGGGTTTGGCAGTGTGTTGGAGTGTTTTGGAGTGTTTTGAGTAATTGCGTAGAAGCGAGTGCTTTGGAGTGTTATGAAGTGTTTTGGTGTCTCTTGGTGTGGTTTTGGAATGTATGGGACTATTCTGGAGGGTTTGGGAGAGTGTTTTGGAGTGTTTTGGATTATTTTGGATTGTTTTGGCGTGTTGTGGTGTTTTGGACTGTTTTGGAGTGTTGTGGAGTGTCATGGTGTGTTTTTGAGTTATGTCGTGTTTTGAAGTGTTTTGGAGTGGATTGGAGTGACTGTTTTGAAGTGAGTGTTTCTGAGTGTGTTAGAGGGTTTCGGAGTGTATGGGACCCTTTTGGAGTGTTTTGGACTCTTTTGGTGTGTTTTGGATCGTTTTGGTGTGCTGTTGACTTATGGAATGTTTTGGAGTGAGTGTTTTGGTGTGTTTTGTGTGTTATGGAGTGTTTTGAAGTGTTTCGCAGTGTATGGGACTGTTTTGGAGAGTTTGGGAGTGTGTTGAACTGTTGTGCAGTGTTTTGCACTGTTTTGGAGTGCTTTGAATTTTTGGAGCGAGTGTTTTGGAGTATTTCGGAGTGTTTAGGACTGTTTTTTAGAGTTTCCGAGTGCTTGGGAGTCTTTTGGACTGTTTTGTAGAGTATCGGAGTGCTTGGTACTGTTTTGGAGTGTTTGGGAGTGTTTTGGACTGTTCTGGTCCGTTTTTGCGTTATGTCGCGTTTTGGAGTGTTTTGGAGTGGTTTGGAGTGTTTGGGAGTGACTGTTTTGAAGCGAGTGTTTTGGTGTGTTTTAGAGGGTTTCGGAGTGTATTCGAGTGGTTTGGAGTGTATGGGACTGCTTTGGAGGCTTTGGGAGTGTGCTGGCGTGTTGTGGAATGTTTTGTAGTGTATTAGAGTGTTTTGGATTGAGTGTTTTAGAAGCGAGTGTTTTGGAGTATTTCGGAGTGTTTTGTAGAATATCGGAGTGCTTGGTACTGTTTTGGAGTGTTTGGGAGTGTTTTGGAGTGTCTTTGAGTTATGTCGTGTTTTGGAGTGGTTTGGAGTGTCTTAGAGGATTTCGGAATGTATTCGAGTGTTTTGGAGTGTATGGGATTGTTTTGGAGGTTTTGGGAGTGTGCTGGCGTGTTGTGGAGTGTTTTGTAGTGTTTTGGAGTTTTTGGGAGTGACTGTTTAGAAGCGAGTGTTTTGGACTGTTTTGTAGAGTTTTGGAATGCTTGGTACTGTTTTGGAGTGTTTGGGAGTGCTTTGGTGTTGTGCAGTGCTTTGCACTGTTTTGGAGTGTTTGGAATTTTTAGGAGCGAGTGTTCTGGAGTATTTCGGAGTGTTTTGGACTGTTTTGTAGAATATCGGTGTGCTTGGGAGTGTTTTGGAGTGTTTGGGATTCTTTGGGAGTGTATTGGACTGTATTGGAATTTTTCTGGAGTGTTTTGGTGTGTTATTTACTCTTTTAGAGTGTTTGGGAGTGACTGTTTAGAAGCAAGTGTTCTGGAGTGTTTGGAGGGTTTTGGAGTGTATGGCACTGTTCTGGAGGGTTTGGCAGTGTGTTGGAGTGTTTTGGAGTGTTTTGAGTAATTGCGTAGAAGCGAGTGCTTTGGAGTGTTATGAAGTGTTTTGGTGTCTCTTGGTGTGGTTTTGGAATGTATGGGACTATTCTGGAGGGTTTGGGAGAGTGTTTTGGAGTGTTTTGGATTATTTTGGATTGTTTTGGCGTGTTGTGGTGTTTTGGACTGTTTTGGAGTGTTGTGGAGTGTCATGGTGTGTTTTTGAGTTATGTCGTGTTTTGAAGTGTTTTGGAGTGGATTGGAGTGACTGTTTTGAAGTGAGTGTTTCTGAGTGTGTTAGAGGGTTTCGGAGTGTATGGGACCCTTTTGGAGTGTTTTGGACTCTTTTGGTGTGTTTTGGATCGTTTTGGTGTGCTGTTGACTTATGGAATGTTTTGGAGTGAGTGTTTTGGTGTGTTTTGTGTGTTATGGAGTGTTTTGAAGTGTTTCGCAGTGTATGGGACTGTTTTGGAGAGTTTGGGAGTGTGTTGAACTGTTGTGCAGTGTTTTGCACTGTTTTGGAGTGCTTTGAATTTTTGGAGCGAGTGTTTTGGAGTATTTCGGAGTGTTTAGGACTGTTTTTTAGAGTTTCCGAGTGCTTGGGAGTCTTTTGGACTGTTTTGTAGAGTATCGGAGTGCTTGGTACTGTTTTGGAGTGTTTGGGAGTGTTTTGGACTGTTCTGGTCCGTTTTTGCGTTATGTCGCGTTTTGGAGTGTTTTGGAGTGGTTTGGAGTGTTTGGGAGTGACTGTTTTGAAGCGAGTGTTTTGGTGTGTTTTAGAGGGTTTCGGAGTGTATTCGAGTGGTTTGGAGTGTATGGGACTGCTTTGGAGGCTTTGGGAGTGTGCTGGCGTGTTGTGGAATGTTTTGTAGTGTATTAGAGTGTTTTGGATTGAGTGTTTTAGAAGCGAGTGTTTTGGAGTATTTCGGAGTGTTTTGTAGAATATCGGAGTGCTTGGTACTGTTTTGGAGTGTTTGGGAGTGTTTTGGAGTGTCTTTGAGTTATGTCGTGTTTTGGAGTGGTTTGGAGTGTCTTAGAGGATTTCGGAATGTATTCGAGTGTTTTGGAGTGTATGGGATTGTTTTGGAGGTTTTGGGAGTGTGCTGGCGTGTTGTGGAGTGTTTTGTAGTGTTTTGGAGTTTTTGGGAGTGACTGTTTAGAAGCGAGTGTTCTGGAGTGTTTTGGAGTGTTTTGGAGTGTATGGGACTGTTCTGGAGGGTTTGGGAGTGTGTTGGAGTGTTTTGGAGTGTTTTGAGTGAGTGCTTAGAAGCGAATGTTTTGGAGTGTTATGGCGTGTTTTCGACTGTTTTGTAGAGTTTCGAACTGCTTGTGACTGTTTTGGAGTGATTGGGAGTGTTTGGGAGTGTTTTGGAGTGTTTTGGATTGTTTTGGAGTGTTGTGGTGTCTTGGTCGGTTTTGGAGTGTTTTGGAGTGTTGTGGAATGTTTTGTTGTGTTTTTGAGTTATGGAGTGTTTTGGAGTGTTTTGGAATGGCTTGGAGTGTTTGGGAGAGCCTGTTTAGAAGTGAGTGTTTTGGACGGTTTTGGAGTGTATGGGACTGTTCTGGAGGGTTTGGGAGTGTGTTGGATTGTTTGGGAGTATTCCTGACTGTTTTGTAGTGCTTTGGGGTGTTTTGGTGTGCTTTGGACTGTTTTGGAGTGTTCTGGTGTGTTTTTGCGTTATGTCGTGTTTTGGAGTGTTTCGAATGACTGTTTTGAAGCGAGTGTTTTGGGGTGTATTAGAGGGTTTCGAAGTGTATGGTACTCTTTTGGAAGGATTGGGAGTGTTTTGTAGTGTTTTGGACACTTTTGATGTGTTCTGGATCGTTTTGGTGTGCTGTTGAGTTATGGAGTGTTTTGGAGTGAGTGCTTAAATAGCCAGTGTTTTGGAGTCATTTTTGGAGTGTTTTTGGTGTGTTTATTGGAGTTTTTTTGGAGTGCTTTTTGGACTGCTCATTGTAGTGTTTTTTGGAGTGTTTCTTGGAGTGTTTTTTGGAGTGTTTTTTGGGAGTTTTTTTTTGGATTGTGTTTTTTTGGGAGTTTTTTTTGGAGGGGTTTTTTTTCGTGCTTTTTGGAGTGTTTTTTGGATTTTTTTTTTGGAGTGTTTCTTGGAGAATTTTTCGGTGTTTTTTGAAGTGTTTTGTATTTTTTGAGTGTTGTTGTGTTTTGGTGTGTTTTGGACTGTTTTGGAGTGTTGTGGAGTGTTCTGGTGTGTTTTTGAGTAATGTCGTGTTTTGAAGTGTTTTGGAGTGGATTGGAGTGTTTTAGAGGTTTCGGAGTGTATGGGACTCTTTTGGGGTGGTTGAGAGTGTTTTGGACTCTTTTGGTGTGTTTTGGATCGTTTTGGTGTGCTGTTGAGTTATGGAGTGTTTTAGAGTGAGTGCTTAGTAGCCAGTGTTTTGGTGTGTTTTGGAGTGTTGTGGAGTGTTCTGGTGTGTTTTTGAGTAATGTCGTGTTTTGGAGTGTTTTGGAGTGGTTTGGAGTGTTCGGGAGTGACTGTTTTGAAGCGAGTGTTTTGGTGTCTTTTAGAGGGTTTTGGAGTGTATTCGAGTGGTTTGGAGTGTATGGGACTGCTTTGGAGGTTTTGGGAGTGTGCTGGCGTGTTGTGGAGTGTTTTGTAGTGTATTAGAGTGTTTTGGATAGACTGTTTAGAAGCGAGTGTTTTGGAGTATTTTGGAGTGTTTTGGACTGTTTTGTAGAGTTTTGGAATGCTTGGTACTGTTTTGCAGTGTTTGGGAGTGTTTTGGTGTTGTGCAGTGCTTTGCACTGTTTTGGAGTGTTTGGAATTTTTAGGAGCGAGTGTTTTGGAGTATTTCGGAGTGTTTTGGACTGTTTTTTAGAATATCGGTGCGCTTGGGAGTGTTTTGGAGTGTTTGGGAGTGTTTGGGGTTCTTTGGGAGTGTATTGGACTGTATTTTAATTTTTCTGGAGTGTTTTGGTGTGTTATTTACTCTTTTAGAGTGTTTGGGAGTGACTGTTTAGAAGCAAGTGTTCTGGAGTGTTTGGAGGGTTTTGGAGTGTATGGCACTGTTCTGGAGGGTTTGGCAGTGTGTTGGAGTGTTTTGGAGTGTTTTGAGTAATTGCATAGAAGCGAGTACTTTGGAGTGTTATGGAGTGTTTTGGTGTCTCTTGGTGTGGTTTTGGAATATATGAGACTATTCTGGAGGGTTTGGGAGAGTGTTTTGGAGTGTTTCGGGTTATTTTGGATTGTTTTGGCGTGTTGTGGTGTTTTGGTCTGTTTTTGGAGTGTTGTGGAATGTATGGAGTGTTTTTGAGTTATGGAGTGTTTTGGAGTATTTTGGAGTGGTTTGGTGTGTTTGGGAGAGCCTGTTTAGAAGCGAGTGTTTTGGAGTGTTTTGGAGTGTATGGGACTGTTCTGGAGAGTTTGGGAGTGTGTTGGAGTGTTTAGGTGTGTTTTGCATCGTTTTGGAGTGTTTTGGTGTGATTTGAGTTATGGAGTGTTTCGGAGTGTTTTGGACTGTTTTCAAATGTTTTGGAGTGAGTGCTTAGAAGCGATTGTATTGGAGTGTTATTGGAGTGTTTTTTGGAGTGTTTTTTGGTGTGTGTTTTTTGGAGTGTTTTGTATTTTTTGAGTGTTGTGGTGTTTTGGTGTGTTTTGGACTGTTTTGGAGTGTTGTGGAGTGTCATGGTGTGTTTTTGAGTTATGTCGTGTTTTGAAGTGTTTTGGAGTGGATTGGAGTGACTGTTTTGAAGTGAGTGTTTCTGAGTGTGTTAGAGGGTTTTGGAGTGTATGGGACTCTTTTGGAGTGTTTGGGAGTGTTTTGGACTCTTTTGGTGTGTTTTGGATCGTTTTGGTGTGCTGTTGACTTATGGAATGTTTTGGAGTGAGTGTTTTGGTGTGTTTTGTGTGTTATGGAGTGTTTTGAAGTGTTTCGTAGTGTATGGGACTGTTTTGGAGAGTTTGGGAGTGTGTTGAACTGTTGTGCAGTGTTTTGCACTGTTTTGGAGTGCTTTGAATTTTTGGAGCGAGTGTTTTGGAGTATTTCGGAGTGTTTAGGACTGTTTTGTAGAGTTTCGGAGTGCTTGGGAGTGTTTTGGACTGTTTTGTAGAGTATCGGTGTGTTTGGTACTGTTTTGGAGTGTTTGGGAGTGTTTTGGACTGTTCTGGTGCGTTTTTGCGTTATGTCGTGTTTTGGAGTGGTTTGGAGTGTTTGGGAGTGACTGTTTTGAAGCGAACGTTTTGGTGTGTTTTAGAGGGCTTCGGAGTGTATTCGAGTGGTTTGGAGTGTATGGAACTGCTTTGGAGGCTTTGGGAGTGTGCTGGCGTGTTGTGGAATGTTTTGTAGTGTATTAGAGTGTTTTGGATTGAGTGTTTAGAAGCGAGTGTTTTGGAGTATTTCGGAGTGTTTTGTAGAATATCGGAGTGCTTGGTACGGTTTTGGAGTGTTTGGGAGTGTTTTGGAGTGTTTTTGAGTTATGTCGTGTTTTGGAGTGGTTTGGAGTGTTTCGGGTTTCGGAGTGTATTCGAGTGTTTTGGAGTGTATGGGATTGTTTTGGAGGTTTTGGGAGTGTGCTGGCGTGTTGTGGAGTGTTTTGTAGTGTTTTGGAGTTTTTAGGAGTGACTGTTTAGAAGCGAGTGTTCTGGAGTGCTTTGGAGGGTTTTGGAGTGTATGGGACTGTTCTGGAGGGTTTGGGAGTGTGTTGGAGTGTTTTGGAGTGTTTTGAGTGAGTGCTTAGAAGCGAGTGTTTTGGAGTATTTCGGAGTGTTTTGTAGAGTTTCGAACTGCTTGTGACTGTTTTGGAGTGTTTGGGAGTGTTTTGGAGTGTTTTGGATTGTTTTGGAGTGTTGTGGTGTTTTGGTCGGTTTTGGAGTGTTTTGGAGTGTTGTGGAATGTTTTGTTGTGTTTTTGAGTTATGGAGTGTTTTGGAATGGTTTGGAGTGTTTGGGAGAGCCTGTTTAGAAGTGAGTGTTTTGGAGGGTTTTGGAGTGTATGGGACTGTTCTGGAGGGTTTGGGAGTGTGTTGGATTGCTTGGGAGTATTCTGGACTGTTTTGTAGTGCTTTGGGGTGTTTTGGTGTGCTTTGGACTGTTTTGGAGTGTTCTGGTGTGTTTTTGCGTTATGGCGTGTTTTGGAGTGTTTCGAGTGACTGTTTTGAAGCGAGTGTTTTGGGGTGTATTAGAGGGTTTCGAAGTGTATGGGACTCTTTTGGAAGGATTGGGAGTGTTTTGTAGTGTTTTGGACACTTTTGATGTGCTTTGGTTCGTTTTGGTGTGCTGTTGAGTTATGGAGTGTTTTGGAGTGTTTTGGTGTTGTGCAGTGCTTTGCACTGTTTTGGAGTGTTTGGAATTTTTAGGAGCGAATGTTTTGGAGTATTTCGGAGTGTTTTGGACTGTTTTGTAGAATATCGGTGTGCTTGGGAGTGTTTTGGAGTGTTTGGGATTCTTTGGGAGTGTATTGGACTGTATTTTAATTTTTCTGGAGTGTTTTGGTGTGTTATTTACTCTTTTAGAGTGTTTGGGAGTGACTGTTTAGAAGCAAGTGTTCTGGAGTGTTTGGAAGGTTTTGGAGTGTATTCGAGTGGTTTGGAGTGTATGGGACTGCTTTGGAGGTTTTGGGAGTGTGCTGGCGTGTTGTGGAGTGTTTTGTAGTGTATTAGAGTGTTTTGGATAGACTGTTTAGAAGCGAGTGTTTTGGAGTATTTTGGAGTGTTTTGGACTGTTTTGTAGAGTTTTGGAATGCTTGGTACTCTTTTGGAGTGTTTGGGAGTGTTTTGGTGTTGTGCAGTGCTTTGCACTGTTTTGGAGTGTTTGGAATTTTTAGGAGCGAGTGTTTTGGAGTATTTCGGAGTGTTTTGGACTGTTTTGTAGAATATCGGTGCGCTTGGGAGTGTTTTGGAGTGTTTGGGAGTGTTTGGGGTTCTTTGGGAGTGTATTGGACTGTATTTTAATTTATCTGGAGTGTTTTGGTGTGTTATTTACTCTTTTAGAGTGTTTGGGAGTGACTGTTTAGAAGGAAGTGTTCTGGAGTGTTTGGAGGGTTTTGGAGTGTATGGCACTGTTCTGGAGGGTTTGGCAGTGTGTTGGACTGTTTTGGAGTGTTTTGATTAATTGCATAGAAGCGAGTACTTTGGAGTGTTATGGAGTGTTTTGGTGTCTCTTGGTGTGGTTTTGGAATATATGGGACTATTCTGGAGGGTTTGGGAGAGTGTTTTGGAGTGTTTCGGGTTATTTTGGATTGTTTTGGCGTGTTGTGGTGTTTTGGTCTGTTTTGGAGTGTTTTGGAGTGTTGTGGAATGTTTTGGTGTGTTTTTGAGTTATGGAGTGTTTTGGAGTATTTTGGAGTGGTTTGGTGTGTTTGGGAGAGCCTGTTTAGAAGCGAGTGTTTTGGAGTGTTTTGGAGTGTATGGGACTGTTCTGGAGAGTTTGGGAGTGTGTGGGAGTGTTTTGGAGTCTTTAGGTGTGTTTTGCATCGTTTTGGAGTGTTTTGGTGTGATTTGAGTTATGGAGTGTTTCGGAGTGTTTTGGACTGTTTTCAAATGTTTTGGAGTGAGTGCTTAGAAGCGATTGTATTGGAGTGTTATTGGAGTGTTTTTTGGAGTGTTTTTTGGTGTGTGTTTTTTGGAGTGTTTTGTATTTTTTGAGTGTTGTGGTGTTTTGGTGTGTTTTGGACTGTTTTGGAGTGTTGTGGAGTGTCATGGTGTGTTTTTGAGTTATGTCGTGTTTTGAAGTGTTTTGGAGTGGATTGGAGTGACTGTTTTGAAGTGAGTGTTTCTGAGTGTGTTAGAGGGTTTTGGAGTGTATGGGACTCTTTTGGAGTGTTTGGGAGTGTTTTGGACTCTTTTGGTGTGTTTTGGATCGTTTTGGTGTGCTGTTGACTTATGGAATGTTTTGGAGTGAGTGTTTTGGTGTGTTTTGTGTGTTATGGAGTGTTTTGAAGTGTTTCGCAGTGTATGGGACTGTTTTGGAAGGATTGGGGGTGTTTTGTAGTGTTTTGGACACTTTTGATGTGTTTTGGATCGTTTTGGTGTGCTGTTGAGTTATGGAGTGTTTGGGAGTGTTTTGGTGTTGTGCAGTGCTTTGCACTGTTTTGGATTGTTTGGAATTTTTAGGAGCGAGTGTTTTGGAGTATTTCGGAGTGTTTTGAACTGTTTTGTAGAATATCGGTGTGCTTGGGAGTGTTTTGGAGTGTTTGGGATTCTTAGGGAGTGTATTGGATTGTATTGGAATTTTTCTGGAGTGTTTTGTGTGTTATTTACGCTTTTAGAGTGTTTGGGAGTGACTGTTTAGAAGCAAGTGTTCTGGAGTGTTTGAAGTGTTTTGGAGTGTATGGCACTGTTCTGGAGGGTTTGGCAGTGTGTTGAAGTGTTTTGGAGTGTTTTGGGTAATTGCGTAGAAGCGAGTGCTTTGGAGTGTTATGGAGTGTTTTGGTGTCTCTTGGTGTGGTTTTGGAATGTATGGGACTATTCTGGAGGGTTTGGGAGAGTGTTTTGGAGTGTTTCGGATTATTTTGGATTGTTTTGGCGTGTTGTGGTGTTTTGGTCTGTTTTTGGAGTGTTGTGGAATGTATGGTGTGTTTTTGAGTTATGGAGTGTTTTGGAGTATTTTGGAGTGGTTTGGTGTGTTTGGGAGAGCCTGTTTAGAAGCGAGTGTTTTGGAGTGTTTTGGAGTGTATGGGACTGTTCTGGAGAGTTTGGGAGTGTGTTGGAGTGTTTAGGTGTGTTTTGCATCGTTTTGGAGTGTTTTGGTGTGATTTGAGTTATGGAGTGTTTCGGAGTGTTTTGGACTGTTTTCAAATGTTTTGGAGTGAGTGCTTAGAAGCGATTGTATTGGAGTGTTATTGGAGTGTTTTTTGGAGTGTTTTTTGGTGTGTGTTTTTTGGAGTGGTTTGTATTTTTTGAGTGTTGTGGTGTTTTGGTGTGTTTTGGACTGTTTTGGAGTGTTGTGGAGTGTGATGGTGTGTTTTTGAGTTATGTCGTGTTTTGAAGTGTTTTGGAGTGGATTGGAGTGACTGTTTTGAAGTGAGTGTTTCTGAGTGTGTTAGAGGGTTTTGGAGTGTATGGGACTCTTTTGGAGTGTTTGGGAGTGTTTTGGACTCTTTTGGTGTGTTTTGGATCGTTTTGGTGTGCTGTTGACTTATGGAATGTTTTGGAGTGAGTGTTTTGGTGTGTTTTGTGTGTTATGGAGTGTTTTGAAGTGTTTCGTAGTGTATGGGACTGTTTTGGAGAGTTTGGGAGTGTGTTGAACTGTTGTGCAGTGTTTTGCACTGTTTTGGAGTGCTTTGAATTTTTGGAGCGAGTGTTTTGGAGTATTTCGGAGTGTTTAGGACTGTTTTGTAGAGTTTCGGAGTGCTTGGGAGTGTTTTGGACTGTTTTGTAGAGTATCGGTGTGTTTGGTACTGTTTTGGAGTGTTTGGGAGTGTTTTGGACTGTTCTGGTGCGTTTTTGCGTTATGTCGTGTTTTGGAGTGGTTTGGAGTGTTTGGGAGTGACTGTTTTGAAGCGAACGTTTTGGTGTGTTTTAGAGGGCTTCGGAGTGTATTCGAGTGGTTTGGAGTGTATGGAACTGCTTTGGAGGCTTTGGGAGTGTGCTGGCGTGTTGTGGAATGTTTTGTAGTGTATTAGAGTGTTTTGGATTGAGTGTTTAGAAGCGAGTGTTTTGGAGTATTTCGGAGTGTTTTGTAGAATATCGGAGTGCTTGGTACGGTTTTGGAGTGTTTGGGAGTGTTTTGGAGTGTTTTTGAGTTATGTCGTGTTTTGGAGTGGTTTGGAGTGTGTCGGGTTTCGGAGTGTATTCGAGTGTTTTGGAGTGTATGGGATTGTTTTGGAGGTTTTGGGAGTGTGCTGGCGTGTTGTGGAGTGTTTTGTAGTGTTTTGGAGTTTTTAGGAGTGACTGTTTAGAAGCGAGTGTTCTGGAGTGCTTTGGAGGGTTTTGGAGTGTATGGGACTGTTCTGGAGGGTTTGGGAGTGTGTTGGAGTGTTTTGGAGTGTTTTGAGTGAGTGCTTAGAAGCGAGTGTTTTGGAGTATTTCGGAGTGTTTTGTAGAGTTTCGAACTGCTTGTGACTGTTTTGGAGTGTTTGGGAGTGTTTTGGAGTGTTTTGGATTGTTTTGGAGTGTTGTGGTGTTTTGGTCGGTTTTGGAGTGTTTTGGAGTGTTGTGGAATGTTTTGTTGTGTTTTTGAGTTATGGAGTGTTTTGGAATGGTTTGGAGTGTTTGGGAGAGCCTGTTTAGAAGTGAGTGTTTTGGAGGGTTTTGGAGTGTATGGGACTGTTCTGGAGGGTTTGGGAGTGTGTTGGATTGCTTGGGAGTATTCTGGACTGTTTTGTAGTGCTTTGGGGTGTTTTGGTGTGCTTTGGACTGTTTTGGAGTGTTCTGGTGTGTTTTTGCGTTATGTCGTGTTTTGGAGTGTTTCGAGTGACTGTTTTGAAGCGAGTGTTTTGGGGTGTATTAGAGGGTTTCGAAGTGTATGGGACTCTTTTGGAAGGATTGGGAGTGTTTTGTAGTGTTTTGGACACTTTTGATGTGCTTTGGTTCGTTTTGGTGTGCTGTTGAGTTATGGAGTGTTTTGGAGTGTTTTGGTGTTGTGCAGTGCTTTGCACTGTTTTGGAGTGTTTGGAATTTTTAGGAGCGAGTGTTTTGGCGTATTTCGGAGTGTTTTGGACTGTTTTGTAGAATATCGGTGTGCTTGGGAGTGTTTTGGAGTGTTTGGGATTCTTTGGGAGTGTATTGGACTGTATTTTAATTTTTCTGGAGTGTTTTGGTGTGTTATTTACTCTTTTAGAGTGTTTGGGAGTGACTGTTTAGAAGCAAGTGTTCTGGAGTGTTTGGAAGGTTTTGGAGTGTATTCGAGTGGTTTGGAGTGTATGGGACTGCTTTGGAGGTTTTGGGAGTGTGCTGGCGTGTTGTGGAGTGTTTTGTAGTGTATTAGAGTGTTTTGGATAGACTGTTTAGAAGCGAGTGTTTTGGAGTATTTTGGAGTGTTTTGGACTGTTTTGTAGAGTTTCGAACTGCTTGTGACTGTTTTGGAGTGTTTGGGAGTGTTTTGGAGTGTTGTGGTGCTTTGGTCTGTTTTGGAGTGTTGTGGAATATTTTGGTGCGTTATTGAGTTATGGAGTGTTTTGGAGTGTTTTGGAATGGTTTGGAGTGTTTGGGAGAGCCTGTTTAGAAGCGAGTGTTTTGGAGTGTTTGGAGGGTTTTGGAGTGTATGGGACTGTTCTGGAGGGTTTGGGAGCGAGTTGGAGTGTTTTGGAGTCTTTAGGAGTGTTTTGCGTCGTTTTGGAGTGTTTTGGTGTGATTTGTGATATGGAGTCTTTAAGAGTGTTTTGGGCTGTTTTCAAATGTTTTGGAGTGAGTGCTTAGATGCTATTGTTTTGGAGTGTTTTGCAGTGTTGTGGAGTGTTTTGGATTGAGTGTTTAGAAGCTAGTGTTTTGGAGTATTTTGGAGTGTTTTGGACTGTTTTGTGGAGTTTCGGAATGCTTGTTACTGTTTTGGAGTGTTTGGGAGTGTTTGGGAGTGTATTGGACTGTATTTGTGTTTCTCTGGAGTGTTTTGGTGTGTTATGGACTATTTTGGAGTGTTTGAGAGTGACTGTTTAGAAGCGAGTGTTCTGGAGTGTTTTGAGTAATTGCGTAGAAGCGAGTGTTTTGGAGTGTTATGGAGTGGTTTAGAGTCTTTTGGTGTGGTTTTGCAGTGTATGGGACTGTTCTGGAGGGTTTAGGAGTGTGTTGGAGTGTTGTGCAGTGTTTTGCACTGTTTTGGATTGCTTTGAATTTTTGGAGCGAGTGTTTTGAAGTATTTCGGAGTGTTTTGGACTGTTTTGTAGAGTGTTCTGGTGTGTTTTTGAGTTATGTCGTGTTTTGAAGTGTTTTGGAGTGGATTGGAGTGACTGTTTTGAAGCGAGTGTTTCTGAGTGTTTTAGAGGGTTTCAGAGTGTATGGGACTCTTTTGGAGTGTTTGGGAGTGTTTTGGACTCTTTTGGTGTGTTTTGGATCGTTTTGGTATGCTGTTGAGTTATGGAGTGAGTGCTTAGTAGCCAGTGTTTTGGTGTGTTCTGTGTGTTATGGAGTGTTTTGAAGTGTTCCGTAGTGTATGGGACTGTTTTGGAGAGTTTGGGAGTGGACTGGCGTGTTGTGGAGTGTTTTGTAGTGTATTAGAGTGCTTTGGATTGATTGTTTAGAAGCGAGTGTTTTGGACTATTTCGGAGTGTTTTGTAGAGTATCGGAGTGCTTGGCACTGTTTTGGAGTGTTTGGGAGTGTTTTGGAGTGTTCTGGTGTGTTTTTGAGTTATATCGTGTTTTGGAGTGGTTTGGAGTGTCTTAGATGGTTTCGGAGTGTATTCGAGTGTTTTGGAGTGTATGGGACTGTTTTGGAGGTTTTGGCAGTGTGCTGGCGTGTTGTGGAGTGTTTTGTAGTGTATTAGTGTTTTGGATTGAATGTTTTTTGTAGTGGTTTGGAGTTTTTGGGAGAGCCTGTTTAGAAGCGAGTGTTTTGGAGGATTTTGGAGTGTATGGGACTGTTCTGGAGGGTTTGGGAGTGTTTTGGATTGTTGTGCAGTGTTTTGCACTGTTTTGGATTGCTTTGAATTTTTGGAGCGAATGTTTTGGAGTATTTCGGAGTGTTTTGGACTGTTTTGTAGAGTATCGGAGTGCTTGGGAGTGTTTTGGAGTGTTTTGGAGTGTTTGGGAGTGTTTGGCAGTGTTTGGGAGTGTATTGGACTGTATTAGCGTTTTTCTGGAGTGTTTTGGTGTGTTATGGACTATTTTGGAGTGTTTGAGAGTGACTGTTTAGAAGCGAGTGTTCTGGAGTGTTTTCGAGGGTTTTGGAGTGTATGGGACTGTTCTGGAGGGTTTGGGAGTGTGTTGGAGTGTTTTGGAGTGTTTTGAGTAATTGCATAGAAGCGAGAGTTTTGGAGTGTTATGGAGTGGTTTAGAGTCTTTTGGTGTGGTTTTGGAGTGTATGGGACTGTTCTGGAGGGTTAAGGAGTGTGTTGGAGTGTTTTGGAGTGTTTTGAGTGAGTGCTTAGAAGCGAATGTTTTGGAGTGTTTTGGAGTGTTTTCGACTGTTTTGTAGAGTTTCGAACTGCTTGTGACTGTTTTGGAGTGTTTGGGAGTGTTTTGGAGTGTTTTGGAATCTTTTGGAGTGTTGTGGTGTTTTGGTCTGTTTTGGAGTGTTTTGGAGTGTTGTGGAATGTTTTGGTGCGTGTTTGAGTTATGGCGTGTTTTGGAGTGTTTTGGAATGGTTTGGAGTCCAAAACACTCCCAAACACTCCAAAAGAGTCCCATACACTCCGAAACCCTCTAAAACACTCAGAAACACTCGCTTCAAAACAGTCACTCCAATCCAGTCCAAAACACTTCAAATCACGACATAACTCAAAAACGCACCAGAACACTCCACAACACTCGCTTCTACGCAATTACTCAAAACACTCCAAAACACTCCAACACACTCCCAAACCCTCCAGAACAGTCCCATACACTCCAAAAGCCGCCAAACACTCCAGAACACTCACTTCTAAACAGTCACTCCCAAACACTCCAAAAGAGTCCATAACACACCAAAACACTCCAGAAAAACTCAAATACAGTCCAATACACTCCCAAACACTCCAAAACACTCCAAAACACTCCCAAGCACACCGATATTCTACAAAACAGTCCAAAACACTCCGAAATACTCCAAAACACTCGCTCTTAAAAATTCCAAACACTCCAAAACAGTGCAAAGCACTGCACAACACCAAAACACTCCCAAACACTCCATAACAGTACGAAGCATGCCAAAACTCTACAAAACAGTCCGAAACACTCCAAAATACTCCAAAACACTCGCTTCTAAACACTCTATTCAAAACACTCTAATACACTACAAAACATTCCACAACACGCCAGCACACTCCCAAAACCTCCAAAGCAGTCCCATACACTCCAAACCACCCGAATACACTCCGAAACCCTCTAAAACACACCAAAACACTCGCTTCAAAACAGTAACTCCCAAACACTCCAAACCACTCCAAAACACTCCAAAACACGACCTAACTCAAAAACACACCAGAACACTCCAAAACAGTCCAAAACACACCAAAACACTCCCAAACACTCCAGAACAGTACCAAGCACTCCGAAACTCTACAAAACAGTCCTAAAGACTCCGAAATACTCCAAAACACGCTCCAAGAATTCAAAGCACTCCAAAACAGTGCAAAACACTGCACAACACTCCAACACACTCCCAAACTCTCCAAAACAGTCCCATACACTACGAAACACTTCAAAACACTCCATAACACACCAAAACACTGGCTACTAAGCACTCACTCTAAAACAGTCCATAACTCAACAGCACACCAAATCGATCCAAAACACACTAAAAGAGTCCAAAACACTCTCAAACACCCCAAAAGATTCCATACACTCCGAAACCTCTAAAACACTCAATCCACTCCAAAACACTTCAAAACACGACATAACTCAAAAACACACCAGAACACTCCACAACACTCCAAAATAGTCCAAAACACACCAAAACACAACAACACTCAAAAAATACAAAACACTCCAAAAACATCCAAAAAACACTGCAAAAAACACTCCAAAAAACACCTAAAAATTGCCCTCCAAAAAAAATTCCCAAATAAACACTCCTCCAAAAAAAAACTCCCAAAAAACACTCCATAAAACACTCCAAAAAACACTACAATGAACAGTCCAAAAAGCACTCCAACAAAACTCCAAAAAACACACCAAAAAACACGCCAAAAATCACTCCAAAACACCGGCTACTAAGCACTCACTCCAAAACACTCCATAACTCAACAGCACACCAAAACGATCCAAAACACACCAAAAGAGTCCAAAAACACTCCAAAATACTCCCAATCCCTCCAAAGTCCCATACACTTCGAAACCCTCTGAAACACTCCAAAACACTCGCTTCAAAACAGCCACTCCAAAACACTCCAAAACACGACATAACTCAAAAACACACCAAAACACTCCAAAAAAGTCCAAAACACACCAAAACAACACAACACTCCAAAACATTACAAAACACTCCAAAACACTCCAAAACAGTAACAAGCATCCCGAAACTCCACAAAACAGTCCAAAACACACCAAAATACTCCAAAATACTAGCTTCTAAACACTCAATCCAAAACACTCCACAACACTGCAAAACACTCCAAAACAATAGCATCTAAGCACTCACGCCAAAACATTTGTAAACAGCCCAAAACACTCCGAAAGACTCCATATCACAAATCACACCAAAACACTCCAAAACGACGCAAAACACTCCTAAAGACTCCAAAACACTCCAACTCACTCCCAAACCCTCCAGAACAGTCCCATACACTCCAAAACCCTCCAAAACACTTCAAAACACTCGCTTCTAAACAGGCTCTCCCAAACACTCCAAACCATTCCAAAACACTGCAAAACACTCCATAACTCAAAAACGCACCAAAACATTCCACAACACTCCAAAACACTCCAAAACAGACCAAAACACCACAACACTCCAAAACAATCCAAAACACTCCAAAACACTCCCAAACACTCCATAACAGTCACAAGCAGTTCGAAACTCTACAAAACAGTCGAAAACAGTCGAAAACACTCCAAAACATTCGCTTCTAAGCACTCACTCAAAACACTCCAAAACACTCCAACACACTCCTAAACCCTCCAGAACAGTCCCATACACTCCAAAACCACACCAAAAGACTCTAAACCACTCCATAACACTCCAAAACACTCGCTTCCATGCAATTACTCAAAACACTCAAAAACACTCCAACACACCCCAAACCCTCCAGAACAGTCCCATACTCTCCAATACACTCGAAAACACTCCAGAACACTCGCTTCTAAACAGTCACTCTCAAACACTCCAAAATAGTCCATAACACACCAAAACACTCCAGAAAAACTCTAATACAGTCCAATACACTCCCAAACACTGCCAAACACTCCAAAACACTCCAAAACACTCCCAAGCACTCCGATACTCTACAAAACAGTCCAAAACACTCCGAAATACTCCAAAACACTCGCTCCAAAAATTCAAAGCAATCCAAAACAGTGCAAAACACTGCACAACACTCCAACACACTCCCAAACCCTCCAGAACAGTCCCGTACACTCCAAAATCCTCCAAAATACTCGCTTCTAAACAGGCTCTCCCAAAAGATCCAAACCATTACAAAAAACATTCAATCCAAAACACTCTAATTCACTACAAAACACTCCACAACAAGCCAGCACACTCCCAAAACCTCCAAAACAGTCCCCTACACTCCAAAACACTCGAATACACTCCGAAACCATCTTAGTGTATTAGAGGGTTTCGAAGTGCATGGGACTCTTTTGGAGGGATTGGGAGTGTTTTGTAGTGTTTTGGAGTGGATTGGAGTGTTTTACAGGTTTCGGAGTGTATGGACTCTTTTGGGGTGTTTGAGAGTGTTCTGGACTCTTTTGGTGTGTTTTGGATCGATTTGGTGTGCTGTTGAGTTATGGAGTGTTTAAGAGTGAGTGCTTAGTAGCCAGTGTTCTGGTGTGTTTTGGAGTTTTATGGAGTGTTTTGAAGTGCTTCGTAGTGTATGGGACTGTTTTGGGGAATTTGGGAGTGTGTTGGAATGTTGTGCAGTGTTTTGCACTGTCTTGGAGTGCTTTGAATTTTTGAAGCGTGTTTTGGAGTATTTCGGAGTGTTTAGGACTGTTTTGTAGAGTTTTGGAATGCTTCGCACTGTTATGGAGTGTTTGGGAGTGTTTTGGTGTTGTGCAATGCTTTGCACTGTTTTGGAGTGTTTGGAATTTTTAAGAGCGAGTGTTTTGGAGTATTTCGGAGTGATTTGGACTGTTTTGTAGAATATCGGTGTGCTTGGGAGTGTTTTGGAGTATTTGGGAGTGTATTGGACTGTATTTGAGTTTTTCTGGAGTGTTTTGGTGTGTTATGGACTCTTTTGGAGTGTTTGGGAGTGACCGTTTAGAAGCGAGTGTTCTGGAGTGTTTGGTGTGGTTTTGGCGTGTATGGGACTGTTCTGGAGGGTATGGGAGTGTGTTGGAGTGTTTTGGAGTGTTTTGAGTGAGTGCTTAGAAGCGAATGTTTTGGAGTGTTATGGAGTGTTTTCGACTGTTTTGTAGAGGTTCGAACTGCTTGTGACTGTCTTGGAGTGTTTGGGAGTGTTTTGGAATGTTTTTGATTGTTTTGGAGTGTTGTGGAGTGTTCTGGTGTGTTTTTGAGTTATGTCGTGTTTTGAAGTGTTTTGGAGTGGATTGGAGTGACTGTTTTGAAGCGAGTGTTTCTGAGTGTTTTAGAGGATTTCGGAGTGTATGGGACTCTTTTGGAGTGTTTGGGAGTGTTTTGGACTCTTTTGGTGTGTTTTGGATCGTTTTGGTGTGCTGTTGAGTTATGGAGTGAGTGCTTAGTAGCCAGTGTTTGGTGTGTTTTGTGTGTTATGGAGTGTTTTGAAGTGTTCCGTAGTGTATGGGACTGTTTTGGAGAGTTTGGGAGTGGGCTGGCGTGTTGTGGAGTGTTTTGTAGTGTATTAGAGTGTTTTGGATTGAATGTATTTTGTAGTGGTTTGGAGTTTTTGGGAGAGCCTCTTTAGAAGCGAGTGTTTTAGAGGATTTTGGAGTGTACGGGACTGTTAGGGAGTGTTTGGGAGTGTTTTGGTGTTGTGCAGTGCTTTGCACTGTTTTGGAGTGTTTGGAATTATTAAGAGCGAGTGTTTTGCAATATTTCGGAGTGTTTTGGACTGTTTTGTAGAGTATCGGAGTGCTTGGGAGTGTTTTGGAGTGTTTTGGAGTGTTTGGGAGTGTTTGGCAGTGTTCGGGAGTTTATTGGACTGTATTAGAGTTTTTCTGGAGTGTTTTGGTGTGTTATGGACTATTTTGGAGTGTTTGAGAGTGACTGTTTAGAAGCGAGTGTTCTGGAGTGTTTTCGAGGGTTTTGGAGTGTATGGGACTGTTCTGGAGGGTTTGGGAGTGTGTTGGAGTGTTTGGAGTGTTTTGAGTAATTGCATAGAAGCGAGTGTTTTCGAGTGTTATGGAGTGGTTTAGAGTCTTTTGGTGTGGTTTTGGAGTGTATGGGACTGTTCTGGCGGGTTTAGGAGTGTGTTGGAGTGTTTTGGAGTGTTTTGAGTGAGTGCTTAGAAGCGAATGTGTTGGAGTGTTTTGGAGTGTTTTCGACTGTTTTGTAGAGTTTCGAACTGCTTGTGACTGTTTTGGAGTGTTTGGGAGTGTTTTGCAGTGTTTTGGATTGTTTTGGAGTGTTGTGGAGTGTTCTGGTGTGTTTTTGAGTTATGTCGTGTTTTGAAGTGTTTTGGAGTGGATTGGAGTGACTGTTTTGAAGCTAGTGTTTCTGAGTGTTTTAGAGGGTTTCGGAGTGTATGGGACTCTTTTGGTGTGTTTTGGATCGTTTCGGTGTGCTGTTGAGTTATGGAGTGAGTGCTTAGTAGCCAGTGTTTTGGTGTGTTTTGTGTGTTATGGAGTGTTTTGAAGTGTTCCGTAGTGTATGGGACTGTTTTGGAGAGTTTGGGAGTGGGCTGGCGTGTTGTGGAGTGTTTTGTAGTGTATTAGAGTGTTTTGGATTGAGTGTTTAGAAGCGATTGTTTTGGAGTATTTCGGAGTGTTTTGTAGAGTATCGGAGTGCTTGGTACTGTTTTGGAGTGTTTGGGAGTGTTTTGGAGGTTTTGGGAGTGTGCTGGCGAGAGTGTTTTGGATTGAATGTTTTTTGTAGTGGTTTGGAGTTTTTGGGAGAGCCTGTTTAGAAGCGAGTGTTTTGGAGGATTTTGGAGTGTACGGGACTGTACTGGAGGGTTTGGGAGTGTGTTGGAGTGTTGTGCAGTGTTTTGCAACTGTTTTGGATTGCTTTGAATTTTTGGAGCGAGTGTTTTGGAGTATTTCGGAGTTTTTTGGACTGTTTTGTAGAGTATCGGAGTGCTTGGGAGTGTTTTGGAGTGTTTGGGAGTGTTTGGCAATGTTTGGAAGTGTATTGGACTGTATTAGAGTTTTTCTGGAGTGTTTTGGTGTGTTATGGACTATTTTGGAGTGTTTGAGAGTGACTGTTTAGAAGCCAATGTTCTGGAGTGTTTTCGAGGTTTTGGAGTGTATGGGACTGTTCTGGAGGTTTTGGGAGTGTGTTGGAGTGTTTTGGAATGTTTTGAGTAATTGCGTAGAAGCGAGTATTTTGGAGTGTTATGGAGTGGTTTAGAGTCTTTTGGTGTGGTTTTGGAGTGTATGGGACTGTTCTGGAGGGTTTAGGAGTGTGTTGGAGTGTTTTGGAGTGTTTGAGTGAGTGCTTAGAAGCGAATGTTTTGGAGTGTTTTGGAGTGTTTTCGACTGTTTTGTAGAGTTTCGAACTGCTTGTGACTGTTTTGGAGTGTTTGGGAGTGTTTTGGAGTGTTTTGGATTATTTTGGAGTGTTGTGGTGTTTTGGTCTGTTTTGGAGTGTTTTGGAGTGTTGTGGAATGTTTTGGTGCGTTTTTGAGTTATGGAGTGTTTTGGAGTGTTTTGGAATGGTTTGGAGTGTTTGGGAGAGCCTGTGTAGAAGCGAGTGTTTTGGAGTGTTTTGGAGGGTTTTGGAGTGTATGGGACTGTTCTGGAGGGTTTGGGAGTGAGTTGGAGTGTTTTGGAGTCTTTAGGAGTGTTTTGCGTCGTTTTGGAGTGTTTTGGTGTGATTTGTGATATGGAGTCTTTCGGAGTGTTTTGGGCTGTTTTCAAATGTTTTGCAGTGAGTGCTTAGATGCTATTGTTTTGGAGTGTTTTGCAGTGTTGTGAAGTGTTTTGGATTGAGTGTTTAGAAGCTAGTGTTTTGGAGTATTTTGGAGTGTTTTGGACTGTTTTGCGGAGTTTCGGAATGCTTGTTACTGTTTTGGAGTGTTCTGGTGTGTTTTTGCGTTATGTCGTGTTTTGGAGTGTTTGTAGTGACTGTTTTGAAGCAAGTGTTTTGGAGTGTATTAGAGGGTTTCGAAGTGTATGGGACGCTTTTGGAGGGATTGGGAGTGTTTTGTAATGTTTTGGACACTTTTGGTGTGTTTTGGATCGTTTTGGTGTGCTGTTGAGTTATGGAGTGTTTTGGAGTGAGTGCTTAGTAGCCAGTGTTTTGGAGTGATTTTTGGAGTGTTTTTTGGTGTATTTTTTGGAGTGTTTCTTGGACTGTTCATTGTAGTGTTTTTTGGAGTGTTTCTTGGAGTGTTTTTTGGAGTGTTTTTTGGGAGTTTTTTTTTGGAGGAGTGTTTTTTTGGTAGTTTTTTTTGGAGGGGATTTTTTTGGTGTTTTTTGGAGTGTTTTTTGCAGTGTTTTTTGGACTGTTCATTGTAGTGTTTTTTGGAGTGTTTCTTGGAGTGTTTTTTGGAGTGTTTTTTGGGAGTTTTTTTTTGGAGGAGTGTTTTTTTGGGAGTTTTTTTTGGAGGGGATTTTTTTGGTGTTTTTTGGAGTGTTTTTTGCAGTGTTTTTTGGAGTTTTTTTGGAGTGTATTTTGGAGAGTTTTCTGGGGGGTTTTTGGCGTGTTTTTTGGAGTGTTTTTTGAAGTGTTTTGTATTTTTTGAGTGTTGTGTTTTTGTGTGTTTTGGACTGTTTTGGAGTGTTGTGGAGTGTTCTGGTGTGTTTTTGAGTTATGTCGTGTTTTGAAGTGTTTTGCAGTGACTGTTTTGAAGCGAGTGTTTTGGAGTGTTTCAGAGGGTTTCGAAGTGTATGGGACTCTTTTGGGGTGTTTGAGAGTGTTTTGGACTCTTTTGCTGTGTTTTGGATCGTTTTGGTGTGCTGTTGAGTTATGGAGTGTTTTAGAGTGAGTGCTTAGTAGCCAGTGTTTTGTTGTGTTTTGGAGTGTTATGGAGTGTATTGACGTGTTTCCTAGTGTATGGGACTGTTTTGGAGAGTTTGGGAGTGTGTTGGAGTGTTGTGCAGTGTTTTGCACTGTTTTGGAGTGCTTTGAATTTTTGTAGCGAGTGTTTTGGAGTATTTCGGTGTGCTTAGGACTGTTTTGTACAGTTTCGGCGTGCTTGGTACTGTTTTGGAGTGTTTGGGAGTGTTTTGGAGTGCTTTGTAATGTCTTGGAGTGCTGTGGTGTTTTAGTGTGTTTTGGACTGTTTTGGAGTGTTCTGGTGTGTTTTTGGGTTATGTCGTGTTTTGGAGTGTTTTGGAGTGGTTTGGAGTGTTCGGGAGTGAATGATTTGAAGCGAGTGTTTTGGTGTCTTTTAGAGGGTTTTGGAGTGTATTCGAGTGGTTTGGAGTGTATGGGACTGCTTTGGAGGTTTTGGGAGTGTGCTGGCGTGTTGTGGAGTGTTTTGTAGTGTATTAGAGTGTTTTGGATAGACTGTTTAGAAGCGAGTGTTTTGGAGTATTTTGGAGTGTTTTGGACTGTTTTGTAGAGTTTTGGAATGCTTGGTACTGTTTTGCAGTGTTTGGGAGTGTTTTGGTGTTGTGCAGTGCTTTGCACTGTTTTGGAGTGTTTGGAATTTTTAGGAGCGAGTGTTTTGGAGTATTTCGGAGTGTTTTGGACTGTTTTGTAGAATATCGGTGTGCTTGGGAGTGTTTTGGAGTGTTTGGGATTCTTAGGGAGTGTATTGGACTGTATTGGAATTTTTCTGAAGTGTTTTGTGTGTTATTTACGCTTTTAGAGTGTTTGGGAGTGACTGTTTAGAAGCAAGTGTTCTGGAGTGTTTGGAGTGTTATGGAGTGTTTTGGTGTCTCTTGGCGTGGTTTTGGAATGTATGGGACTATTCTGGAGGGTTTGGGAGAGTGTTTTGCAGTGTTTTGGATTATTTTGGATTGTTTTGGTGTGTTGTGGTGTTTTGGTCTGTTTTGGAGTGTTTTGGAGTGTTGTGGAATGTTTTGGTGTGTTTTTGAGTTATGGAGTGTTTTGGAGTATTTTGGAGTGGTTTGGTGTGTTTGGGAGAGCCTGTTTAGAAGCGAGTGTTTTGGAGTGTTTTGGAGTGTATGGGACTGTTCTGGAGAGTTTGAGAGTGTGTTGGAGTGTTTTGGAGTCTTTAGGTGTGTTTTGCATCGTTTTGGAGTGTTTTGGTGTGATTTGAGTTATGGAGTGTTTCGGAGTGTTTTGGACTGTTTTCAAATGTTTTGGAGTGAGTGCTTAGAAGCGATTGTTTTGGAGTTTTTTTGGAGTGTTTTTTGGTGTGTGTTTTTTGGAGTGCTTTGTATTTTTTGAGTGTTGTGGTGTTTTGGTGTGTTTTGGACTGTTTTGGAGTGCTGTGGAGTGTCATGGTGTGTTTTTGAGTTTTTTCGTGTTTTGAAGTGTTTTGGAGTGGATTGGAGTGACTGTTTTGAAGTGAGTGTTTCTGAGTGTGTTAGAGGGTTTCGGAGTGTATGGGACTCTTTTGGAGTGTTTTGGACTCTTTTGGTGTGTTTTGGATCGTTTTGGTGTGCTGTTGACTTATGGAATGTTTTGGAGTGAATGTTTTGGTGTGTTTTGTGTGTTATGGAGTGTTTTGAAGTGTTTCGCAGTGTATGGGACTATTTTGGAGAGTTTGGGAGTGTGTTGAACTGTTGTGCAGTGTTTTGCACTGTTTTGGAGTGTTTTGAATTTTTGGAGCGAGTGTTTTGGAGTATTTCGCAGTGTTTAGGACTGTTTTTTAGAGTTTCCGAGTGCTTGGTGTGTTTTGGACTGTTTTGTAGAGTATCGGAGTGCTTGGTACTGTTTTGGAGTGTTTGGGAGTGTTTTGGACTGTTCTGGTGCGTTTTTGCGTTATGTCGTGTTTTGGAGTGTTTTGGAGTGGTTTGGAGTGTTTGGGAGTGACTGTCTTCAAGCGAGTGTTTTGGTGTGTTTTAGAGGGTTTCGGAGTGTATTCGAGTGGTTTGGAGTGTATGGGACTGCTTTGGAGGCTTTGGGAGTGTGCTGGCGTGTTGTGGAATGTTTTGTAGTGTATTAGAGTGTTTTGGATTGAGCGTTTAGAAGCGAGTGTTTTGGAGTATTTCGGAGTGTTTTGTAGAATATCGGAGTGCTTGGTACTGCTTTGGAGTGTTTGCGAGTGTTTTGGAGTGTTTTTGAGTTATGTCGTGTTTTGGAGTGGTTTGGAGTGTCTTAGAGGGTTTCGGAATGTATTCGAGTGTTTTGGAGTGTATGGGATTGTTTTGGAGGTTTTGGGAGTGTGCTGGCGTGTTGTGAAGTGTTTTGTAGTGTTTTGGAGTTTTTGGGAGTGACTGTTTAGAAGCGAGTGTTCTGGAGTGTTTTGGAGGGTTTTGGAGTGTATGGGACTGTTCTGGAGGGTTTGGGAGTGTGTTGGAGCGTTTTGGAGTGTTTTGAGTGAGTGCTTAGAAGCGAATGTTTTGGAGTGTTATGGCGTGTTTTCGACTGTTTTGTAGAGTTTCGAACTGCTTGTGACTGTTTTGGAGTGTTTGGGAGTGTTTGGGAGTGTTTTGGAGTGTTTTGGATTGTTTTGGAGTGTTGTGGTGTTTTGGTCGGTTTTGGAGTGTTTTCGAGTGTTGTGGAATGTTTTGTTGTGTTTTTGAGTTATGGAGTGTTTTGGAGTGTTTTGGAATGGCTTGGAGTGTTTGGGAGAGCCTGTTTAGAAGTGAGTGTTTTGGACGGTTTTGGAGTGTATGGGACTGTTCTGGAGGGTTTGGGAGTGTGTTGGATTGTTTGGGAGTATTCCGGACTGTTCTGTAGTGCTTTGGGGTGTTTTGGTGTGCGTTGGACTGTTTTGGAGTGTTCTGGTGTGTTTTTGCGTTATGTCGTGTTTTGGAGTGTTTCGAGTGACTGTTTTGAAGCGAGTGTTTTGGGGTGTATTAGAGGGTTTCGAAGTGTATGGGACTCTTTTGGAAGGATTGGGAGTGTTTTGTAGTGTTTTGGACACTCTTGATGTGTTTTGGATCGTTTTGGTGTGCTGTTGAGTTATGGAGTGTTTTGGAGTGAGTGCTTAATAGCCAGTGTTTTGGAGTGATTTTTGGAGTGTTTTTTGGTGTGTTTATTGGAGTTTTTTTGGAGTGCTTTTTGGACTGCTCATTGTTGTGTTTTTTGGAGTGTTTCTTGGAGTGTTTTTTGGGAGTTTTTTTTTGGAGGAGTGTTTTTTTGGGAGTTTTTTTTGGAGGGGTTTTTTTTCGTGTTTTTGGATTTTTTTTTTGGAGTGTTTCTTGGAGAATTTTTCGGTGTTTTTTGAAGTGTTTTGTATTTTTTGAGTGTTGTTGTGTTTTGGTGTGTTTTGGACTGTTTTGGAGTGTTGTGGAGTGTTCTGGTGTGTTTTTGAGTAATGTCGTGTTTTGAAGTGTTTTGGAGTGGATTGGAGTGTTTTAGAGGTTTCGGAGTGTATGGGACTCTTTTGGGGTGGTTGAGAGTGTTTTGGACTCTTTTGGTGTGTTTTGGATCGTTTTGGTGTGCTGTTGAGTTATGGAGTGTTTTAGAGTGAGTGCTTAGTAGCCAGTGTTTTGGTGTGTTTTGGAGTGATATGGAGTGTATTGACGTGTTTCCTAGTGTATGGGACTGTTTTGGAGAGTTTGGGAGTGTGTTGGAGTGTTGTGCAGTGTTTTGCACTGTTTTGGAGTGCTTTGAATTTATGTAGCGAGTGTTTTGGAGTATTTCGGTGTGCTTAGGACTGTTTTGTAGAGTTTTGGCGTGCTTGGTACTGTTTTGGAGTGTTTGGGAGTGTTTTGGAGTGCTTTGTAATGTCTTGGAGTGCTGTGGTGTTTTGGTGTGTTTTGGACTGTTTTGGAGTGTTCTGGTGTGTTTTTGGGTTATGTCGTGTTTTGGAGTGTTTTGGAGTGGTTTGGAGTGTTCGGGAGTGACTCTTTTGAAGCGAGTGTTTGGTGTCTTTTAGAGGGTTTTGGAGTGTATTCGAGTGGTTTGGAGTGTATGGGACTGCTTTGGAGGTTTTGTGAGTGTGCTGGCGTGTTGTGGAGTGTTTTGTAGTGTATTAGAGTGTTTTGGATAGACTGTTTAGAAGCGAGTGTTTTGGAGTATTTTGGAGTGTTTTGGACTGTTTTGTAGAGTTTTGGAATGCTTGGTACTGGTTTGGAGTGTTTGGGAGTGTTTTGGTGTTGTGCAGTGCTTTGCACTGTTTTGGAGTGTTTGGAATTTTTAGGAGCGAGTGTTTTGGAGTATTTCGGAGTGTTTTGGACTGTTTTGTAGAATGTCGGTGTGCTTGGGAGTGTTTTGGAGCGTTTGGGAGTGTTTGGGATTCTTTGGGAGTGTATTGGAATTTTTCTGGAGTGTTTTGGTGTGTTATTTACTCTTTTAGAGTGTTTGGGAGTGACTGTTTAGAAGCAAGTGTTCTGGAGTGTTTGGAGGGTTTTGGAGTGTATGGCACTGTTCTGGAGGGTTTGGCAGTGTGTTGGAGTGTTTTGGAGTGTTTTGAGTAATTGCGTGGAAGCGAGTGCTTTGGAGTGTTATGGAGTGTTTTGGTGTCTCTTGGTGTGGTTTTGGAATGTATGGGACTATTCTGGAGGGTCTGGGAGAGTGTTTTGGAGTGTTTTGGATTATTTTGGATTGTTTTGGCGTGTTGTGGTGTTTTGGTCTGTTTTGGAGTGTTTTGGAGTGTTGTGGAATGTTTTGGTGTGTTTTTGAGTTATGGAGTGTTTTGGAGTATTTTGGAGTGGTTTGGTGTGTTTGGGAGAGCCTGTTTAGAAGCGAGTGTTTTGGAGTGTTTTGGAGTGTATGGGGCTGTTCTGGAGAGTTTGGGAGTGTGTTGGAGTGTTTTGGAGTCTTTAGGTGTGTTTTCCATCGTTTTGGAGTGTTTTGGTGTGATTTGAGTTATGGAGTGTTTCGGAGTGTTTTGGACTGTTTTCAAATGTTTTGGAGTGAGTGCTTAGAAGCGATTGTTTTGGAGTGTTTTTGGAGTGTTTTTTGGAGTGTTTTTTGGTCTGTGTTTTTTGGAGTGTTTTGTATTTTTTGAGTGTTGTGGTGTTGTGGTGTGTTTTGGACTGTTTTGGAGTGTTGTGGAGTGTCATGGTGTGTTTTTGAGTTATGTCGTGTTTTGAAGTGTTTTGGAGTGGATTGGAGTGACTGTTTTGAAGTGAGTGTTTCTGAGTGTGTTAGAGGGTTTCGGAGTGTATGGGACTCTTTTGGAGTGTTTGGGAGTGTTTTGGACTATTTTGGTGTGTATTGGATCGTTTTGGTGTGCTGTTGACTTATGGAATGTTTTGGAGTGAGTGTTTTGGAGTGTTTTGTCTGTTATGGAGTGTTTTGAAGTGTTTCGTAGTGTATGGGACTGTTTTGGAGAGTTTGGGAGTGTGTTGAACTGTTGTGCAGTGTTTTGCACTGTTTTGGAGTGCTTTGAATTTTTGGAGCGAGTGTTTTGGAGTATTTCGGAGTGTTTAGGACTGTTTTGTAGAGTTTCGGAGTGCTTGGGAGTGTTTTGGACTGTTTTGTAGAGTATCGGAGTGCTTGGTACTGTTTTGGAGAGTTTGGGAGTGTTTTGGACTGTTCTGGTGCGTTTTTGCGTTATGTCGTGTTTTGGAGTGGTTTGGAGTGTTTGGGAGTGACTGTTTTGAACAGAGTGTTTTGGTGTGTTTTAGAGGGTTTCGGAGTGTATTCGAATGGTTTGGAGTGTATGGGACTGCTTTAGAGGCTTTGGGAGTGAGCTGGCGTGTTGTGGAACGTTTTGTAGTGTATTAGAGTGTTTTGGAGTATTTCGAAATGTTTTGTAGAACATCGGTGTGCTTGGTACTGTTTTGGAGTGTTTGGGAGTGTTTTGGAGTGTTTTTGAGTTATGTCGTGTTTTGGAGTGGTTTGGAGTGTCTTAGAGGGTTTCGGAGTGTATTCGAGTGTTTTGGAGTGTATGGGATTGTTTTGGAGGTTTTCGGAGTGTGCTGGCGTGTTGTGGAGTGTTTTGTAGTGTTTTGGAGTTTTTAGGAGTGCCTGTTTAGAAGCGAGTGTTCTGGAGTGTTTTGGAGGTTTTGGGAGTGTGCTGGCGTGTTGTAGAGTGTTTTGTAGTGTTTTGGAGTTTTTGGAGTGACTGTTTAGAAGCGAGTGTTCTGGAGTGTTTTGGAGGGTTTTGGAGTGTATGGGACTGTTCTGGAGGGTTTGGGAGTGTGTTGGAGTGTTTTGGAGTGTTTTGAGTGAGTGCTTAGAAGCGAATGTTTTGGAGTGTTATGGCGTGTTTTCGACTCTTTTGTAGAGTTTCGAACTGCTTGTGACTGTTTGGAGTGTTTGGGAGTGTTTTGGAGTGTTTTGGATTGTTTTGGAGTGTTGTGGTGTTTTGGTCGGTTTTGGAGTGTTTTGGAGTGTTGTGGAATGTTTTGTTGTGTTTTTGAGTTATGGAGTGTTTTGGAGTGTTTTGGAATGGCTTGGAGTGTTTGGGAGAGCCTGTTTAGAAGTGAGTGTTTTGGACGGTTTTGGAGTGTATGGGACTGTTCTGGAGGTTTGGGAGTGTGTTGGATTGTTTGGGAGTATTCCGGACTGTTCTGTAGTGTTTTGGGGTGTTTTGGTGTGCTTTGGACTGTTTTGGACTGTTCTGGTGCGTTTTTGCGTTATGTCGTGTTTTGGAGTGTTTTGGAGTGGTTTGGAGTGTTTGGGAGTGACTGTTTTGAACAGAGTGTTTTGGTGTGTTTTACAGGGTTTCGGAGTGTATTCGAATGGTTTGGATTGCATGGGACTGCTTTAGAGGCTTTGGGAGTGAGCTGGCGTTTTGTGGAACGTTTTGTAGTGTATTAGAGTGTTTTGGAGTATTTCGAAATGTTTTGTAGAACATCGGTGTGCTTGGTACTGTTTTGGAGTGTTTGGGAGTGTTTTGGAGTGTTTTTGAGTTATGTCGTGTTTTGGAGTGGTTTGGAGTGTCTTAGAGGGTTTTGGAGTGTATTCGAGTGTTTTGGAGTGTATGGGATTGTTTTGGAGGTTTTCGGAGTGTGCTGGCGTGTTGTGGAGTGTTTTGGAGTTTTTAGGAGTGCCTGTTTAGAAGCGAGTGTTCTGGAGTGTTTTGGAGGTTTGGGAGTGTGCTGGCGTGTTGTAGAGTGTTTTGTAGTGTTTTGGAGTTTTTGGGAGTGACTGTTTAGAAGCGAGTGTTCTGGAGTGTTTTGGAGGGTTTTGGAGTGTATGGGACTGTTCTGGAGGGTTTGGGAGTGTGTTGGAGTGTTTTGGAGTGTTTTGAGTGAGTGCTTAGAAGCGAATGTTTTGGAGTGTTATGGCGTGTTTTCGACTGTTTTGTAGAGTTTCGAACTGCTTGTGACTGTTTTGGAGTGTTTGGGAGTGTTTTGGAGTGTTTTGGATTGTTTTGGAGTGTTGTGGTGTTTTGGTCGGTTTTGGAGTGTTTTGGAGTGTTGTGGAATGTTTTGTTGTGTTTTTGAGTTATGGAGTGTTTTGGAGTGTTTTGGAATGGCTTGGAGTGTTTGGGAGAGCCTGTTTAGAAGTGAGTGTTTTGGACGGTTTTGGAGTGTATGGGACTGTTCTGGAGGGTTTGGGAGTGTGTTGGATTGTTTGGGAGTATTCCGGACTGTTCTGTAGTGTTTTGGTGTGTTTTGGTGTGCTTTGGACTGTTTTGGAGTGTTCTGGTGTGTTTTTGCGTTATGTCGTGTTTTGGAGTGTTCCGAGTGACTGTTTTGAAGCGAGTGTTTTGGGGTGTATTAGAGGGTTTCGAAGTGTATGGGACTCTTTTGGAAGGATTGGGAGTGTTTGTAGTGTTTTGGACACTTTTGATGTGTTTTGGATCGTTTTGGTGTGCTGTTGAGTTATGGAGTGTTTTGGAGTGAGTGCTTAATAGCCAGTGTTTTGGAGTGATTTTTGGAGTGTTTTTTGGTGTGTTTATTGGAGATTTTTTGGAGTGCTTTTGGACTGCTGATTGTAGTGTTTTTTGGAGTGTTTCTTGGAGTGTTTTTTGGAGTGTTTTTGGGGAGTTTTTTTTGGAGGAGTGTTTTTTTGGGAGTTTTTTTTGGAGGGGTTTTTTTTCGTGTTTTTTGGAGTGTTTTTTGGATTTTTTTTTGGTGTTTCTTGGAGAATTTTTTGGTGTTTTTTGAAGTGTTTTGTATTTTTTGAGTGTTGTGGTGTTTTGTGTGGTTTGGACTGTTTGGGAGTGTTGTGGAGTGTCATGGTGTGTTTTTCAGTTATGTCGTGTTTTGAAGTGTTTTGGAGTGGATTGGAGTGACTGTTTTGAAGTGAGTGTTTCTGAGTGTGTTAGAGGGTTTCGGAGTGTATGGGACTCTTTTGGAGTGTTTGGGAGTGTTTTGGACTCTTTTGGTGTGTTTTGGATCGTTTTGGTGTGCTGTTGACTTATGGAATGTTTTGGAGTGAGTGTTTTGGTGTGTTTTGTGTGTTATGGAGTGTTTTGAAGTGTTTCGTAGTGTATGGGTCTGTTTTGGAAGGATTGGAGTGTTTTGTAGTGTTTTGGACACTTTTGATGTGTTTTGGATCGTTTTGTTGTGCTGTTGAGTTATGGAGTGTTTGGGAGTGTTTTGGTGTTGTGCAGTGCTTTTCACTGTTTTGGAGTGTTTGGAATTTTTAGGAGCAAGTGTTTTGGAGTATTTCGAGTGTTTTGGACTGTTTTGTAGAATATCGGTGTGCTTGGGAGTGTTTTGGAGTGTTTGGACTGTTCTGGAGAGTTTGGGAGTGTGTTGGAGTGTTTTGGAGTCTTTAGGTGTGTTTTGCATCGTTTTGGAGTGTTTTGGTGTGATTTGAGTTATGGAGTGTTTCGGAGTGTTTTGGACTGTTTTCAAATGTTTTGGAGTGAGTGCTTAGAAGCGATTGTTTTGGAGTGTTTTTGGAGTGTTTTTTGGAGTGTTTTCTGGTGTGTGTTTTTTGGAGTGTTTTGTATTTTTTGAGTTTTGTGGTGTTTTGGTGTGGTTTGGACTGTTTTGGAGTGTTGTGGAGTGTCATGGTGTGTTTTTGAGTTATGTCGTGTTTTGAAGTGTTTTGGAGTGGATTGGAGTGACTGTTTTGAAGTGAGTGTTTCTGAGTGTGTTAGAGGGTTTCGGAGTGTATGGGACTCTTTTGGAGTGTTTGGGAGTGTTTTGGACTCTTTTGGTGTGTTTTGGATCGTTTTGGTGTGCTGTTGACTTATGGAATGTTTTGGAGTGAGTGTTTTGGTGTGTTTTGTGTGTTATGGAGTGTTTTGAAGTGTTTCGCAGTGTATGGGACTGTTTTGGAAGGATTGGGGGTGTTTTGTAGTGTTTTGGACACTTTTGATGTGTTTTGGATCGTTTTGGTGTGCTGTTGAGTTATGGAGTGTTTGGGAGTGTTTTGGTGTTGTGCAGTGCTTTGCACTGTTTTGGAGTGTTTGGAATTTTTAGGAGCGAGTGTTTTGGAGTATTTCGGAGTGTTTTGAACTGTTTTGTAGAATATCGGTGTGCTTGGGAGTGTTTTGGAGTGTTTGGGATTCTTAGGGAGTGTATGGATTGTATTGGAATTTTTCTGGAGTGTTTTGTGTGTTATTTACGCTTTTAGAGTGTTTGGGAGTGACTGTTTAGAAGCAAGTGTTCTGGAGTGTTTGAAGTGTTTTGGAGTGTATGGCACTGTTCTGGAGGGTTTGGCAGTGTGTTGAAGTGTTTTGGAGTGTTTTGGGTAATTGCGTAGAAGCGAGTGCTTTGGAGTGTTATGGAGTGTTTTGGTGTCTCTTGGTGTGGTTTTGGAATGTATGGGACTATTCTGAAGGGTTTGGGAGAGTGTTTTGGAGTGTTTCGGATTATTTTGGATTGTTTTGGCGTGTTGTGGTGTTTTGGTCTGTTTTTGGAGTGTTGTGGAATGTATGGTGTGTTTTGAGTTATGGAGTGTTTTGGAGTATTTTGGAGTGGTTTGGTGTGTTTGGGAGAGCCTGTTTAGAAGCGAGTGTTTTGGAGTGTTTTGGAGTGTATGGGACTGTTCTGGAGAGTTTGGGAGTGTGTTGGAGTGTTTAGGTGTGTTTTGCATCGTTTTGGAGTGTTTTGGTGTGATTTGAGTTATGGAGTGTTTCGGAGTGTTTTGGACTGTTTTCAAATGTTTTGGAGTGAGTGCTTAGAAGCGATTGTTTTGGAGTTTTTTGGAGTGTTTTTTGGTGTGTTTTTTGGGAGTTTTGTTTTGGAGGAGTGTTTTTTTGGGAGTTTTTTTTGGAGGGGTTTTTTTTTGGAGTGTTTTTTGGATTTTTTTTTTGTAGTGTTTCTTGGAGATTTTTTTGGTGTTTTTTGAAGTGTTTTGTATTTGTTGAGTGTTGTTGTGTTTTGGTGTGTTTTGGACTGTTTTGGAGTGTTGTGGAGTGTTCTGGTGTGTTTTTGAGTTATGTCGTGTTTTGAAGTGTTTTGGAGTGGATTGGAGTGTTTTAGAGGTTTCGGAGTGTATGGGACTCTTTGGGGTGGTTGAGAGTGTTTTGGACTCTTTTGGTGTGTTTTGGATCGTTTTGGTGTGCTGTTGAGTTATGGAGTGTTTTAGAGTGAGTGCTTAGTAGCCAGTGTTTTGGTGTGTTTTGGAGTGTTATGGAGTGTTTTGACGTGTTTCCTATTGTATGGGACTGTTTTGGAGAGTTTGGGAGTGTGTTGGAGTGTTGTGCAGTGTTTTGCACTGTTTTGGAGTGCTTTGAATTTTTGTAGCGAGTGTTTTGGAGTATTTCGGTGTGCTTAGGACTGTTTTGTAGAGTTTCGGCGTGCTTGGTACTGTTTTGGAGTGTCTGGGAGTGTTTTGGAGTGCTTTGTAATGTCTTGGAGTGCTGTGGTGTTTTGGTGTGTTTTGGACTGTTTTGGAGTGTTCTGGTGTGTTTTTGGGTTATGTCGTGTTTTGGAGTGTTTTGGAGTGGTTTGGAGTGTTCGGGAGTGACTGTTTTGAAGCGAGTGTTTTGTTGTCTTTTAGAGGGTTTTGGAGTGTATTCGAGTGGTTTGGAGTGTATGGGACAGCTTTGGAGGTTTTGGGAGTGTGCTGGCGTGTTGTGAGTGTTTTGTAGTGTATTAGAGTGTTTTGGATAGACTGTTTAGAAGCGAGTGTTTTGGAGTATTTTGGACTGTTTTGTAGAGTTTTGGAATGCTTGGTACTCTTTTGGAGTGTTTGGGAGTGTTTTGGTGTTGTGCAGTGCTTTGCACTGTTTTGGAGTGTTTGGAATTTTTAGGAGCGAGTGTTTTGGAGTGTTTTGGACTGTTTTGTGGAATATCGGTGCGCTTGGGAGTGTTTTGGAGTGTTTGGGAGTGTTTGGGGTTCTTTGGGAGAGTATTGGACTGTATTTTAATTTTTCTGGAGTGTTTTGGTGTGTTATTTACTCTTTTAGAGTGTTTGGGAGTGACTGTTTAGAAGCAAGTGTTCTGGAGTGTTTGGAGGGTTTTGGAGTGTATGGCACTGTTCTGGAGGGTTTGGCAGTGTGTTGAAGTGTTTTGGAGTGTTTTGGGTAATTGCGTAGAAGCGAGTGCTTTGGAGTGTTATGGAGTGGTTTGGTGTCTCTTGGTGTGGTTTTGGAATGTATGGGACTATTCTGGAGGGTTTGGGAGAGTGTTTTGGAGTGTTTCGGATTATTTTGGATTGTTTTGGCGTGTTGTGGTGTTTTGGTCTGTTTTGGAGTGTTTTGGAGTGTTGTGGAATGTTTTGGTGTGTTTTTGAGTTATGGAGTGTTTTGGAGTATTTTGGAGTGGTTTGGTGTGTTTGGGAGAGCCTGTTTAGAAGCGAGTGTTTTGGAGTGTTTTGGAGTGTATGGGACTGTTCTGGAGAGTTTGGGAGTGTGTGGGAGTGTTTTGGAGTCTTTAGGTGTGTTTTGCATCGTTTTGGAGTGTTTTGGTGTGATTTGAGTTATGGAGTGTTTCGGAGTGTTTTGGACTGTTTTCAAATGTTTTGGAGTGAGTGCTTAGAAGCGATTGTATTGGAGTGTTATTGGAGTGTTTTTTGGAGTGTTTTTTGGTGTGTGTTTTTTGGAGTGTTTTGTATTTTTTGAGTGTTGTGGTGTTTTGGTGTGTTTTGGACTGTTTTGGAGTGTTGTGGAGTGTCATGGTGTGTTTTTGAGTTATGTCGTGTTTTGAAGTGTTTTGGAGTGGATTGGAGTGACTGTTTTGAAGTGAGTGTTTCTGAGTGTGTTAGAGGGTTTTGGAGTGTATGGGACTCTTTTGGAGTGTTTGGGAGTGTTTTGGACTCTTTTGGTGTGTTTTGGATCGTTTTGGTGTGCTGTTGACTTATGGAATGTTTTGGAGTGAGTGTTTTGGTGTGTTTTGTGTGTTATGGAGTGTTTTGAAGTGTTTCGTAGTGTATGGGACTGTTTTGGAGAGTTTGGGAGTGTGTTGAACTGTTGTGCAGTGTTTTGCACTGTTTTGGAGTGCTTTGAATTTTTGGAGCGAGTGTTTTGGAGTATTTCGGAGTGTTTAGGACTGTTTTGTAGAGTTTTGGAGTGCTTGGGAGTGTTTTGGACTGTTTTGTAGAGTATCGGTGTGTTTGGTACTGTTTTGGAGTGTTTGGGAGTGTTTTGGACTGTTCTGGTGCGTTTTTGCGTTATGTCGTGTTTTGGAGTGGTTTGGAGTGTTTGGGAGTGACTGTTTTGAAGCGAACGTTTTGGTGTGTTTTAGAGGGCTTCGGAGTGTATTCGAGTGGTTTGGAGTGTATGGAACTGCTTTGGAGGCTTTGGGAGTGTGCTGGCGTGTTGTGGAATGTTTTGTAGTGTATTAGAGTGTTTTGGATTGAGTGTTTAGAAGCGAGTGTTTTGGAGTATTTCGGAGTGTTTTGTAGAATATCGGAGTGCTTGGTACGGTTTTGGAGTGTTTGGGAGTGTTTTGGAGTGTTTTTGAGTTATGTCGTGTTTTGGAGTGGTTTGGAGTGTTTCGGGTTTCGGAGTGTATTCGAGTGTTTTGGAGTGTATGGGATTGTTTTGGAGGTTTTGGGAGTGTGCTGGCGTGTTGTGGAGTGTTTTGTAGTGTTTTGGAGTTTTTAGGAGTGACTGTTTAGAAGCGAGTGTTCTGGAGTGCTTTGGAGGGTTTTGGAGTGTATGGGACTGTTCTGGAGGGTTTGGGAGTGTGTTGGAGTGTTTTGGAGTGTTTTGAGTGAGTGCTTAGAAGCGAATGTTTTGGAGTGTTATGGCGTGTTTTCGACTGTTTTGTAGAGTTTCGAACTGCTTGTGACTGTTTTGGAGTGTTTGGGAGTGTTTTGGAGTGTTTTGGATTGTTTTGGAGTGTTGTGGTGTTTTGGTCGGTTTTGGAGTGTTTTGGAGTGTTGTGGAATGTTTTGTTGTGTTTTTGAGTTATGGAGTGTTTTGGAGTGTTTTGGAATGGTTTGGAGTGTTTGGGAGAGCCTGTTTAGAAGTGAGTGTTTTGGAGGGTTTTGGAGTGTATGGGACTGTTCTGGAGGGTTTGGGAGTGTGTTGGATTGCTTGGGAGTATTCTGGACTGTTTTGGAGTGTTCTGGTGTGTTTTTGCGTTATGTCGTGTTTTGGAGTGTTTCGAGTGACTGTTTTGAAGCGAGTGTTTTGGGGTGTATTAGAGGGTTTCGAAGTGTATGGGACTCTTTTGGAAGGATTGGGAGTGTTTTGTAGTGTTTTGGACACTTTTGATGTGCTTTGGTTCGTTTTGGTGTGCTGTTGAGTTATGGAGTGTTTTGGAGTGTTTTGGTGTTGTGCAGTGCTTTGCACTGTTTTGGAGTGTTTGGAATTTTTAGGAGCGAGTGTTTTGGAGTATTTCGGAGTGTTTTGGACTGTTTTGTAGAATATCGGTGTGCTTGGGAGTGTTTTGGAGTGTTTGGGATTCTTTGGGAGTGTATTGGACTGTATTTTAATTTTTCTGGAGTGTTTTGGTGTGTTATTTACTCTTTTAGAGTGTTTGGGAGTGACTGTTTAGAAGCAAGTGTTCTGGAGTGTTTGGAGGGCTTTGGAGTGTATTCGAGTGGTTTGGAGTGTATGGGACTGCTTTGGAGGTTTTGGGAGTGTGCTGGCGTGTTGTGGAGTGTTTTGTAGTGTATTAGAGTGTTTTGGATAGACTGTTTAGAAGCGAGTGTTTTGGAGTATTTTGGAGTGTTTTGGACTGTTTTGTAGAGTTTTGGAATGCTTGGTACTCTTTTGGAGTGTTTGGGAGTGTTTTGGTGTTGTGCAGTGCTTTGCACTGTTTTGGAGTGTTTGGAATTTTTAGGAGCGAGTGTTTTGGAGTATTTCGGAGTGTTTTGGACTGTTTTGTTGGTTTGGGAGTGTGTTGGAGTGTTTTGGAGTGTTTTGAGTAATTGCGTAGAAGCGAGTGTTTTGGAGTGTTATGGAGTCTTTTGGTATGGTTTTGGAGTGTATGGGACTGTTCTGGAGGGTATGGGAGTGTGTTGGAGTGTTTTTGTGTGTTTTGAGTGAGTGCTTAGAAGCGAATGTTTTGAAGCGAGTGTTTCTGAGTGTTTTAGAGGATTTCGGAGTGTATGGGACTCTTTTGGAGTGTTTGGGAGTGTTTTGGACTCTTTTGGTGTGTTTTGGATCGTTTTGGTGTGCTGTTGGGTTATGGAGTGATTGCTTAGTAGCCAGTGTTTGGTGTGTTTTGTGTGTTATGGAGTGTTTTGAAGTGTTCTGTAGTGTATGGGACTGTTTTGGAGAGTTTGGGAGTGGGCTGGTGTGTTGTGCAGTGTTTTGCACTGTTTTGGATTGCTTTGAATTTTTGGAGCGAGTGTTTTGAAGTATTTCGGAGTGTTTTGGACTGTTTTGTAGAGTATCGGAGTGTTTGGGAGTGTTTTTGAGTGTTTTGGAGTGTTTGGCAGCGTTTGGGAGTGTATTGGACTGTATTAGAGTTTTGCTGGAGTGTTTTGGTGTGTTTTGAGTGAGTGCTTAGAAGCAAATGTTTTGGAGTGTTTTCGACTGTTTTCGACTGTTTTGTAGAGTTTCGAACTGCTTGTGACTGTTTTGGAGTGTTTGGGAGTGTTTTGGAGTGTTGTGGTGCTTTGGTCTGTTTTGGAGTGTTGTGGAATATTTTGGTGCGTTATTGAGTTATGGAGTGTTTTGGAGTGTTTTGAATGGTTTGGAGTGTTTGGGAGAGCCTGTTTAGAAGCGAGTGTTTTGGAGTGTTTGGAGGTTTTGGAGTGTATGGGACTGTTCTGGAGGGTTTGGGAGTGAGTTGGAGTGTTTTGGAGTCTTTAGGAGTGTTTTGCGTCGTTTTGGAGTGTTTTGGTGTGATTTGTGATATGGAGTCTTTAAGAGTGTTTTGGGCTGTTTCAAATGTTTTGGAGTGAGTGCTTAGATGCTATTGTTTTGGAGTGTTTTGCAGTGTTGTGGAGTGTTTTGGATTGAGTGTTTAGAAGCTAGTGTTTTGGAGTATTTTGGAGTGTTTTGGACTGTTTTGTGGAGTTTCGGAATGCTTGTTACTGTTTTGGAGTGTTTGGGAGTGTTTGGGAGTGTATTGGACTGTATTTGTGTTTCTCTGGAGTGTTTTGGTGTGTTATGGACTATTTTGGAGTGTTTGAGAGTGACTGTTTAGAAGCGAGTGTTCTGGAGTGTTTTGAGTAATTGCGTAGAAGCGAGTGTTTTGGAGTGTTATGGAGTGGTCTAGAGTCTTTTGGTGTGGTTTTGCAGTGTATGGGACTGTTCTGGAGG